>NW_025725481.1:3455000-3815000 GCF_021461395.2 Schistocerca americana | reverse complement strand
TTTCGATGGGAGTTGAACTTTGTTAAATGTCAAGAAGACAGTGTGGGTGGGAATGATGTTCATGTCAACCCTTTTCATAACCCTATGAACAGCTGTTACCCCCTGGTCAGACAGGTAGTGCTGAATTTCTTCGTCAGACAATCCATCGAGGGAGCGTTTATAAACGACTCCGCGCGAGGAATTTAAAGTGCAGTGCGCTTCAACCCGGATAGGGTGGGTGTGGAGCAGTGAAGTACGCAGCAATTTTTGTGCCTGGAGGGCACTGACTGTTTCTAACAACAAGCTGCTATTCCATAATCTGAAACAAGACTTTACAGGACCTGCAGTTGCGTCGACACCTTTCTGAATAATGAAAGGGATGACCTTGGAGAAGTCGTGACCTTCGTCAGACCGAGAAACAACAAGGAACTGTGGCAACGATGGATGGAACTGTCTGTGGCTGAGACTCTGTGAACTCACGCCTGTGAGCAGACATAGTGGAAGATGACGAAACCATTGCGGAAGAATCCCCCATGATTACCGGCGTCTCCGCTGGCGCGCTCCTCCCTTGTGGGAGCCCTCTCTGAGGGCACTCCCGCCTTAGGTGATTGTTCACACCTCAGGTCACACCTCCAGACAACTGGACGAAGGGACCAATCGGCACTTTCGGAAGGTATCAGCTCGGGTAATCACCCCTCCATGGGCCTGGGCGTTACCAGGGGTACGTACGTGTCCTACCTGTCTACCCGGGGCGGGGAATTACGCGTTACCCCGTCACCTGCTACTCATGGAAATGCGTGGTTCGGCCTTCAGACGCGCGCAGGGAGGAAAAAAGAGAAAGGGAAAGGAAAGAAGAGGGGTCTCAAACGCCGCAGCGGAGAAAAGGGCAAAGAGAAGAGGTAAGGAAAAGAGAAGGACAGAGGAAGGACTAAGACTCGCAAGCGGAGAAAGCAAAGGATTTGTTACAGTTTCGAGCATCCGTCTCTGGACGTAGGTACATACCATATTCCCAGAGGGGGAGAAAGGGACGGAAAGAGCCAGAGGTGAGGGGGGGCGAAGATGGGGGATGGGGAAGGATATGGAAAGGGAAGGTATGCAGCCTGGAAAGAAAGGAAGGAAGAAAGGAAGGAAGGAAGGAAGGAAGGAAGGCCACATTAGGTCGGGGTCCCGTGTTTGCTACACACGTATCCACAAAAGAGTTGTGGACCCCCTGGGGGGAATTGGTCAACGTGGCCACCAGGATGCCAATTCTGGAAGTTGGAGTTGTAGAACTGCACCTTTAGTCATTTATATGTCCGATTGCTGGAAGCTGATTCATGGCAATGTTCTGATGTGAGGATCCTCCTCATTGACAATGCAGAACCCACCTTTTGTGGCCACTTACTCACAGACTGCTCAAATTTGTCTGCTTTGAGGTGGTATCGTAATCTTCCTAACACACCGCCTCTGGTGCAGGTAGACAGCACCAAAGTAACACCTGGTCAGCCAATGTTTTGCCCATGATGGTGGTATCTATTCATCCCTTTAACGTAGAGCTTTCTGGCCTTATTGATTACCTGAGGGGCTGGTGGAGGTCTTGCTGCATCCTCCCATTGAAAGCTTGGTTTCTGAGTAAAGAGCAAATTCATACTCTGTTTAAAGACTTCAATAGGCAGCTCTTTCTTCTCTATAGGTGAATATTGTAACAGGGACTTCTAAACCAGCTTAAGTAAAAGTGTCAGATTTCAGTCTTGTTAGCACTTCATCACAACAGTCCGTGTTTGCAGAACTGTTTCATGCTACTTTAATAGCTTTATCGTACACAGAATACCTGAGAGTACACTAAATTGGAACTGCTTGTATGCATAAAATTAATGCGAAGTATTGTCATATTTTAACAATCTTCTGACAAATGATTAAATGTTTGATACACCAAATATTTTGTGTTTGTCTTGTTCCACACCCATGAGAAAGTATGACAATCACCCTATATTTGGGACTATGGAAGGAAAACTGAATCTGATCTAATCACTAAATAATGAAGTTGTTGGTTCTTGGGCTTAAGTTTTGCCATGTGTATTTTTATTTAGCAGTGAATTTATTAGATCATTTGATATCATGATTCTCAACATATATTAAACTTTAAGTAAAAACGATTGTCCAAAATGTTCATAGATGGCAAAATCTTACAGAACTTTAACAGAATAGGCAGCACCATAAAAAATGTCTAGATGTTTGTCAAAGGACCCGTAGTCTCCAGTCACTTGTTAGAGGTAATTAATTTCTTTGGATCGTTTCCCATAATGTCTTTGTTGTTAAGGTCTTTCACAGAAACAATTATTCGACGAACACTCACTCATACCACCGACACTCCTACCGAGACTCCTATTCAGATGATCGCATGCCTTATATCATTCTTACACATTTGTAATATGGAGGTTGGTGGCATTGCTAGAGTTCCCCATACTTAAGCTTCTGATTGTCAGCTGGAAGTCCCATCAAGACATACCTAACTCCCTCTTCTCTGCCTCATGCAGAAAAACTGTTTCCTCACTCTGAATCGGAAGTAATGTGCAAAACTATAAACTGTGATCCTCCCTGAAAGTGTTTCTACTGACTCAATTTTTTTGTGACTGACCATCTTTCCTGTTACGGTACCACTGATAAAACTAAATAAAGCTCAAAAATTTGAACAACTAGTCCTTCAAGGTAAGCTTCTCTGCCACCTATCTACCTTCACTCTGTCATGTGGAAGCACATTTTGTATTGCTAATGACCAAATTTAGCAGCAGCCTTCAAATATCTGTGTGTCAAAGGCTACTGACTGAGAAACCAAATGCCAGTCAGTCAGAAAATAAAAAGTTAGTTTCCCAGCATTTCTGGAAATTCAACTGCTAAGGGCATGATATAGGGGATGAAACTAATTAAGAAAATATTTTGTTACATCAGAACTATAAGGCTAAGTGTATATCTAATCCGGAACTGGAATACCAGTTTTCATAAAGAAATAATTGAAAATTTGTTGAGCATGCTTTTTCCATATGAACTTTCATTGTGTATCAGATTCCAGCTACCAGAAATGCTTTTCGATAAAAAGTACGTTCTGAAAAGACTTTAAGCATATGGTGTTAATTTGCATAAGTAGTGTTGCAGTCTGAAAACAACATAAAACTTCAGAGACTTTTTTGTTATAATTTGATTAAATGGAGGTCCACAGTCTATCAGAGCGCAGCAGACGGAGTTGAGCTGTTCATTGGTAAATACACATACATCCTCAGTTGCTTCCTCTGGAAAAAGTCAAGAGACTATCTCATACCGGGTTTAAGGAGTGATAGGTACATTCAAAAGGGTTTTTGCCTCCACCGACTTGGATACCTTACAAACCAGTGGTATTTGAGCGCAATCCATCTCTGTAATGCGACATAACTTTCCAACAATGTGGCTAATTGCCACTTACAGACCTAAACTGCTTCATGCCTCATTGCTGCATGTGTTTCTGCCATTTATGTAGCCTCCATTTGACATATACACAAATCAGGAAGGCGTAGTGCTGCAAGTACACAGCTGTGGGCAGTAGGTAAACTAAACTTTGCGCCTTATAATGGCCCACCTAGATTAGGTACATTGCTTTCTTTCATGGCTAACCCTACATGTAAGTGACACCACCTTTGTACAGGCAGCATGTGCCCAGATACATAATAAAATAGTGATATCTTACAGCCTGTAACTACCATCCCTCAGAGTTGCTCTCAAAATGGGACAGGTGAGAAGTCTCCTGCGGTTTTACAGAAGTTCCTTCCAAATTTGTCTGATTGGATCTCCTTATATTTGTAACCACAGCACACAAAATGAAAGCCTACCAAAGATGCAGTCACCAACCAGTAGCACCACTGCTAGGTGTAGCAAGAGTTGCGATGGTGAACAGTGTGGAACTCAGAATGTAGACGGACATGCCAGCTCAAGTAGATGTATTCAGCAACTCAGGTGGTAGATAAGTGAAACAGTAACACAATGTTGAACATCTATTGTCCACAAAATAGGACATCGGAAGTTTCGTCGTTGGGGCAGCTGGTGTGAGAAGGGCAGGTGGAAGCACAGCACTGTGTGTGTCGACTGCTGACTAGCATATTCCAGTCTGTAGTGGGTCGGCTCGGCAGTTGTGACATTATGGGGCTGGTCGTCCGGTCTGTGTCAGCACTCAGCCACAACTGTGCTGACTCCAGCTGCATGTGTCTTCCGAGAGACAGTCGCAAGAGCAGCCATGACCCTACCACTGAGTGTAAATGGAGAAAGTGTCTAAAGTGCTGCCTGGAATACTGGACACCTTGTAAAGAACTGCTGTGCCCTCCAGATGGGACAGAGAGACCGGTAGCGAAAGAGTCCGCCATGGGAACAGAGCCGAACAGTGGCAGAGCCGGGATGAAGATGATCATTCACCACCACGTGGGCAAGCCACTGTCACTTAGGCTTCTGGAATGCCTTCCAGTCAATGGCAATCACAGAAACCTGCCGGTTTCAATTCGGTAGTTACTGCACCTCGCAGGGACCGAGCTGCTCCTAATGGAACTGGCAGCTACATAAATGAGCGTAGGTGACCGGATGAAGTGATCTACTGACAGTTCTGTTCAATCCCTGCTGTCCTGTTTAGACCAGAGGCCTGTCTCATTAGTGGTAGGGTTGATACAGGATGGGCTTGTGTGCTCTACTCCTGTCAGGCGTCAATGACACAATTTGTTCTGGTGTTTTCATTTGCTCAGCTATCTCAGTTGCTTCAGTGCTTGACCACTTCACATAGCAGATGCTCTTTATGTGCTGTCGGAAACTAAATGCACAATATGTTGCAAGAAAGCTTCAACTGTACAAGATACTGGACAGTCGCCATTGTGACATATGCTTCTGTCGACATGTTATTTTACTACAGCTCTTGCTCGAGCACTATGTCTGTTCGGCCCTAAGACAGCATCTGTGATTTTGATCGCACTGTCTCTTTTGCTGAAATTCTGCCTGCCCTGTGACACATCTGCTCGGCTTCTGGCATTGCATGGGGAACAACTTTCAAGTTTTTCTAACCGCGCTAAGAATAATACTCTGCTGCGCAACAGTGTCGTCAGAGGTTATCTGTACTGCTTCCTAAAGCCTATAAAACTATTTTCACTTATTGCTAGTTTATATACCAGTTAATTTTCAACTCTTGTATTGATTTGTTGTTCTTAGTTGTTTTAATTAAGCAGCTACAACTGTTCATCATTCAGCTGACAAATCCCAATGCTTTAAACCTTAGACTGATAGAGGTGTATCGCTGCATTCCGTGCTGACCATGGCTTCATTGTTACTACACTGCTCAATGCTCTCACCTCTGCTGACATGCCGCTCCGGCTGCTACCAATTGCTTATCGTCCAATTTTGAGAAAGCTGTTCGGTGAAAAATTTGATTTTGCCTGTTAGCGAAGTTAGTCTCAGTAGAGGACTGAATAAATTTGATATCTACATTTCATACATACATTCTGTTCGCCAGATATGAAAACCGTATGAGTTATCACATTTCACTTCAAATTGAGGACAGTCGGGGGCAGTACACCTGTTTCTCTTGTGTGCATTGTGAATTGTTAGGTAGTAGCATAGGTCGTACTTAATAAATAGTTCAAGATATTGAAATGACGTTTTTGCAAGTGGTAGCACACAAAGAGGCACTTTCAGTGTGTGATAACAGGGTGTCCAGCATCCTGGAAAAAAGGTGAGAGTCCAGAAGTTTTGTTGTGGGGAAACTTGGGGAAACTCAAGTAATGATTGCATTTTACCTAAAAACCCTGGAAAAGGCACAGTATTTGATTTGCTTCTTGTAGCAGAGGCATTCGCTTGCCCCCCCCCCCCCCCCCCCCCCCCTGCTTGGCTCAATGCAGTGCTGCTCTCGCTGTTCGCACTCACATCGGTGCTTCGCAACCACCATCCCTCAGGACTCTGGCATTCCCCAACTTCTCCCGCCCATGCAGTCCACAGCAGTCTGGGCTGGCTAAATGCAGACAAGCTGTGCGGAGGTTTGTTGTCGATATGGAATGGACTGCATGCCTGTCGCTGCAGTGTGGCCTCAGTTACACTAATTAGTGTTTGTGCTTTTGCAGCATGATTTGACTGACTAGGAGGTGTGACGAATATTTGATGTTTACATTCAGGAATATATGGTGCTGTTTGTATTCACATACATCCAAATGTATGACCTTGTCTGCTAATATAATTTAATGACACAAACGTTTCGTTTATGGGGAATTTGTGGGCTATTCATAACAATTTCTTTTGAACCAGCAATTTTAGGGTGTGCTAGGAATGCACACAGTACATTGTTTTGGATATATATTAAAAAATTACTGCTGTACATGCCAAAAGCAATAATTCTAATAGCATTGTGTATGATTAAGTGACTATAGCTCTTCAGTGGTAGGAATAAAATAGTGTAATTAGAACAATGACAAGCAGTTACTGGTCTTTGGCATAAGGTTGTTGGTTTAGTTAACACTGAGCTAAAGCCCATTCCAGCAACTGAAATTCAGGTGGCCACAGCGTGAGTGAGGACTATGGGACTATGTGGGAACTATGTGGGAACTCCTTGCATCATTTCTGTACTGACTGACTAACACTTCCAATTCTGCTGTGAGTCATCATAAACCACTTTCAATTACATGTACATACGGAAAATTATATTGCCTGTTTTTGGACCCTGTCAAGGAGATACGTGAAGAAGTGGGTGGGTTGGAAGTGGCTCATAAGAAATGGAAAGAAAGAATTGCAGGTAGTGTGACATTACTAATTTCAGTAAAGAAAAGTAGTATTTCCAATTCACCTACTGTTGTGCATGCAGGGAGTGTATCATACAGTTGCGGTGTGTCCTAGCAACTATGTAGATCCTCCCTGAAGTAGTGACATTGAGCACCTACTGCAGGAACTTCTGGCCAATGGTCAATGATGCTACATTACTTGCAGAGGGTGCTGTGATGGAGGCAGAAATACATTTGTATCTAGCTGTTGTGGGTCCACCTATCTTCTGAGAACATTGGCAGCTTGCTTATCTCTTACCCAGTGTGTTCCCAGACAGTAAACTGAGACATTTTAACTAAAGATGCATTTTTAAACATGATACTGTAATGTACTTTTGACTTAAACAACTGTAGGATAATGTTGGCACCTCCTGTGACATGGTAGTGACCGAGTTTGGAAACAAAAATTGACTAGCATGCATCTGCCTCAAATCCAATATTCTTTTAGTGCACTTTTTTCCAAAAACACTGAAGTAAGGCAGCTGCTCTGAATATCACCCAACACAGATCATTTTTGGATTAATTTGTTCAAGGTAAAACTGAAAAGATAAGTTGTTAGGTCTCCGTGGAGCTCAAAGTCTAGGATAAGCCAGAGGCTCCTGCATTTATGGACTTTAGGATATGGGGCTTACACACTAGTACAACCTAAGTCAGTATGCACTATATGTAAGAGATGTGATTGTAATATTATTGAAATCAATAAGGCAGGACTAAATGTTTTTAAGTAAATTATGTGAAGCTGTTTTCCCCACAGATGTTACACTGTTTGGTGGGTGGAAAATAAAATGGTGAGAGAGTCTGGGCTCAGAAAATATTAAAGGCTGTTTAATAATGTGTAAAGGAAGTAGGAACATAAGTAGGTAAAATCAGAACCTAAGGTAACTATCGAATTTCATAAGAGTGTTAGCTGCCTTATGCTGACAGCTCAATCAACATTTTTTTTTAAACTGGATGCAGAAATTGAGTCATTTCTGACTAAATTAGAGTCATATACTCCCATATCTTAATTTACAGATACTGCCCTCCAGTCTAAGGTCACAATTTATGAGAAAATTCGTCAAACAAGGAGTTCCACTACACTGCTCTGTATTTGCAGCCGCGCTCTTGTCTTGTATCAGGCCACGGACATGTAGAACGCCCATCCCTTTGAGCAAATGAGTTTCCCTGGATTCACTGCACTTTGACGTGACCAGGGACCCACAGAAACATGACACTGGCTCCAACAACAGTCTGCCAGGAAACGAGGTTGCTCATGCTGCTGCCAAGGCTGCAGTCCTAGTACCTCAGCCCCTGAGTACCAATATTCCCTCTGATCTCTGCGTTGCTGCCTGTCAGTAGGTGGTGTCACTTTGGCACCGCCAATGGTCCTCTGTTCATGGGAATAAGCTTCGTGTTATTAAGCCTGTCCCAGTGCCTTGGACGATTTCTCCTTGGCCCTCCTGCTGGGAGGAGATCATTTTAATTCAGCTGCATACTGGGCACTGCTTTTTTAGCCATCGTCATTTGCTAAGTGGCGCTACCGTACCACTTTTTACACATTGTTCCCAAATTTTAACTGTCCAACACTTCCTGCTAGAATGCCCTTTTTCAACCATTTACGTTCTAGCTTGGGTTTGTCATCTGATTTATCAGCTGTTGCAGATGACAGCCCATGCGTCATTCCCTACATTTTTCTTTTTATCTGCTGAAGCAGTATGGCGAAGGCCATTTGATTTTTAGTTTTGGACCTCCATTTCTGTGTGGTGGTTTTTATTTTTTAGCCCTTTTTTCGATATGCCTATCTTTAGCTGTCTCCTATTCTGTCGATCGTGACTGACGTATAGTTGTTTAACTCATCTGTGTTAGTGTTCTACAGTTTTGACTTGGGCGCATGTGACCCCAGTTTTTTTTTTTTGCACCTTAAAGCAAAACAAACAAAAAACTGACCTTTTTCCTCTGTTTTATAAGTTCACTGGACTTTGAGTAGGACAGGTACCACCATTTACAAATTTGCGTCAGGTGGGAGTTGAACCTGGCAAGTGAGCATCCTACTGCACGACCTGTTGAAAGAAACTGACCCCTCTTCAGCAATTTAAAGGCAGTCAGAAAACTTCATTGGAGCACTTCGTTCTTGGTGTTCCATTTTTACTGTTTCTTCTGGGTTATTGTACATAGTTTATCCATATGGTAGTTGTACGGCATGTTCTGATCAGTGAGGAGCCTTACCTGGATGTTGTATATGTGGAGCAACTTGGGTGTGGATGTGCCCATGTTGGTGAAGTGTGATGTGTTGTTCTTGGAATGGAGTGGCCCATATCTCTCCTCTCTGTTGGCTGATGAAAGATGTTCGCAAGTTACGGCAGTTAGCAAGTAGGAAGCACCACACATCAGGCATGTGTTTCATGGTCTGTGCAGATTGGAGTGGTACCAATCCCATGCTGTCAGCAAGGTGGGTCACTAATGGGTGCTTCTACCAACTGTGTGGAGTCATCTGCTCTGTGGTTCTGTGGGTGAAGGGCACAGAGAAAATGCAACATATGTGACATTGAATAAATGCTCAACAGAAACTGAATGGTGTCAAAATACATATTTGTACAAATATGGACACGTAGACATTCATTCTCCTCCAGCTGGAATACATGTACATGTAGTCCATCATTCATCACCTAGAATTTATGTTGCAGGCAATACATAGTTTGAACACTATCTCAATGTGTTATTCCAATGGATACAATGAACAGCAGAAATGTTTCAGCACCTTTCATTCAAAAGGAATAGTAGTAAGCTAAGAAGTGAGCCACAGTTAAAGGGGCACAAATTAGCACAACCCTTTCAGCACAAGAAATACTGTGACAGATAAACATACTGCAAGTAGTTCATAGAATTAACCTAAAAAAATTGCTACAAGTAGAGTAATGAATCGAATGTCACCAAGAAACATTTCACATACATGCATTAGTGTGTGCATGTGAAGGAGACTATTTAACTTGATCAATAATTATTTACTTATTACCAAAATAACGACTCTCCTCTCTGACAAAGAAGTTACTACAATACATAAATATGTAAAATTTTCTATATAATAGTCTACTTTTCAACTAATTCCCCAATAATTCACTATTAAAATATTAAGATCCAGTAAATCTTAATAATAGCTATATAGGAAGAAAATGTGAGTAGGCAGGGAGAAAGTAAGACAAAAGTAATAAAATGAAAACAAGGGAAACATTTGTCACATCACTTCTTATTTAAATTTTCCGAGGGAAATGCTGTTTGTGGCTACCTGGGTACACTGTTGAGTTTTGCTGGTGCTGATTGGAAAAAATGCCTACACTCAGATAATTTGTAATTAATAGTCCAGTTGTTAAGTGACTTTGCAGAAACATAGTTGTCACTTTTAATATAAGTATTTCAGTTTCTGGTAATAATAAAACCGATTTAAAGTTTCAAATGATCTCATTTACAGTCACAACACGTCACTCGTCCCACAGCCTCTCTTCCTGACCTTTGGCACCATACCACCTCATCACTTGTGTATTGTCTTCCTCTTGTCTCCTCCTCCTCCTCCTCCTCCTCCTCCTCCTGTTGACCTTTCTTACAGTGTATTACTATATGCAATAGCTTTTCTGAACTCCTTTATTTCATTTACTTATCTGTGAAGGAGAATGTGAGGACGCAGTGTGGGCCCCTGCAGGACTATAGCAGCATGTGGGCACAGCTGAAAGCTGCAGCCACAGATGACAGCAGTGAGGACACAAATGACATTGCCACATACAGTACCTGATATCAAGGAATGACAGCATTTCTACAGGACACTCCCCACAAGTTTCACATACCATTCCACCGTTACAATTTACACAGTTCATGGTCTCCTCGGTACACTGCCAATCTGCCTAGTCTGCTGTCAAACCTGACTGTTGGTAGCCTCTCCATCAGATGGTGAGGCATTTCTCCATGATTAGTATTGATAATAAGAACATGATACATTAACCAGTTGTAGAAAAATAGGATACCAGTATCATAAAGATAACCAGACCAGGTTTTAGAACAAATTGTTTGATGTTCCAATGATTTGTATCTGTGTTCTACAACAATGAGCCTTACTTATTTGATACCTTAATTTCACTTTCTCCAAAACTTTGTCGGATTCCCATAGTCACCATTCACATTACAAAAAAAAGTTCAAAAACATTGAATAAATCCCTTCAAATCAAAAATATTCGAAAGTAATGATATCATGTTAAGAAAATTTCAGAGTAGAGCTTCATCAACACACATTTTAAAAACGTGATGGTATTAAAGTGGGTTATCTTGAAATCATATCCTAATTATTAACGTTTGAGCAACAGAAATTTATAGTATATCATTTTTCTTGAAAAGGAACAGCAGCTCTATCAAACAGACTAGGTTGGCTCTTAGGCTTCAACTTCAACCAGTGCTTTTGTGGTCAGCAGTGAATTTGATATGTATTAAAAAAATATCTCCTGAACTATTGACGTTAAAGAAAAAACAGTTGTCCCAAAATGTTCAGAGTTGTAGAAATTTTGCAGAGTAAACCAGAACTTCAACAAACATTATGGTTGTTCAGGGGTAGTGTCAGAGACTGTGGGTCTGTTACACAAATATACTCTAGCAGCTTGTTGCATGGTACTAATGCAATTATAATTTATTCAGTTTCTTACCCATATAACCTTTCTTTCAGTAAAGAAATCTTCACTACAATGAAAAAGTCCATAATACATAAGAATCCAAATGTGCAACATACAAAATAAAAGATTAATGCTGCAACTTGAAGACAAAACAGTGGTGTGACTGCCATTGCTGCAGGAACCATATTATCTTCATGCCCCTCTCCTGCATTTGTTGAAAGTGTATTCAAATTGCAAACTGCTCAACTCTTAATCAGCAGATGTATCAGTACTTTTGTGCCAGTGCATGTGCCACTGTTCTCATATGTCTAATATTGCTACCAAAATAAATCAGAGACAAAACAGAGCCGCAATGAATATGAGCCTGTGGCTTAAGAGTGAGGTGGGCATTACATTGCCAGCAGGAAGTACTGTTATTGTATGAAACAAATTCGTTGCCAAACAAAGCACACAGTGCACATCTTCGACGTTGGCAATATTGTGGTGATACTTTTAGTGCAATACAAATTCTGAGCTGATTTTCCAAGGAAGCAAACAGATGCAACAACTCTGAAGTGAGCTGCTTGTGAGGGAGACCCATTATGCCAAAATACTGAAGAGCTAACTCTGCCGACAGGCTTTCAGAGGTTCTTCAGAGGACTGGTTCACCTGTTCGTGTAATAATACTGCATCTGTCTGATGACTGATTTCAACTGGGAGTCAGTCTGTCTGGCCTCTTCTGAGCATCTCTCTTCATCTGTTTGTATGCTCGCCTTCTTCAAATGTTGTCCATCATTCCAGTTCTCTTCCTACCCCTGTCTCATTCCTCTGACATTCCTCTCTCCAATTGTTTGGTGTAGACAATTCCTACACTGCATGTGTCCAAGGCAATATTATTAACTGTAAAAGTGAAATCTTTGGATGGATGAATAATTGACTTTCTGCGTTTTTCCCAGCAGAGAAGAGCTGCCAGCAGCAGCAGCAGCAACAGCTGCAGCAGCAGGAGCAGCTGAAGCCGAAGCCACTCCTGTATGTAAGTGGGTCTTTCTAGGCGTCCAATGGATGCCCTACTTGGTACAGGTGCGGTATGTGCCACGTAAAATGAATATATGTGACAGGATCACTTTAATTGCAGAAACGGTGTCATGTTTCACGCTGTCAATGGGTGCCCAAAGGAATGTAAATAGTGTGTTGAGCAAAATAGGATGTCTGAATTTTGAAATTTGCAGTAACGTCTAGATAAATAAGTGTCTCATGCAGTATAAATTCAGTACCAAAAAATTTTCCATTATATGTAAAACATAGTGTCCTCTGGAATTTTTTTTTTTTTTTTTTTTTTTTTTGGTGGGGTTTAAGGACGCTCAACTATTGCGGTCATTTGCGCCCAGTCACAGTTATTAGAGCACATGGAATCTAGTAAAACTCAAGGGGAGGGGGGGACACCAGAAAGGCTTGACAAAGGTGCAGATAAAATAAGTAAAATTGTTAGACGTCTTCGGACAAGCCAATTAACGTCATAAAACGCAGAACACGAGCAGTTGCTCGAGCGTCATCAGCTAAAATATCTGGTAAAGTAGATGGCAGTGACAGGACAACACGAGACTGACTAAAGCGGGGACACGACAATAAAACATGGCGCACTGTTAATGCCTGACGACAAGGGCACTGCAGGGCTGGGTCACTGGAGAGCAGGTAGCGGTGGCTAAACCGGCAATGCCCAACCCGCAACCTGGTCAGAAGGACCTCCTCTCGCCGAGATGGTCGGGAGGAAGTTGTCCAAGCAGTTGGGAGCGGTTTTATTGCCCGGAGCTTGTTTCCTTGGAGGAATGACCAAGCATCCCACCACAACGACACAAGCCTCTTACAAACATCCCACGAACGTCAGATGATGGGACACAATGGGAGGCTGGCCGAGGCTGGAAGACTGCAGCCTTGGGTGCAGCATCCGCAGAATCATTCCCAGGCACTCCTACATGTCCGGGAACCCACAGAAAGCTGACAATAGAACCATTATCATCGAAAGAATGGAGGGTCTGCTGTATCCGTTGAATCAAGGAATGGACCGGATAGGGAGCTCCAAGGCTCTGAAGAGCACTGAGTGAGCCAGAGCGGAGTACATACGATGAATGGCGGTGGCGGCGGGCATACTGAACGGCCTGATGGAGAGCAAAAAGCTCAGCCGTAAAGCTCGAACATTAGTCGAGGAGCCGGTATTTAAAATTGGCGGCCCCGACGACAAACGCACAGCCGACACCATCGTCAGTTTTGGAGCCATCGGTGTAAATAAAGGTGTGACCGGAAAGTCGAGCACGAAGTTCATCAAACCGTGAGCAATACACTGCAGCCGGAGTACCCTCCTTCGGGAGTGAGCTGAGATCGAGATAAATATGAACCGGAGCCTGGAGCCAAGGTGGTGTCGGGCTCTCACCCTCTCTGAAGCTGGTAGGGAGGGCAAAATCCAATTGTCGAAGCAGGCGACGGAAGCGGACTCCGGGGGGCAGCTGGGCAGACACATACAACCCGTAATGACGGTCGAGAGAATCTGCGAAGAAGGATTGGTAAGAGGGGTGGTCGGGCATAGACAACAGCCAGCAGGCATACAGACACAGCAGTACGTCGCGCCGGTAGGTCAATGGTAATTCGGCAGCTTCAGCATAAAGACTCAACAGGACTAGTGTAGAAGGCTCCGGTCGCAAGACATAACCCCCAATGATGGATGGAGTTGAGACGGCGTAAGAGG
Source organism: Schistocerca americana (assembly GCF_021461395.2). Classification (NCBI taxonomy): domain Eukaryota; kingdom Metazoa; phylum Arthropoda; class Insecta; order Orthoptera; family Acrididae; genus Schistocerca; species Schistocerca americana. Next base: position 3,800,886 of record NW_025725481.1, on the reverse strand, counting down.
GATGGCCGAGCAGACGAGTAGACGAAGCTCCCATAATCCAGCTTCGATCAGACTATGGACCGATACAAGTGAAGCAGGACAGAGCGATCCGCTCCCCAAGATGAACCACTAAGACCTCTAAGGACATTAAGGGAACGTGTACAACGGGCCGCCAAATAAGAGACATGCGGAGACCAACACAGTTTCCTGTCCAACGTGAGCCCTAGAACTTAGTTGTTTCCACGAATGGGAGAACAATGGGACCGAGATGTAAGGATGGCGGAAGGAACGCTTTATATCGCCAAAAGTTGATACAAACCGTCTTCTCTTCAGAGAACCTGAAGCCATTTGCCACGCTCCATGAGTATAGGCTGTCTAGACATCGCTGAAGGCAGCGCTCCAGGAGGCATGTTCTCTGGGCTCTGCAGTAGATCGCGAAGTCATCGACAAAGAGAGAGCCTGAGACATTAGTTGGAATGCAATCCATAATTGGATTGATTGCGATGGCAAAAAGGGCTACGCTCAAGACTCCGTTCTCCTGGAGGAAGACGTCGGACTGTACAGAACCCACACGTAACCTAAACTTTCGATCTGTTAAAAAGGAATCAATAAAAAGGGGCAGGTGACCGCGTAGACCCCACCTGTGCATAGTGCAGAGGATACCTCCTCTCCAACAGGTATTATAAGCCTTCTCCAAATCGAAGAACACGGCTACCGTTTGGCGCTTTCGCAAAAAGTTGTTCATGATGAATGTCAACAAGGTCACAAGGTGGTCAACAGCGGAGCGGCGGCGACGAAAGCCACATTGGACATTAGTAAGTAGTCGTCGAGGTTCAAGAATCCAGACTAACCGAGCATTAACCATGCGCTCCATCACCTTACAGACACAGCTTGTAAGAGAAATGGGGCGGTAACTAGAAGGAAGGTGTCTATCCTTCCTGGGTTTGGGTATAGGAACAACGACAGCGTCACGCTAACGCATGGGGATCTGACCTTCGGTCCAGACGCGATTGTAGGTACGAAGAAAGAAGCTTTTGCCCGCCGGAGAAAGGTGTGCCAGCATCTGAACGTGAATGGCATCTGGCCCCGGAGCAGAGGACCGGGACACAACGCACGTTCGAGTTCCCGCATAGTAAAAGGGGCATTATAAGTTTCCAGATTCAGGGAGTGGAAGGAAGGTCGCCGAGCCTCTTCTGCCTCTTTCCTGGGAAGGAATGCAGGTTGGTAATGGGCGGAGCTTGAAACCTCCGCGAAAAAGCGGCCAAAGGCGTTGGAGACAGGTGATGAGGTCCTCGTTGATCCTGTGGCTGACGTCAGGCCAGGTACCGAGGAGTGGGCCTTAATGCCAGACAACCATCGCAGGCCACCCCATACGACAGAAGAGGGAGTAAAACTGTTAAAGAAGCTGGTGAAACAGGCCCAACAAGCTTTTTTGCTGTCTTTGATGACTCTACGGCATTGCACTTGGAGTCGTTTGTATCCAACACAATTCGCCAAAGTAGGATGGCGGCGAAAGGTGCATAAAGCACGTCGTCGAGCACGAATAGCGTTTCTACAATCCTCGTTCCACCAGGGGACGGAGACGCGATGTGAAGAAGAGGTAGTACGAGGAATGGAACGTTCGGCAGCATTGATGATAACAGCCGTAAGGTATTCGACCTGACTGTCACAACTGGGAAAATCGTGGTCGGGAAAGGTCGCCAGGGAGGAGTACAGTCCCCAGTCAGCTTTCGGTATGTTCCAGCTCTAAGGACGTGGGGATGGGGTGTGGTGTAGGAGACGAACGACACAGGGGAAGTGGTCGCTCGAATAGGTGTCAGAAAGGACATACCACTCGAACCGACGGGCAAGAGTGGTAGAACGGATCGAAAGGTCCAAGTGGGAGTAGGTATGAGTAGAGTCCAAGAGGTAAGTCGGGGCGCCAGTATTGAGGCAGACAAGATTGAGATGGTTGAAGACTTCCGCCAAGAGTGGGGCTCTCCTGCATCCTGTCAAAGAGGCTCAAAGGGGATGATGGGGATTGAAGTCGCCAAACAATAAAAACGGCGGAGGAAGCTGAACAATCAGGTGCATAATGTCAGCCCGACTAACTGCGGATGACGATGGAGTGTAGACGGTACAAACTGAAAAAGTGTAGGCAGAAAGAGTAATACGAACAGCTGTGGCTTGGAGTGGGGAGGTCAATGGGATGGGATGGTAATATACATCGTCCCGAACGAGCAACATGACCCCACCATGTGCTGGAATACCGTCCACAGGGGTCAGGTCATACCGCTTCGTGGTATAGTGGGTGAAGGCAGTATGGTTAGTTGGGCGCTACTTGGTTTCCTGGAGACCAAGGACGAGCCGACAGTGCAGGCGGAGGAGCAGTAGTAATTCCTCCCGATTAGATCGAATACCTCTTATGTTCACATGTAACAAGGCCATCGCTAGTCAAAAATGAGGGGGAACGAGACGGGGGAAGAGCTGGTAACCTCGACGGCCACGGAGGGCCAGGTTTCGAGGGAACAACGCTACAACCGGCGGGGGGCAGATGCTGTTCCGTCGAGTCGTCGCCAGCTGCGGCCGCTGTCCCGGGTTGTATAGGAGGGGCAGCATCATTTGCTGACGAGAGGCCTGCTGAGCGCCTGGCAGCAGAGAGTCCCGGCGAAACTCAGGACGGCCAGGAGCAGCGACTCACAGATGGAGCGTCAGACGAAATGCGCCAGGGTGGAGAGGGGGATAGAGACTTCTTCTTGGAGGCCTTCTTGGAAGTCCAAGGAGGCACAGGGATGGTGGGCTGGACCCAAACAAGGTCCTCACGCGCTGGGTCCGTTTTGGAACGCCGGACCTCGGAAGCTGGGGTCCGGAACGTTTCCCCGATGGACGCATGAGAAGAGGATCGCTTCTCAGGCGGCGGGGGGAGAGGAGGAGGAAGGGTTGCTCCTGGGGCAGAGGGGGTGAGGGCCACGGGGGAGAAGGATTTGGAAGGGAGGGATTTGGGAGGCGGAGGCATAGACCCCGGATGGAGGGAGGAGGTGGAGGCGGGACAGGATAGGGTTGAGGATACTGTGGAAGGAGGAGACACGACTGAGGCAAACGAAGTGGTCAACGTCACGGGATGGAGGCGGTCATACTTCTTCCTGGCCTCAGAATAAGAGAGGCGATCCAAAGTTTTGAGTTCTTGAATCTACTCCTCCTGATATGCGGGGCAGTCTAAGATGTAGGCGAGTGGATGCCAGGACAATTAACGCACTGAGGTGGTGGGTGCATGTATGTTCCTCACGAAGAGTACGTCCACAATCGCCACAAAGGGGCTCAGCCTCACACCGTGACGACATGTGCCCAAAGCGCAAACACCGAAAACAGCGCGTAGGAGGCGGGATGTAACGTCGCACCGGTAGCACATCACCTTTACCTTCTCCGGGAGAACGTCCCCCTCGAAGGCGAGGATAAAGGCCCTGGTGTCGATGCGACAGTCTTTGGGGGCCACGCTGGACTCGCCGGACGAAATGCACGCCTTGGCGCCCCAGGTTGGCCTTGAGCTCCTCATCAGATTGCAGCAGGAGGTCCCGATGAAAAATAACCCCCTGCGTCCTATTCAGTGCCAGATGCGGGACAATGGACACAGGGATGCCCTGTAGTCGGTCGTACGCCTGGAGCGCCGCCGACTGTGTGGCGGAGGTGGTCTTTGTAAGAACAGACCCCGAACCCATTTTACTGAAAGCCTCGATTTCCCCGAAGATGTCCTCGACGTGCTGAACAAAGAACATGGGCTTGGAGGTGACTAACGTCCCCCAATCGGTTCGACAACACACCAAATAGCGGGGGAAGTACTTCGCCCCAAGTCGGCGGGCCTGTCCTTCCTCCCAGGGAGTGGCCAAGGGGGAAAGGGCAGGAGAACCAGAGACAGTACCTTTCTTTTTAAAAGACTCGGCCGCAGAGCGACCTGATACATGTTGACGTTTCATCTGCGAAACATCCGCCCCGATACCACCCACTCCGACCAGGGGCTCTCCCCAAAGGCACCACCCAGCCTCAGCAAGGGAGTCCTTTGCCGGGAGTCCTGATGCCCCAAGGAGACAGGCATCTACTCCTTGGCCGACGTGGGGAGGGTGCAGTTCAGGTATCGGCAGTACGATCCCCATGTTGTCAGGGGGATACAACCTAGAGGGTACATGACGACCCCACCACAACGGGCTGGCTACCGTGCTGGATTTCGGGTGCCACAGAAAGTCCATCATGTTCGTAGGTGCAGATGGGGACGCACTATGGGAGTAACTTGTGCAACCCATCAGGCGTTTAGACCCAGTGTGAGGAATAGTGGGTGTGGTTAAAACGCCGTTACAATTCTGAGTGCCAAGGTATTAGTGCACTGAGGACCAGTGATACACCACGTAAGGCGTCCTTCCCCAAAAGGCTCATACTTCTGTAAAATTTTGAAAAATGAAGATCAAACCCAAATGGGGACCATCACATCGAAGTCCAAAACGGTTGAAACTCCTATTAGTTGCCTCTTACGACAGGCAGGAATACCTCGGGCCTACTCTTACCCCGGACCCACAGGGGGGGATTTCTGCATTTGGGTTAGTTCCTCTTCGATGGCCTCTGCAGAGCGGCAGCTCCAGGGAGCTATACAGCGTGCCTCTGCATGGAACCACTCACACAGGTTTAAATTCTCTCCTTCAAAATCGCGGGTGGTCCTCTTCTGTCGCCGTACTACGAGCCACCCTGATCCAGAGTTCTAACTCGATGTACAAAGATTGCCTATGGTCCCACAGTTTCGTTTCCTGGGTCTTCTTTTAGACAAAAATCTCACATGGCTCCCCATATCAGACTTCTGAAAGTAGGATGTGTCCGTAAACTCAATGTCTTTTGCTTCCTTGGTCACTCCTCTTGGGGTGCCGACCGCTCCCACCTTCTCTATCTTTATTGTGCTTTAATTCTGTCTCGTATGGACTATGGTTGTGAAGTTTATGGTTTGGCTGCACCTTCCACGCTGCACTTGCTGGATCTAGTCCACCATCATGGTATCCGTTTGGCCACTGGTGCCTTCCCTACTAGCCCTGTTTATAGTTTCCCGGTTTAAGCTGGTTTTTTTTTTTTTTTTTTTTTTGGTAGGGTTTAACGGCGTTCAACTGCTGAGGTCATTAGCGCCCAGTCACTGGTGTTAGAGCAAATGGAATCTGCTAAAACTCAAGGGGATGGGGGGACACCAGAAGTACCTGACAAAGATGCAGATAAAATAAGTAAAAAGGTTAAATGTCTTTGGACAAGCCAGTTAAAGTTATAAAACGCAGAATACGAGCAGCTGCTCGAGCGTTATCAGCTAAAACATCCGCTAAAGTAGATGGCAGGGCCAGGATAACACGAAATTGACTAAAACGGGGACACGACAATAAAACATGGCGCACTGTTATTGCCTGACCACAAGGGCACTGCGGGGCTGCATCACCGGAGAGCAGGTAGCGGTGGCTAAACCGGCAATCCCCAATCCGCAACCTGGTCAGAAGGACCTCCTCGCGCCGAGATGGTCGGGAGGATGTTGTCCAAGCAGTTGGGAGCGGTTTTACTGCTCAGAGCTTGTTTCCTTGGAGGGATGACCAAGCATCCCACCACAACGACAAGCCTCTTACATACATCCCAAAGAAAGTCAGATGACGGGACACAATGGGAGGCTGGCCGAGGCAGGAGGACTGCAGCCTTGGGTGCAGCATCCGCAGCCTCATTCCCAGGCACTCCTACATGTCCGGGAACCCACAGAAAGCTGACAGAACCACCATTATCAGCGAAAGAATGGAGGGACTGCTGTATCCGTTGAGTCAAGGGATGGACTGTATAAGGGGCTCCAAGGCTATGAAGAGCACTGAGTGAGTCAGAGCAGAGTACATACGATGAATGGCGGTGGCGGCGGGCATACTGAACGGCCTGATGGAGAGCAAAAAGCTCGGCTGTAAAGCTGGAACATTGGTCGAGGAGCCGGTATTTAAAGGTGGCGGCCCCGACGACAAACGCACAGCCGACACCATTGTCAGTTTTGGAGCCATCGGTGTAAATAAAGGTGTGACCGGCAAGTCGAGCATGAAGTTCATCAAACCGTGAGCAATACACTGCAGCCGGAGTACCCTGCTTCGGGAGTGAGCTGAGGTCGAGACAAATAGGAACCGGAGCCTGGAGCCAAGGTGGTGTCGGGCTCTCACCCTCTCTGAAGCTGGTAGGGAGGGCAAAATCCAATTGTCGAAGCAGGCGACGGAAGCGGACTCCGGGGGGCAGCAGGGCAGACACATACAACCCATACTGACGGTCGAGAGAATCGCGAAGAAGGACTGGTAAGAGGGGTGGTCGGGCATAGACAACAGCCGGCAGGCATACCGACACAGCAGTACGTCGCGCCGGTAGGTCAAGGGTAACTCGGCAACTTCAGCATAAAGACTCTCCACAGGACTAGTGTAGAAGGCTCCGGTCGCAAGACGTAACCCCCAATGATGGATGGAGTTGAGACGGCGTAAGAGGGATGGCCGAGCAGACGAGTAGACGAAGCTCAAATAATCCAGCTTCGATCAGACTATGGACCGATACAAGTGAAGCAGGACAGTGCGATCCGCTCCCCAAGATGAACCGCTAAGAACTCTTAGGACATTAAGGGAACGTGTACAACGGGCCGCCAAATAAGAGACATGCGGAGACCAACACAGTTTCCTGTCCAACGTGAGCCCTAGAACTTAGTTGTTTCCACGAATGGGAGAACAACGGGACCGAGATGTAAGGATGGTGGAATTAACGCTTTATATCGCCAAAAGTTGATACAAACCGTCTTCTCTTCAGAGAACCGGAAGCCATTTGCCACGCTCCATGAGTAGAGGCTGTCTAGACAACGCTGAAGGCAGCGCTCCAGGAGGCATGTTCTCTGGGCACTGCAGTAGATTGCGAAGTCATCGACAAAGAGAGAGCCTGAGACATTAGGTGGAATGCAATCCATAATTGGGTTGATCGCGATGGCGAAAAGGGCTACGCTCAAGACGGAGCCCTGAGGTACTCCGTTCTCCTGGAGGAAGACGTCGGACAATACGGAACCCACACATACCCTAAACTTTCGATTCGTTAAAAAGGAATCATTAAAAAGGGGGCAGGCGACCGCGTAGGCCCCACCTGTGCATAGTGCGGAAGATACCTCCTCTTCAACAGGTATCACAAGCCTTCTCCAAGTCGAAGAACACGGTCACCGTTTGGCGCCTTCGCAAAAAGTTGTTCATGATGAATGTCGACAAGGTCACAAGGTGGTCAACAGCGGAGCGGCGGCGACGAAAGCCACATTGGACATTAGTAAGTAGTCGTCGAGGTTCAAGAATCCAGACTAACCGAGCATTAACCATGCGCTCCATCACCTTACAGACACAGCTTGTAAGAGAAATGGGGCGGTAACTAGAAGGAAGGTGTCTATCCTTCCCGGGTTTGGGTATAGGAACAACAACGGCGTCACGCCAATGCATGGGGACTTGACCTTCGGTCCAGACGCGATTGTAGGTACGAAGAAAGAAGCTTTTGCCCGCTGGACAAAGGTGTGCCAGCATCTGAACGTGAACGGCATCTGGCCCCGGAGCAGAGGACCGGGACAGAGGACCGGGACAGTGCAAGCGCACGTTCGAGTTCCCGCATAGTAAAGGGGGCACTGTAAGTTTCCAGATTCAGCGAGTGGAAGGAAGGTCGCCGAGCCTTTTCTGCCTCTTTCCTGGGAAGGAAGGCAGGATGGTAATGGGCGGAGCTTGAAACCTCCGCGAAAAAGCGGCCAAAGGCGTTGGAGACAGCCACAGGATCAACAAGGACCTCATTACCTGAGGTCAGGCCAGGTACCGAGGAGTGGGCCTTAATGCCCGACGGCCGGCGCAGGCTACCCCAAACGACTGAGGAGGGAGTGAAACTGTTAAAGGAGCTGGTGAAAGAGGCCCAACAAGCTTTTTTGCTGTCTTTGATGACTCTACGGCATTGCGCTCGGAGTCGTTTGTATGCTATACAATTCGCCAACGTAGGATGGCGGCGAAAGGTGCGTAAAGCACGTCGTCGAGCACGGATAGCGTCCCTACAAGCCTCGTTCCACCAGGGGACGGAAACGTGACGTGAAGAAGAAGTAGTACGAGGAATGGAACGTTCGGCAGCATTGATGATAACAGCCGTGAGGTATTCGACCTGACTCTCACAACTGGGAAAATCGTGGTCCGGAAAGGTCGCCAGGGAGGAGTACAGTCCCCAGTCAGCTTTCAGTATGTTCCATCTCGAACAACGTGGGGATGGGGTGTGGTGCAGGAGACGAACGACACAGGGAAAGTGGTCGCTCGAATAGATGTTAGAAAGGACATACCACTCGAACCGACGGGCAAGAGTGGCAGAACAGATCGAGAGGTCCTAGTGGGAGTAGGTATGAGTAGAGTCCGAAAGGAAAGTCGGGGCGCCAGTATTGAGGCAGACAAGATTGAGATGGTTGAAGACATCCGCCAAGAGTGAGCCTCTTGGACAGGACGCAGGAGAGCCCCAAAGGGGATGATGGGCATTGAAGTCGCCAAACAATAAAAACGGCGGGGGAAGCTGAACGATCAGGTGCATCATGTCAGCCTGACTAACAGCAGATGATGGTGGAGTGTAGATGGTACAAACTGAAAAAGTAAAAGCAGAAAGAGTAATGTGGACAGCTATTGCTTGGAGTGGGGAGGTCAATGGGATGGGATGGTAATAAACATCGTCCCGAACGAGCAACATGACCCCACCATGAGCTGGGATACCGTCCACAGGGGTGAGGTCATACTGCTCCGAGGTATAGTGGGTAAAGGCAATATGGTCAGTCGGGTGCAACTTGATTTCCTGGAGACCAAGGACGAGCGGTCAGTGCAGGCGGAGAAGCAGTTGTAATTCCTCCCGATCGAATACCTCTTATGTTCCAATGAAACAACGCCATCGCTAGTCAAAAAGTTGGGGGAACGAGACGGGGGAAGAGCTGGTCACCTCGACGGCCGCGGAGGGCCAGGTTTCGAGGGAACTATGCTACAACCGACGGGAGGCGGATCCGGTTCAATCGACTCGTCGCCAGCTGCGGCCGCTGTCCCTGGTTGTGTAGGACGGGCCGCATCATTTGCCGACGAAAGGCCGGCGGAGCACCTGGCAGCAGAGCGTCCCGGCGAAACTGAGGATGGCCGGGAGCAGCGACTCAGGGATGGAGCGTCAGACGAAACGCGCCGGGGTGGAGAGGGGGGATAGAGACTTCTTCTAGGAGGCCTTCTTGGAAGGCCGAGGAGGCACAGGGATGGTGGGCTGGACCCTAAGAAGGTCCTCACGCGCGGGGTCCGTTTTGGAACGCTGGACCTCGGAAGCTGGGGTCCGGAACGTTTCCCCGATGGACACCTGAGAAGAGGATGGCTTCTCAGGTGGCGTGGGGGGGGGGGAGGAGGAGGAGGAGGAGGAGGAGGAGGAGGAGGAGGAGGAGGAGGAGGAGGAGGAGGAGGAGGAGGAGGAGCCCCTGGGGCAGAGGGGGTGGGGCCCATGGGGGAGGAGGATTTGGAAGGGAGGGATTTGGGAGGCGGAGGCAGAGCCTCCTGATGGGCGGAGGAGGCGGAGGTGGGACAGGATAGGGGTGAGGATACCGCAGAAGGAGTGGACACAACTGAGGCAAACGAGGAGGTCAATGGCACGGGATGGAGGCGGTCGTACATCTTCCGGGCCTCAGAATAAGAGAGCCGATCCAAAGTTTTGATTTCTTGTATCGTCTTCTCCTTCTGATATGCGGGGCAGTCTGAGGATCTAGGCGAGTGGACGCCAGGGCAATTAACGCACCGAGGTGGTGGGGTGCATGTATGTTCCTCACGAAGAGGACGTCCACAATCGCCACAGAGGGGCTCAGCCTCACACCGTGATAACATGTGCCCAAAGCGCAAACACCTAAGACAGCGCATAGGAGGCGGGACATAAGGTCGCACGTCACACCGGTAACACATCACCTTCACCTTCTCTGGGAGAACGTCCCCCTCGAAGGCGAGGATAAAGGCCCCGGTGTCGATGCGACGGTCTTTGGGGCCGCGCTGGACTCGCCGGACGAAATGCACGCCTCGGCGCTCCAGGTTGGCCCTGAGCTCCTCATCAGATTGTAGCAGGAGGTCACGATGAAAAATAACCCCCTGCGTCCTATTTAGTGCCAGATGGGGGACAATGGATACTGGGATGTCCCCTAGGCGGTCGCACGCCTGGAGCGCCGCCGACTGTGTGGCGGAGGTGGTCTTGATAAGGACGGACCCTGAACGCATCTTGCTGAGAGCCTCGATTTCCCCGAAGACGTCCTCAATGTGCTGAACAAAGAACATGGGCTTGGAGGTAGCGAACGTCCCCCCATCGGTTCGAGAACACACCAAATAGCGGGGGAAGTACTTCGCCCCAAGCCGGCGGGCCTGTCCCTCCTCCCATGGAGTGGCCAAGGGGGAAAGGGCAGGAGAACCAGAACTAGAACTAGAAACGGCACCTTTTCTTTTGAAAGACTCGGCCGCAGAGCGACCTGATACATGTTGACGTTTCATCTGCGAAACGTCCGCCCCGATACCACCCACTCCGACCAGGGGCTCTCCCCACGGGCGCCACCCAGCCGCAGCAAGGGCCACCTGGCAGGATGACCATTGCTGGGAGTCCTGATGCCCCAAGGAGACGGGCATCTACTCCTTGGCCAACGTGGGGAGGGTGCAGCTCAGGTATCGGCAGTACGATCCCTGTGTTGTCAGGGGGCTACAACCTAGAGGGTACATGACGACCCCACCACAATGGGCTGGCTACTGTGCTGGATTTCTGGTGCCATGGAAAGTCCATCATGATCGCTGGTGCAGATGGAGATGCACTATGGGCGTAACTTGGACAACCCATCAGGCGTTTAGGCCCAATTTGAGGAATAGTGGGTACGGTTACAACGCCGGTGTGATGCTGAGTGCAAGGTCTTAGTGCACTTAGGACCAGTGGTACACCATATAAGGTGTCCTTCCCCAAAAGGCTCGTACTTCTGTAGAATTTTGAAAAATGGAGGTCAAACCCCAAGGGGGACCATTACATGGAAGGCCGAAATGGTTGAAACTCCTTTTAGTCGCCTCTTACGACAGGCAAGAATACCTCAGGCCTATTCTAATCCCCGGACCCACAGGGGGTGGTTGAAGCTGGGATCCCCCCCTTTCTGTTCGGCGGTCCCAGCTTCTGGTGTCTTATGCACTTGCTGTCCGTTCCTTTCCCACTCATCCTTCCTATTCTATCCTGGACGTCACCCACCTGATTCCCAACCTCGGGCAGGTATCTGTGCCATGATTTTCAGCTTTCTTCTTTGTTCTGTCTTCCTCGCTCCCTCCCCTCCACCCCCCTTGGTTAGTTCCTTGCCCTCGAATTCGATGGATCTCCTCAGAGGTCCGAAAGATTCCATCCACCTGATGGTGTTCCATTCCTTTTTCCGCCAAATTTTATGGGAGTATTGGGATGCTGTTGTTTTATTACACTGATGGCTCTAAGTCTGCTGATCATGTGGGTTATGCCTTCATGTCCTCTATTGGAATGGAAAATCATCTGCTGCCACCTACATGTGGGGTGTTTACTATGGAACTGATGGCAATTTCCCAGGTCCTTACCTTTACTAAACAGTCCCAACACAACCATAGTTAGTTACATACAGACTCAATGAGTGGCCTTCTGGCTATTGACCGGTGTTTTTCGCGCCATCCCTTGGTCTCTGCCATCCATGATCATCCCGCTGATATTCACCATGCTGCTTGTTCCGTTGACTACCCGGGATACACACACGGCCAAGGACCCAAAGGAAATGAGCTCGCTGATCTTTTGGCTGCGGGAGCAGTCACTTACCCCCCATTTTCTGTAACCCCTCCTGCAGCAGATTTACAGCTTCACATCAAATCCCACTTCGCACAGTCATGGGCCAATTCTTGGGAGGCTACTTCGCTGTGTAATAAACTTCGTGCGATTAAGGTGACACCAGGCCTGTCCCATTCATCCTTTCGCCTCTCCTGAAAGGACTCGACACAGTGTGGTAGTCTCCACATTGGCCATACCAGACTGACCTATGGTTTTCTTTTGCGTGATGAGCCACCCCCACTTTGGAAGGCTCCACAACCACAGTCAGTAGCCCACATTTTGGTTGACGGCCCCCTTCTTTTGGCTCTGCGTGCTAAGTACAGACTCCCCTGCACTTTACCTTTGATGTTGGCTGACGATTCCTGGATGGTCCTGCCCTCGGTTTCCTCCGGGAAAGTGGTTTTTATTCTCAGTTTTTACTCTCTGGTGTTGGGGCAGGGCATTGAGTGTTGGGAATCTCCAAAAACGGCTTACAGTGGGAGATAACCCGACTCCCCTCCCTGGCCTAGATCCTCTTTTCCCCTTTTACTCTGTTACTCTGTTTTTATCATTTTTTTTAGGATTGGTTAGTCTCCTTTTCGCATACGCACTTCTACATTCTCGCGTCTGCACCTTTTCCTGCCTCTAGTATAGCATTGGGTTCGCTCTCTTGCTGCCTTACCTCATTTTGTTTTTACCATAGACAACATGACTGCCCTTTTACATTTTGTAGCCTTTTCCCTTTTATCGTTCTGACTTTCCTGGGATGTCGCACTATTGGAATGGACCACATTTGAAACAAGGCACTGATGATCTTGCTGTTTGGTACCTTCATCACCAACCAACCAACCATCCTACCTTTTCGTAAATGCAATTATGTGGCTTGTAAAAATGCATAAAGCTTGAAACTAGTCAGCCAGTAAATAAAGACCAGCTTTAATATTAAACATTTAAAACTTTTTGTTTTTCGATTTAAAGCTACTGTCAACCATTTTCAGAAATTGAATTGTCTGCAGAACTCAGATGCACCAACAGTAACATGGGAAGTCTCACTGTGTGTGGCAAAATACTAAAGTCGTCCTTTTTCGCGTTTTCTTAAACAAATACTGAAACCCAAGATCAGAACAAGATATGGTTGTCGGTTCCTTGTACAGGTAATGTTTCCTACAACATAGGGCACCTGTTGAAAAATTCAGGTTTTAAAATTTCCTTCTCGACGAGTAATAGTTTAAAGCGAAATTTGGTCATACCCTTGAGAAAGACTGTGATAAGTCAGTGAAATCAGGCGTATACAAGATTATGTGTTATGATTGACCTATGCAATTGTTGTGGATTGGCAGGAGCCAACCCACGGAGTTTGGAGGAAGCCGAAAGGCACGCATTTAAGCTCACGCAGGCTGGCGTGAGGTCTGGAACATGACAAGGAAATCAGAACCCAGAAAAACGGACGCAGATGGTGGAATACTTAACTTTAATCCATCAATGTTGAACGTAGTTCTTATCTGTACATTCTTCACAATATCAATAGCAACTGATAATGGCGCCTTGCTAGGTCGTAGCAAATGACGTAGCTGAAGGCTATGCAAAACTGTCGTCTCGGCAAATGAGAGCGTACGTAGACAGTGGATCATCGCTAGCAACGTCGGCTGTACAACTGGGGCGAGTGCTAGGAAGTCTCTAGACCTGCCGTGTGGCGGCGCTCGGTCTGTAATCACTGATAGTGGCGACACGCGGGTCCGACGTATACTAATGGACCGCGGCCGATTTAAAGGCTACCACCTAGCAAGTGTGGTGTCTGGCGGTGACACCACAGTAATAACACGGGCAAACAGGCAGAGCTATAGCAATAAGGTTTAAAGAACATCTTCCAATAAAGGGCGTAGGAACACAGGTGTCAGCCTTTGCAGAACATCTGGTGCAAATGGCTCACACATCTAAACCTTTACGCGACAGAGCTACTACATCATCATGAAGTTAAGGGCTATAGACTCGACACGCTTGAGGAACTACAAATTTATGCACACCTAACGATCAACTATATCTAAAAAGCAGGGCATAATTCGAAGGCTTCCAGCCTATATTAGGTTTACAGTAATTCATAATGCGTGTGACCGTTACAGTTTCTGTAATAATAGAACCTTTCCTACTGACGTACATACGACATTTGTTGGTCAGTTTATAAGGCTCTGCAGTAGAATGTAGAACGTAGTCATGCTGGATACTTTACTATTGTAAGTTAATTAAAGTATAAAATTAATTCATAGCAAAAGTGTGACCTGACGTGTGCGGAATAAGAGTTTGATTCTATACGTCTCATGTACGTGTGCCGCCCTCTGTGCGGCGGGCCGCGAAGCCCTCGTGATCCGCAGTCTCTAGTCACCCGACGAGGCCCTACAACGGGCGTAAGGTGAAATTGCTACAGCTTGCTTAATAGAAGTGACAAAATCTTATGGTTATGCATCAAGTTTTATAAAGTTGACTTAGGACGTGGCTTGTTTTAGGCAAACACGAAAATATTTTATTTACGTACTACACGTTGCATCCTGTAGGATGACCATATCTAACATAATTTACTAGCACATTATAAAATTAACTGTTTGCAGGTTCTGAAGAAGACGTTATTAATAATGTTGAAACCTAGGTAGACAAAGTTAACCTGCAAACGTAGGCTGTATATTCTTCTATAAACAATATCAGTTGCTGTCGCTGCATAAAAATGTTGAAAATTAACACCTAAGAGTACTTTCCTGTGGTGCTTTGGGTCTTTTGGGGCGTCATTATTAGACTTTCCTATACCTTTGGTTGTCATTGTTGGCAGACGGGTGTGCATTTATGATTGTATAGCCATTATTTCCTGATCTAAATGAGAGAAACGACATCTGCTTTGGTGGGAGTGAAAAATTTACTACCGGTTCTGTTACACTGTCACTACGCTCTGGACAGCTTTGGTTGCATACATTTTGTTCTTTATGGTCAGTTTCCCTTTATAAACGCTATAGGCCGCAGATAGGTAACGTGGATCTAAATTACTTATGAAAACAACTGAATTTTGAAGCTACTGGTACAGTCATAAGTGGTATGAAGCTAATAGTAGTATCATTGTACAGGTCTCCCCTTGGCATTAGTAGTGTCTCCTTAGAAAAATTGGACATCGTTTTATGTGCACTAGGCTGAGAACAAATTTACCAATTACGACAATATAATACAGGGTGATCTTAATTCTGGTTATTGCATATCAACTGACAAGTGCAGTGTTAGTGATTTGCAAACCCAACTACGACAGTTCATTACGAGGGAAGGAAAGTTTCTATTCACCATGTAGCGGAGATGCTGAGCCACGATAGGCACAATAAAATGATTCACACAATAATAGCTTTGGGCCTGAAGGTCTTTGTCAGCAGTAGACACACACACACACACACACACACACACACACACACACACACACACACACACACACACACACGTACGTCTGCAGTCAGAGATGAAACTACACTGTGAGCAGCAGCACCAGTGCATAATGAGAGTGGTGACTGGGTGGGGATAAGGAAGCGGGTTGGGCAGGGAGGGGGAAGGATAGTGTGGTGGGAGTGGTGGACAGTGAAGTGTTGCAGTTTAGGTGGATGGTAGGAGAGAAGGTGCGGGGGGGGGGGGGGGGGGCAGGGGGGGTAATTAGCGAACAGGAGGAAAATAAAGAGTAAGACTGGATGTGGCGGTGAAATAGCTGTTTAGTGCTGGTATGGGACAGGGAGGGGGCTGGATGAGCGAGGAAGGAGACTAATGAAGGTTGAGGCCAGGAGGGTTACAGGAGCATAGGATGTATTGAAGGGAATGTTCCCACCTGCACAATTCAGAAAAGCTGGTGTTGGTGGGAAGGATCCATATGGCACGGCTTGTGAAGCAGTCATTTAGATGATGGCTGTGTGTCCACATGAATGGCCACCAGCAAACTGTGGCCAAAAAACAGCTACAGAGTGGTCCACTTGAACAGACAGCTTGTTGGTTGTTATGCTTACATAGAATGCAGCACAGTGGTTTCAGCTTAGCTTGTGGATCACATGACTGGTTTCACAGGTAGCCTTGCCTTTGATGTGATAGGTAATGTTAGTGACTGGACTGAAGTAGGTGGTGGTAGGAGGATGTATGGGACAGATTTGCATTTAGCTCTGTTACAGGGGTATGAGCCATGATGTAAGGGGCTTGGAGCAGGGGTTGTGTAAGGATGGAAGAGTATATTGTGTCGCTTCGGTGCACGGTGGAATACCATGGTAGAAGGGGTAGCAAGGATAGTGGGTAGGACATTTCTCATTTCAGGGCACAACGAGAGGTAATCAAAAACCTGGCAGAGAATGTAATTCAGTTGCTCCAGTCCTGGACGGTACTGAGTTATGAGGGAAATGCTCCTCTGTGGCCAGACTGTGGGACTTTAGGAGGTGGGAGACTGGAAAATTAAGGCAGGGGAGATTTGTTTTTGTACAAGGATGGGAGGCTGATTATGGTCAGTGAAGGCTTCAGTGAGACCCTCGGTATATTTACAGGGGGACTGCTCGTCACTGCAGAAGTGGAGGTATTGCTGGTGGTTAGTAGGTTTGATATGGATGGAGTTACTGTGTAGCCATCCGTGGTACGGCTATGGCCACCCGTATGGTACCATCCTATGCTAACCAATTCATGGGCCATCTACAGGAATCCTTCCTAAAACCCAGAATCCTAAACGCCTCACCTGGTTCAGATTCTTTGATGACATATTTGCTATCAGGATTGAAGGTGAGGCCACGTTATTCACTTTCCTCCACAACCTCTATGTAGGCATGACAACCAGCAAGCTGTCTGTCCACATGAACAGCCAACAACAAACTTAAGTGGACCACTGTGTAGCTGAACACACTGCCAAACATGGTACCCCTCATCTCAAGGACTGCTTCACAAGCTGTTCCGTATGCATCCTACCCACGAACACCAGCTTTTCTGAATTGGGCAGGTGGGAACTTTCCCAGCAATACATCCTACATTCCCGTAACCCTCCAGGCCTCAACCTTCGTTAGTCACTTATCACCCATCCAACTGCCTCCCTCTTCCCATACCAGCATGACACAGCCGCCATTTCACCACCACATCCAGTCTTTTAGTTTCTTTTTATTTCTCTCCTTTCCACTACTTACCCATCCCCCCTCCACAATTTCTCTCCTTCCATCCGTCTATACTGCAACACTCCACTGTCCGCCACTGCCACCATATTATCCCTCCCCCTCCCTGCCCTAGCCTCCTCCCTAACCCCACCTGGTCACCACTCCCATTATGCACTGGTGCTGGTGCTCGCAATGTGGTTTCAGCTCTGAGACTGCCGCGTGTGTCGTGCATGCATCGTGCATGTGAGTGCGCGTGCGTGTCTACTGCTGACAAAGGCCTTAATGGCCAAAAGCTATAATTGTTATGAATCTTTTTGCTGTGCTTATCGCGACTCAACATCTCCGCTATATGGTGAGTAGCAACTTTCCTTCTCTGGTATCTTTACATTCCATCCTGGATTTTCTAGTGTTTACAATAATGAGTCAAGTAAGATAAATTTTGAATGTTTAAGTCATTTCTGAAAATATTTATTGATGGTATTTCCATTAGGAGATGTGAAGTATGAGACAGGGGTTGTAAAAAGGTGCCAAAAATGAAATATTCTTTGTACACTAAAACACTGATATGAAAACTCGTGTAGTGATGCTATTAGATATATACAGTAATAAGAGATCTTGAAATGCAAAATCTCTGCATTTAAGATGGAGTAATGATTATAAAAAAGCAGTTGGTGAAGCAGAAATTTTGCAAGACTTCTAATAATACATGCAGAGCTGCTTGGAATCTCATAAATAGTGGTGTCAAAGAATCACATAAGATGAAAATCAGTCTCTCTCGACAAAAGTTTAATGATTGTTTTATTAGATCTATTGAGGAAGTAAGGAATGGCATCAGTAAACTTGACAAGTCTATTAGAACTTTAAAAAACAAATTGTCACAGGCCACCCTACAATAATATTGTCACTTTCTCATTTTTATGTCATCAGATGGTGAGGATATTTGTCATGTCTAGCAATTTACTGAAAAGTCATTGACTCCATTGCTTATCCATTGGCTCACTGCATAAATAAATGTTTATCAGAGGGATACTTTCCAGAGGAGCCGAAATCATTTGGAGTGGTTCCTGTGTACAAAAAGTGGGACAAAGACAACCCTGCAAGTTTCAGACCAATATCAGAAATTCCATTTGTGGCAAGAAGAAATAGAATAAATCATTTACCACTCACTTTGCAAAACTTGGAATATTTAATGTAGCACAAGACGGATTTATATAAAAAAAAAAAAAAAAAAAAAAAAAAAAAAACATCAAAATCAGTAGATGCAACAGACAATAATTACATATGTTCAAGTGTTTGAGAAGAAGGGATTTGCTCAGGCCACTTTTTGTGACCTGAGCAAAGCATTTGACTGTGTAGGACATGACACTTCTACAGAAACTCCATTTATATGGCATCAGAGAGAACAGCCTAAAACTGCTAAAGTCTTGTCTATGGTTTTTGAGATAAGTAGTGTGTATTGGCACAGAAAAGTCTATCGGGAAACAAACTAAGGCGGGAGTTTTTCGGGGATTTACATTGGGACAATTTTTGTTTTTGGTAATTATCAATGACCTACCATTCTTTATACGTTACAAGAAAGTGCTGTTTGCAGATGACACTACTTTCCTAAACTAAAACAATGATCTAAATAAGTTAAAAGATTCTGCTGATAATACACTCGACCAAACGTCATATTGGTTCAGGTCAAATGGGTTTGTCCTGAATGACAACAAAACCCAAAAAATGATATTTATCCCTAAGGATAAAATTCCTTTTAATGATCCCTGTTGTATAAAGTTGTTGGGTATACCTAGATGACATATTGTCCTGGAAGCAACACATAAAACACTTTAGTGTTAAATCATTTGTAGTAGTTTACTTATTGAGATGTCATATGCAATGTGTACCATAAGCTTATGGTAAAAAATCTTATCTTACACTTTTTCAAAGTACCATGTCTGATAGACGTATTCCCTGGGTAAACTCAAGCTATGTTCAAAACATATTACTTCTGCAGAAGAAACCCGTCACAGTCAATCTCAGCATAATGCACATTGTAAGCTTTTGTTCTCTGAGGGTAAAATAATGACTGTAATAAATCTGTATTTATACCAAGTGTTAACATACATGAAAAAGAATCTACATGAAGTAAAACATAGAAAAAATAATCGTGGTCACAACACAAGAAATAACAATTCCTTACATATGTCACACCATAGATTACCAAAGTCAATCAATACCTTTGAAGTAGTGGACAACAAACTATTTAGTAATCTTCTGCAGAGGGTACAAGACCTTCCAGAATGTGAATTTAGGAAAACATTAATTAAATGGCTTTTTGCCAACCCCTTCTATGAATTAAAAGAATTTAGTTAACTGCAACATGGAATTGCAAGCTAACAACTGACACAATCATTACATAATCAAATAGAAACGTTTGGCTATGTTAGATGTATAAAAAAATTGTCTATTGCTGTAAAGGCCTAATGGCAATAAAATTATCTTATCGAAGTGATTTTTTATCTCTGTACCTGGTTTCCTGAAGTGCTACTGTGTGTCTGCTGCCCCTATTTAATATCTGTCACATGTTTGTATCCCAGTCTTTATTTAAGTGGTGGTGTTCAATCTGGCTGGCAGATATTTCTTCTATGGCCTTATGGAGAAGTTCTAGGAAGTACCTATTCTTGACATGATGTTCTAGGCTCTGCACAATCAGGTGGTCAAATTGTGTCAATGTTTCCCCGTGATGGATTGTTTGCTTACTGTAGTAGTTTTCCTTCTGGTGTTTACAATCATGTCTGTCAAAAGTAATTTATCAAAGTGTGTCAATGCCTTGAGAGATAATACATCTGTGATGGAATTACCAGATGGGATCCCAATGATGGCCTTTCAATCAAAACTTTACTTGTTTCAGAGTGTTTTGGTTGTGCCTATCTGTGACTCAGCATATCTGCTGAATTATTATTATTATTATTATTATTATTATTATTATTATTATTATTATTATTATTATTATTATTATTATTATTATTATTATTTCCTTCACTTTCTCAGACATTAAGTCCGGTTAAAAATGGAGTGACACTGACCTTGATCAAGCGTCACTTCCTTTTAACTGTACGGTATGTGTTATATTGCATTTAGGAACTTTCGGGTAATTGAACATGTATCAATAATTACGGATTTCTGAAGTTGTATATATGAGTTTGGATGTAGCTGTATTGCATTGATGTACTGGTGGATATTGCGTGGTATGACTCCTGTAGTTGAAAGTATAATTGGTATGATGTCAACTTTATCCTGATGCCACATGTCTTTGACTTCCTCAGCCAGTTGGATGTATTTTTCAATTTTTTCTCCTGTTTTCTTTTGTATATTTGTTGTATTGGGTATAGATATTTCGATTAGGTGTGTTAATTTCTTCTTTTTATTGGTGATTAAGATGTCACATTTGTCATGTGGTGTAGTTTTATCTGTTATAATGGTTCTGTTCCAGTATAACTTGTATTCATCATTCTCCAGTACATTTTGTGGTGCATACTTGTATGTGGGAATGTGTTGTTTTATAAGTTTATGTTGTAAGGCAAGCTGTTGATGTATTATTTTTTTGCTACATTGTCATGTCTTCTGGGGTATTCTGTATTTGCTAGTATTGTACATCTGCTTGTGATGTGATCTACTGTTTCTACTTGTTGTTTGCAAAGTCTGCATTTATCTGTTGTGATATTGAGATCTTTAATAATACGCTTGCTGTAATACCTGGTGTTTATTGTTTGATCCTGTATTGAAATCATGAATCCTTCCATCTCACTGTATGTATTGCCTTTTCTTAGCCATGTGTTGGAAGCGTCTTGATCGGTGTGTGGCTGTGTTAGATGGTACAGGTGCTTGCCATTTAATGTTTTCTTTTTCCAATTTACTTTCTTCGTATCTGTTGATGTTATGTGATCTAAAGGGTTGTAGAAGTAGTTATGAAGTAGCAGTGGTGTAGCCAATGTATTTATAGGAGTGATTGAAGATATTATTATTAATAGATGATACAATAATATCAACAACAAAGCAATGTTTATGTATTAAATGCACTAAAAATTTTTACACTATAATGCAACCTTCAGACACAGGTTATATTAATAAGTAATTGTTCGTGAACTTTTCAAAATGACTTCTTTTATTTATACATTACTATAGATACTATGTCATGGTTCTGTTATTGTTTTTAACATTTTTTCACCCTAGCTGGTAACTGAAAGCTTAGACGGCTCTCTTGACACTGGTTTCTTGCTATCATCCTGACAGGAGCTAAAACAACAAGCGTTTTGGCAGCCTTTGCTGAGCGCTGGTGTTTGGGCTTCCATGTGGGTAAGCCCTGGCCTGACACCCAAGGTGTGCAGGGAGTAATTGGCTTCATCTGCCAGGTTAGTCAGTCTGCTGGGCAGTAGGGTATTACATGTATTTATCCTCGGGGAATACTAATCACATTGTTACAATCCTCTACATAGTAAATGGTAGTTTTTCAGTTTGAATTGGCACTCTCTCCCTGACTGCCTGCTTATTTGACTGCCTTTATCCTTTCTCATCATAAATACTGGAAACCAAGGGTACAAATGACTGCCATGCCTGACACCTCTTTGAGCAGTTGTATTTCATGCCTGACTGGCAGACCAGAAGAGACATTTTCTGTGTGATGTTTTTTTTTTATTTGTCAGCATGCCTTACACATTACCTCTATACCGACAAGTCTGATTCTACTCTAATAGGTGGTACGTGCCACATCACGAGGTCGACAGTAGCTAGTCTGCCACTAGCAGTAGGTTGTACCTGCTTGGTGCTGCAGAGGTCTTACACCTATCACCTGTGGCCTTGTGAACTAGTTTCTCTATTTGTGATATAAGTGTTGAAGGCTGTACAAAAAAATTCCTGCAGTTAGCCTTCAGTTAGAGTCATAAACCACTGTGCAGGACTTTGAGTCCCCAAAAATCTATCTGTACATATATAAACCAATCTATATCAGACCTAATATTTTTTTTCTATCGTTTAGTTTTTCCACAATCTGCTTTATTTAAAAACAGAAAATCAGCAAAACATATGTAACTGAAATCAAAGAAATTTAATTTCTCAGTGTGAACAAAGATTTTTATTTAAGTACAAATGTGAAAATACCTCTTCATTCCACAATAATGTGGGAGGAGTGCAGGGTGTGGAAATTCATCACAGGACAGTTCAGTTCATGTGTCAACAGGCATCTGCAGGACAGTGGAGGTGTAGTACTAGCAAGCTGGGGAGACTGGCAGCCCTTGGGTTATGATGAAAAATCTGGAATGAATTACTGCTGCCGGTATCCAGCAGTAGGATGCCCTCATTGCTGAAGACTGGCAAGTTGTTGTGGGAGCTGGCTACAGAGTTCAGATAGAGGGGCAGGCCTGTGAAGGATGTGCAGTGCTTTCTGCGTAATTCTACCATACTTTGATAAATTTACATTCTGCTAAACTCATTCAGCTGTCAGAAAGTGAACTATATGTCTATTCTTTTCTTTCAAAGCTTCCATTTTAGTTTCCACAGTGCAGTGAACAGTCAAGATACGTGTGCACACACTGGGTTTACACCCATGTAATTCTAATTGTGGTATTACCTTCATTCCCTTTGTTTGACTTTTTAAAATATTCACTACAGTTTTAAAATTTAAAGCTGACATTTTATTTACACCTCATTTTTGTAAATAACTTTGTGTACAAATTTCGACTTAACAGCTTATTTATTCCCTCCATTGTATGCTGGATAAATGTAGGTGTTCATTTAAAGTAACAAGACACACAAACACAGTAATCATTATGTCTAAAGTTCATGTTCTGTGTCTTACAACATGCATCTTGTGTCAAAGTAACTGTTCCTTGAAAGCCAACACATCTTCAGGGCAGTGAGGGCAGTGTGGTGATAGAGGAGCGACTATGAAGTAATGAGACATTTTCTTTGCAAAATATTTCAACATTACAGGCTAGCATAGGCACAATATGTTTGACCTTTGTCTATAAGCTGCTTCTAGTCCAAGCGGCACATTGATGCAACTGCTCAGTCGCGAGTTGTGCTGCAATAAGTTAACATGTGATTGTGTCTCTCGTCACGGAAATGGAACCGCCTAATAATGCGCAACGGTATGCTATTTCTTGTGTGTTAAATTGGGTGAAAACGTGAAAACTTACGGGAAGTTTCAGAAGGCTTTTGGAGAGATGGTTATGTCAAGAGCTGAAGTTTTTCGTTGACATAAAATGGTTAGAGAAGGCAGAACGAATGTTGAAGATGACCACAGTGGACGACCATCAACCTCACAGATGGATGTCAACTTGGCCAGGGTATGTGAACTCGTACGATCTGATTGGAGATTATCTTCATCTACATGACTGCCAAGCACTTAAATGTGAATTGCAGAGTAGAGGGTTCATCACACCACAATCATACTATCTCTCTACCATTCCACTCCCGGAAAGCGCGCGGGAAAAACGAATACCTAAATCTTTCTGTTAGAGCTCTGATTTCTCTTATTTTATTTTGATCATTCCTACCTATGTAGGTTGGGCTCAACAAAATATTTTCTCATTCGGAAGAGAAAGTTGATGACAAATTTCGTAAATAGATCTCGCCGCGACGAAAAACGTCTTTAATGACTTCCATCCCAACTCGCGTATCATATCTGCCACACTCTCCCCCATATTACGTGATAATACGAAACAAGCTGCCCTTTTTTGCACCCTTTCGATGTCCTCCGTCAATCCCACCTGGTAAGGATCCCACACCACGCAGCAATATTCTAACAGAGGACGAACGAGTGTAGTGTAAGCTGTCTCATTAGTGGACCTGTTGCATCTTTTAAGTGTCCTGCCAATGAAACGCAACCTTTGGCTAGTCTTTTCCACAATATTATCTATGTGGTCTTTCCAACTGAAGTTGTTCGTAATTTTTACACCCAAGTACTTAGTACAATTCTCAAGGCTGTCAATTCAACTATTTATCGAGTAATCTAATTCCAACGGATTTCTTTTGGAACTCATGTGGATCACCTCACTTTTCGTTATTTAGCGTCAACTGCCACCTGCCACACCGTACAGCAATCTTTTCTAAATCGCTTTGCAACTGATATTGGTCTTCGGATGACCTTACTAGATGGTAAATTACAGCATCATCTGCGAACAACCTAAGAGAACTGCTCAGATTGTCACCCAGGTCATTTATATAGATCAGGAACAGCAGATGTCCCAGGACGCTTCCCTGGGGTACACCTGATATCACTTCAGTTTTACTCGATTTTCCGTGTATTACTATGAACTGCGACCTTCCTAACAGGAAATCACGAATCCAGTCGCACAACTGAGACGATACCCCATAGGCCTGCAGCTTGCTTAGAAGTCTCTTGTGAGGAACGGCGTCAAAAGCAAACCGGATATCTAGAAATATGGAATGAACTTGAGAGCCCCTGTCGATAGCGGCCATTATTTCGTGCGAATAAAGAGCTAACTGCGTTGCACAAGAACGATGTTTTCTGAAACCATGCTGATTACGTATCAATAGATCGTTCCCTTCGAGGTGATTCATAATGTTTGAATACAGTATATGCTCCGAAACCCCACTGCGAACCGACGTCAATGATATAGGTCTGTAGTTAGATGAATTACTCCTACTACCCTTCTTGAACACTGGTGTGGCCTGCGCAATTTTCTAATCTGTAGGTACAGATCTATCGGCGAGCGAGCGGTTGTATATGATTGCCAAGTAGGGAGCTATTGTATCAGCGTAATCTGAAAGGAACCTAATCGGTATACAATCTGGATCTGAAGACTTGCCCGTATCAAGCGATTTGAGTTGCTTCGCAACCCCTAAGGTATCTACTTCTAAGAAACTCATGCTAGCAGCTGCTCGTGTTTCAAATTCTGGAATATTCCTTTCGTCTTTCCTGGTGAAGGAATTTCGGAAAACTGCGTTCAATAACTCCGCTTTAGCGGCACAGTCGTCGGTAACGGGACCATCGGCACTGTGCAGCGAAGGTATTGATTGCGTCTTGCCGCTTGTGTACATTACATACGACCAGAATTTCTTCGGATTTTCTACCAAATTTCGAGACAATGTTTCGTTGTGGAACCTATTAAAGGCATCTCGCATTGAAGTCCGTGCCAAATTTCGTGCGTCTGTAAATTTTAGCCAATCTTCGGGACTTCGCGTTCTTCTGAACTTCGCATGCTTTTTCCGTTGCCTCTGCAACAGCGTTCGGACCTGTTTTCTGTACCATGGGAGATCAGTTTCATCTCTTACCAGTTTATGAGGTATGAATTTCTCAATTGCTGTTGCTACTATATCTTTGCAAATGTAGACGCGAAGTGGCACAAATTCATAGTCAGTTCGGAAGGAATGGAGATTGTCTCTTAGGAAGGCTTCTAGTGACACTTTATCCGCTTTTTTAAATAAAATTATTTTGCGTTTGTTTCTGGTGGATTTGGAAGAAATGGTATTGAGCCTAGCTACAACGACCTTGTGATCATTAATCCCTGTATCAGTCATGATGCTCTCTATCAGCTCTGCATTGTTTGTGGCTAAGAGGTAAAGTGTGTTTTCGCAACCATTTACCATTCCCGTGGGTTCGTGGACTAACCGCTCGAAACAATTTTCGGAGAAAGCATTTTGGACAATCTCGGAAGATTTTTTCTGCCTACCACCGGTTTTGAACAAGTATTTTGCCAACATATCGAAGGTTGAAGTCCCCACCAACTATAACCGTATCCGTGATAATGATTGCAGAAGAACTGAACATCAATCGAGAAACGGGTTGTCTAATAATAACTGAAGATCTTGGTATGAGAAATTTGTTCAAAAATGGTCCCCAAAAATCTCACACCACAACAGCGAGAAACGCGGAAAAATGTGGCATCCGATCTGTTGGACCAAACTGAAATCAAATGGTTCAAATGGCTCTGAGCACTATGGGACTTAACTTCTGAGGCCATCAGTCCCCTAGAACTTACAACTAGTTAAACCTACCTAACCAAAGGACATCACACGCATCCATGCCCGAGGCAGGATTCGAACCTGCGATCGTTGTGGACGCACGGTTCCAGATAACAGAAATCGATCCAGAATTGTTGAGCCGTGTTATCACTGGTGATAAAAGTTGGCGTTTTGTCTCTGGATCGTACTGAAAAAATCAAAGTTCGCAATGGTGCTCAAAGGGATCACCCAGACCAAGAAAGTTCGCATGTTAACGTCAAAAGTGAAATACATGCTTGTGTGCCTCTTTGATTCGAAGGGAATTGTTCATAAAGAGTGGGTGCCTCCTGGAGAGAGATTTAACCAATATAACTACAAAGAAATATTAGGACTTCGTAAAAGCTTTCATGTCCGTGCCAACGTAGCTGATAATTGGTTTCTGCATCACGATAATGCGCCATGAGATACTGCTGTGTCAATATAGCAATTTTTAACCTCGTAACAAATTTCAGTACTGCCACAGCCACCTTATTCACCAGATATCGCTCCGTGCGACTTTTTTCTATTTCCAAGAGTCAAAACGGCGGTCAAGGAACACCATTTTCAAACACAAGATGTCCAAAAAGTTTTGACGAGTCTTCGAGGGTATTACAGAAGGTGATTGCCAGAAATGTTACTATCAATGGCAGAAACACTGGAAAAAGTGTGGGCAATCTGAAGGGAACTACTTTGAAGGAGACAACACTAAACTTCACTAAAACTGTAAGCAACAATTTTTTCACATCAGTCTCATTGTCGCACCTCATATGGGCTACTCGTTTGCATTTCCAAGCAGATGCTTTCTCTCAAGAAGCCGTTACGATTGCCATCATGTGCCAAAGGGGTGTGTCAACCCTCAGTACCATGTGGGAAATAATAATAAAACTAATGAACACTGTCTGTACATTTTCACTACTGCACATACAATATTAATATCTGCAAGTCTTAATGGCATTTCATGATATACTGGGTGGAAATTTTTGAACTATACGAAATAAAAATCATTGTAACCTCTGAACAGTTTGCGTAAGGACATTCAAACTCCATTGTTGGTTGCAGGGCATGATGGAAATTGATTTAGCGGCAAAGCCCACTTTCATGTGGATGGTTAATCAATAAACAAATTTGGGGCATTTGGGTAACAGAGATTCTGCATTTCACAATCAAGAGGTCTCTGCACGCCACACAGTCATCCATTGATGGTGAAATGTCCAGTCGTGGAATAAATGGTGCAATATGCCTTGATGGCTTGGTGACTATTAAATGGTAAATTAAGGTTTTGGAAGATGACTATCTCCATAATTCAAAGTTACCCCGATTTCGACAAGTTGTGGTTCATGGAAGATGGAGCTTAAATCCATTGAAGCAGGAGAATAATGCCCTGGAGGCGCACTTTCAGTATCCCATGGCTAGAAGGTGGTTCCAAGAGGCCACAGTCATTGGCCTCAATTGGCCACCATATTTTCCAGATGTGAACTCTTGCAACTCTTTTTGTGGTACTACATAGCAATAACCCCAAAACCATTGTTGATCTGAAAACAGTCATTCAGGAGGCGATCAACATTGATGTTCCAACACCTCAAAGGGTCATGCAGAATTTCGGTCTCCATCTGTGTGACATCATCGTCAATGATGGCAGGCAAACGGACATGTTAAATTATTCTGAATACCTGCAGTGATGTTCATTCAACATTTAACGTGTGTGCAAACTATAGTTTGTAACTAATGTGTTTTTATATAGTTCAATAATTGTCACCGTGTGTCTTCAGTGTGGATGCGATCTCTTCAGGGAATCGTGCTGAATGCTGTGAGGGATGAATATGGTACATGGGAGGGCACTAAGTGTGTGGAAGAAGTTGGGAATTTGGGTTGGACATGAAGTGTGCGCAAAAAGGAAAAGCAATTGTGGTAACCACTTGTGTAAAATGGAAAACCTGTGTTAGTCCTAGTTTGACCAATTCTCTTGTCGCCAGCGAATTACATCAGTGCCATTGTGTTGGTAATTCTATCATCCTGCACATTTTTATAAAAAACATGTTACTATTTTGTTACAAAAGTTCTACATACTTCTCCAACCTATTGATCCACAGGCACAGATGACAACAGCCGGAAACAATGTTATCGGCCCAGTAGATGTAATCATAGGGCAGAAGGACGATGATGGCGTGGACATGTTTCAGGACTATCATGTGAGTAGCAATGAAAACCTAAGGCATGAACCTTGTGCTCCTGTTATGTACACTACTGGATCAAAAATAGCTCCATATTTTTTTGTGGACATTATATGGGGCATGTTCGCCCCTCACCTTTATGATGGCTTGAACCAATCTAGGGACACTTAGTGAGCGTGCTATCTGTTGAGGAATAGAAACCTATTCTTTATCAAGAGCTGAAACCAAAGGCGGTAGTGATGGACTTCACATCTGGAGTAAAGCCTCGTTTGTAACTCGTCCTTAAGGTGTTCCATTACATTCAGATCACGACTCGGGGGCAGGCGAATTCAATTCAGGTATGTCACTGTCTGCAAACCATTGCCTCACTAACGCTGCTTTATGACAGTAAAATCTGTTTTGAAAAAAATGTAAAAATCTGCCAACCGGTTTAATAGGTTTTCTATATACCTTGACCAGGTTTCGTCACCTCTAAGGGTGACTTCATCAGAAGGTAACATTTTTCAAATTTGTATATACGGTTGCTCCAAACGTCAGCCATGTTCAAAGTTGTACGCTTCTTACCCACCCATGTTGTGTCTGAAATATTTCTCTACTCTATGCAATATACGCTGCGACCAGGTACGTTTGTGTACTTCTGTATTTGGTATTTTCTAAAGTGCATTGAGGGGACCATTCCCTCACAGTGAAAAACATCTGCATACCTTCAACATTTCCTGATCGGTATTTAACTGTTGGCACTAAATGGGCGAATGTCTTTGGAATCGTTACCCACTGCCACAATACAAAACACTTCTGTCGCACGGCCAAAACGTAAGGCAGGACTGCTCACTGTGGAATGTTATTTCCCAATCGCCCTCTGTCCATTCGTGCCACTGTTTCTACAACCTATTGTTTGGCTTAGCGATGGCAACAGAAACCTTTTTGTTTTGAGGAACTACTAAGCCATTACACACTGTTTTTGACAAACTACGCACATTAAATGGGCTAGATGGACTTCTAAAGCTGAGAATGATTCCAATGGCTTATTTAACGAGATTACTTTTACAACCGCCCTCTGGAGTCCACTTCCTAAAAGAAAATTTCTAGTGGACACCATTAAACATTTTATAATGGTGTGATTCGTGAAATATGTTGATTACTTTATGTTTAAGAAAAAAATACTGGGATGTTTTATTGCTTTTTAGTATCAGCAACTCAGTAAAAAATAAGCATACAAGTACAGAATGTGTCAGGTAGATTATATTCCATATACCATTTAAAAAGGATGAGGGTTGCTTAAGTAGCAACTTAAATGTGTACTGGAAGAGATAGGCAAATGTGCATATGGGTTAGGGAGGGAACAGGAGTGGGAGACTTAATGGGAATTAGGTGGGCAGGAAATGTTGCGTGGAGAATGTGTGAGAGATGGGCCAAGAGTTCTTTGTCGAGTCCCTGTAGAAAGATGGGACAGAAAAATACACAGACCACCTAGTCGGGAATGGAGGAGATGACGTCAAGAGATGTGCTGCAGAGAGAGAAGCATGTAATTGGAGGATGGACTACCTGGAGGAGTCTGGATGGTTTGTCCATCATTGGCACTCTAATGGCTAAAGATGTCAGCAGAATAGAATGTTAAATCTGGAGAAGGTATGAATTGCAAAACGGGACATTTATCTATAATCCATCATTGAAGAAACAGAAATGAAATAAAATTGAGAGTCTCATGAAATAAAATTGAGAGTCTTTGTATAACTGCCCAAGGCTGACAACTTTGTCACCTTGATTAATACCAGACTTGTTAGATGTTCACAACGTATTTCCTCAGTACAATTTTAACAGTTTTATTCATATACATTGAAGGAGCGAGTGAAAATTTGCACTAAGGCCAGGAGTGAAACCTGAGTCTCCTGCTTAGAAGACAGGTGCATTTGCCACTAAGCCACCTTGGCACAATTATTAACAACTGTTTGTGCATGAGGGGTCTTTAAAGTAGACTGGGGTGGCAGTGAGAATTTGTATAGAGGAGGGAGACATGCCAGGATAATCTGTGCAGTTCGCCAGTTATCAGAAGTGGCTAATGCACCTTCCTCATAGGTAGGAATATTAGGTCAGATTCCTGGCCTTGGTACAAATTGTCACTTGATGCTTTGATCCATGTACATTAAACCATACTGGTAGGAGACCAGTGAAGTCTCTGAAATTTGAATTTCATTTGTGCCAATTTTAACATTGTTTGAACTATTTTTGGTGCAACTCATGTACGAACTGTGGTGACAGCAGGTATCCGAAAACTATTGTATAATTAGAGCATGGTAATGCTGGCACATCAGTAGTGACTGATTCACTTATGTGGAACTGGTATTTATGAGCACTGACCACTGATATCCTACTCAGTTTCATTAGGCAGGTTTGGAAGATGAAACATAAATAGGTAGGGATAGCGAGGTTTTTGAAAAGCCCGTACAAAACTAAGAGTTTCTGGTGTTAAGGATTACACTTGACAGGAAAAGATTTTCCATTAAATAATAAAAGGGTGCAATGTGGGTAGTGCAGCAACTGAAAGAATCCGAAGTAAAGTAGTGTGATATGGATAGAAAAAAATTTAGTCGCCATGTGGCTGTTGGAGAAAGTGCATAAAATGTGGAGATTTGTGAACGTCAGTAGTGGGTAGATCATTCTTCTTACAGAGGGTTAAAGGGAGAGAAAGCGATGAAGGGAAGTGGCAGGTGAGATCTAGGAAATGGAAACAGCTATGCAGACATAGCAAAGTGTTCTGTGTTGGGGGAGAAAGGGTGGGATGAGAAGGGAAGGCTTGCATTTGGCTCTTCCACTGGGCAAAATTTGAAAACATCATTACTTAGGAGATGGAATTTACAGTGATAAGTGAAGAATGTCGTCATGATCTTTCTTTTCGAGTAGAAAGGTAAGTACATTATACGTGGTAAGGGGTTGTAGGGTGGAGGTCAGAATAAAATGGAGTGAAGGAAAGTGATCGTTTCTAAAATGAAATGTTCAGACAGTGGAAATAAATACAAATTTTAGGCCAGGAGGGTGGAGACTGGAGTACATGTTATGAAGCTTGTTCTCATCTGCTGAATTTTGAGAAACTGGTATCTGGTGTGAAAATCCAGATGGCAAAATAGTGGTGCAACAGGCACCAAGGTCACAACTGCCACGTTGTGGAGCTTAATTTGCAACAGAATGTTGCATATGCCAATACATATCTTTCCATGCTCATTCATCCTAGCTTATGATTAGGTCGTAATCATACCAGTGTAGTAATCTGTAGAGTCTGTAAGTGACGTTGTTCCACTGGTGGCTCTTCTTTGTTAGTGTGTGTTTTGTCAGTTAAATGATGTCATACGTTTTACAGTGGGGATTGTCACAGGGGTAGGAGCCATAGGCTAGAGACATTGGTGCAGGAACAGCATGGGATCTGATAAAAAAATTAGCCTAGGTGGGGTGGGCAAAATACTAGACAGAATGGATCTTATTTCAGTGCAAGATTTTAGGAAACACGTCTAATTATTTTTAGGAGAAACCAGCAGTAACAGGACTGGATATGATGGAGTGTGAAATTTGCATGTGAACTAGGCTGCTGTGATGATTATGCACAGGGAAGTGTGATTTTAGAATTATCTTTTGCTATGAAGTATCTGCATCTGGGAGCAAGTAAGTTTGCCTTGGGTGACGAGGCTGTGTGGAGGGAAATACTTGACATGGAACGGATGGCAGCTATCAAAATGTCAGTGCTGTTCTGCATTAGTAGGATTAATGTGAACAGAAATGTGTAGCTGATTATCAGTGAGGGCGAGTTCAGCATCAAGGTAAAAGGTATGAGGTTTGACCATTTGCTGCTAGATAATATACTCATACAACTATAAATAGTGAGCTGGATTGACATGAACGAACTGGCTGGACAAACTAAGTAAAGAAGCAGAAGGTTGTGTCCTGTGTGATGAGCAGTTGTAAAATTTGGGATTCCTCACCACCACCACCACCACCACCACCACCACCACCACCACCACCACCAATGAAAAGTATAATAACTGGTTTCAACTTCTTACCAAATCATCATCAGGTTTGAATATAGTACATGCAATTCATCACATTACAAGTAAATGGACCATGTGAGACATTTGTAATGTAAACATATCTACACAAAAAGTTATGTTAGTTCTATTGCTTTCCATTGCCTATTCATAGCAGCTAAGATTTTCCCTTATTCGAGTTTTAAATAAATTATGCCGTCTGAATCTTGTGTGGGATGCTATAAATCTCAAATTTAATATATTCCCACTATTCAGTCTTATTGATACAACTCATTTGTTGAAATTACCCAAGTATTATATTCATATGTTACTGACAAATGTACTGAAGTATGTTTGTATGGTAACCTACTGAGTGAACATTGAAGGTCAAATATGCAAGTCCAATCTGCTCAAATGTTTTCCTATTCTCTACCCTCAATTTCCTTACCACAGTGTACCATGCAGCGATTCCAACAAACATTTTCAAAGACAAATTCAATCTAAAGCTGACATATTGCAAGCTACAAGGATAACCACAGTTAAATAATTTTTTATGCAAATGGGTCATGAACAATCCACAGGTGCTGGCTCTGTATACAGAATAACTTCCACCTGGCACCCATTGACAGGAGCAACTGATTTTGTAACTACCTCAGTAAATATCGTTCATTTATTAAAAAATGACTCCTCACACCAGGAGTTAAACTAAACAAAAATTTTAAGGAATTATTAGTTTTATTAAATAGCAAGAAATAAACATGAGCTCTATACTCAGAAGTAGACTAGAATTATTAGTGGAAAAAATTAGAGATAATTTAATAGCAAATATTTCAACTATTTCCCTTATGTTCAATAATGACAGAATTGAACTTTTTTAATATGAGCTAAAATATGAAGAAATTAAGTTACACGAATGTTGACTCACAGACAGAAGCAACTAGTTGGGTTTAATGTTAAGTTTTGTAGACAGAAAAGAGGCAACTGACTACATTCACATCCAATGCAAATTAAAGTAGTACACAAAATATTCAAATGTAACTGTCAGATTAACCCTAAGAAGACAGGCAACAAGGACAGACAATTTGAATTATTCAAAATGCAATATACATGTCTGTTATACACATTCAGACTGTTGCTCAACAGTGTAAACTAAGATAATTTCCAAAGTAAGTGAATTTACGCAGGAAAACACTATTACAAGAAGACTAATTTATGAATCTGACCTGGGCCCCTGGTATGGTCAGTCAGAGCAGACAGTACTTACTGCCGTGTACTAAAACAAGCCTTAAGAATACCTGACACACCAGATTTAAATAGCTGACATAGCTCTAAAAAAGGAAAAGCATTTGTTAGTGGTACATGCAGTATTATTTAACAAATCACTTAGCAGCACACACCATGGCACAGTGGTCTCAATTTTGTTAATTGACAAGCCGCATGCATGTGTTATATATGAAGCTTTGTGAAACATGACTGTTCTTTAATTCACAAGTTTATGTCAGTAAACAAAGCTCTAATCTGGAGCATGACATTTGTACTACTAGTGCCAGATTCTTCATGGGAATGACAGGCAGGAGTAAACACAAGCACTCCTAACATTAAACAGACATATGATGAGCCTGCTCTTTGCTGTCAGTACGGACGTCTAGCTATAATGTTGTGTATTATATGGCTGTCACAATTCTGATACAGATTGGAAAAATTCCTGTTCGCACACTGCAGGATCCACACTTGTCACACCAGAGGTTTCCTCAGCACAAGTGCACAATGCTTGCACAACGTCAGGAGCTGCAACTCTTATTGCACGCTATCCGCCGGTTCCCACTGTAGATTTGACATTAGCATCTCATTCCCACCTCATGTGGTACTACTTAAAAATTGCTTGAGTTGGAGCCCAAACAGACCTGGGGTGCCACACAGAACCTCTAAGAGGTAACAGTGGCAAATAGAGCAGAATCGATATGGACATGTCACATCACATTAGAAAATGTTAGAAAAGTATTTAATTTTGAATCTGTATTACTAAACCTGTAGCCTACCTCCTGGAATAACACAGTCTTTAAACTTCAAAATATTGTTTACTTATACAAAGTTGTGAAAATCATGAATGGTTCTGTTTAAATGAGGACTACTTACTGCCACATTGAAGCTATGACCATTATGCATGGATAGTAGACACCCATCAACGGTGGACAGCGGACATTGGACATTGTCTTTGTTGTACAAATACCATCGATTCGTGGGGGATCTGAAAAATTCTCGTATGAGAATTTCACATTTCATGGCAAAATTTGCCTCTATATTTGCATGTAACTCGTTACTGTTATTTTGTAGTGAAATATATTGAGATGAACAGAACTGTTTTATCATTGATCGTTAGAAACATCTTTATATCTTGGGCATAAATATCGAAGAAGTAACCAACTGCAGTTTACTGTTATTGCTCTTCATATGGCAAAGCTTGATTTAGAAAGATACGATGTGCGAAAGTTATCTCCAAATTAAAAAAGCAGGAAATCAACCACGTATCTACCTCGATGCTCTGTTGCTGTGACAGTTCTGCGGAGTTTATCTGCCTTTTATCTTGTACAGACCAGTAATTTGATGGGGCACTCTGCTAAGTGGCATCTCAAAAATGCGAAGTGTGTTTCTCTGTTAGCCAATGTTGAAATACTGGACAATATAACATGGCTGTTAATAGGTTACAAGTGTTCTGAATTGTACTTGGATCAAACATGTAGAGGATGGGCCTGAACTGACTCACTTATAACAATGCTAACCTCAGGAAACAATTGAGTAACAGTCACTAGTTAATGATATGGGTCATATGTTGCCTGTCATTTTGTTCTTTCAAAAAGTGAAGAGTCGTATCCCAGTCAATCATAGTTCAGTAACAATCCTAAGTCCACCCAAAGGCATCAGGGGTCCTTATGACTGTGTGTCAGTTGTGTTTCTACAGAAACACAAAACACGGTTATAGAATGGCTATCCTGTGAGAAGGAGGTGTAGTTCACTTCCCCACACCACTTCTCTTCCCTCTAGTGGTCATAACTGTAATTTATGCTCATGTTAATAGTGTCCACTGACCTGAAAACATAACTTGTTCACATATTTGAAACACACCAAACATCTTCGTCTAACATGTGGATAGCTATGTGGTTCTACTGCTACACAAAGTATGTTGTCAGTTCTGTATGTGGCATTGTATAGATCCATGGCTATCAATGCTCTTGGAAGTTGCGAATTTAAGAATCTGTAGAATGTTGATTTCCAAGGAGCAATAACACTGAGAAACACTAAAAAAAGTTACTTAGTTACTGACATCTCACACTTGGAATTCCTGGAAGTAGTTTTCCGAGCTCTTGGTAGCTACCTAAATTTTTCCAACATGTTGTATATGAAACTTGTAGGGAATTTAATGACCTTAAAAATTGATGGCATACCTTTACCTAAAACAAACTAGAAGAGAGTTATTGTGGAAAAACTCTTGTGCCATTTCTTGGTGGGGTTTTCAAGGTGGTGGATAGCACACAAGGAAAGAAGTTCTAAAACTTATGTTTTATGTATTATCGCTCTTGTGAAAAAATCTACCTGAAAGTTAAAAGCTATTCCAAATTTTGCAACCAATACAATTTCTCAGAGCTCTCTACTAAGCTATAAAACCATTAAAAACCACACAAGTGATTCAGTCTGGTAACCATCATGGCCATGTGCATCAAAAACCATCACTACCACCAGTGTGGCAGAGTCATTGCCACAGGCAAATGTGCAGCTGAGATGAAGTGAGGAGTGAAGTAGTTGGATTCTTCTTTTAATTGAGGCGGAATCACTAAAAGAATGAAATAATGGTAACAATGGCTATGACAGTCCTCTCTAGGAAAAAGAAGGGGAAATAAATGTTTTCACTTGACACTGTCCAGAAACCTTGAAATTTTATAAATCTTGTTTGTTTGGTGGATAAATGGGGATTTGGTGTTCCAAAAAGTGTATCTTATGCAGATTGACTCCATTGTTAGAGTGAAACATTGCTTCATAAAAAAAAAATATAAAAAAATAGAAAAATATCTTTGTGTCATCATGGTCTGAGCTTGCCAACATCTCAGTGCGAAAGTCATATTCTGTAGCATAATCTCGCAGCATTAGTACCTGGACCAGCTGCAATCTAAGATTTAAAGTGTGAACATTTTACACAGTATTTTGGAAACTGCTGTGCATGAAATGTATCCAAACTTGCTAGACGTGTCAATTTGTGTGTACTTCACTATACAGCTCAAATGTGATTCACATTTTCCTTTGGCACGGAAGACTGACTTCAAAACTATCATTACGAGGAGTGTGGCTTTCAGTGAAAGTGTGTGTGAAATTCTGAGTTGTGGTTACTGACTCCCTTTTTGCTAATTGGAGGACCACGAGTTCCTCTGTTGTGGTGTAGTTGCCAATTTCTACACTCCAACTCTGTTGACATTA
Source organism: Schistocerca americana (assembly GCF_021461395.2). Taxonomy (NCBI): domain Eukaryota; kingdom Metazoa; phylum Arthropoda; class Insecta; order Orthoptera; family Acrididae; genus Schistocerca; species Schistocerca americana. Next base: position 3,764,310 of record NW_025725481.1, on the reverse strand, counting down.
GCCCATGACAAGACAAATTTTTGAAAGTACAGAATTGTTAATTGTTCTCAATCAAATAACAGCCCCATCTCTTAAATAATGGGAGAACTGACAGCTGGGGGCGAATGAGAGGTGCTTCCCCTCCAGGAGGATAGGTAGCTTGAAGCGCCTACTTGATGTAACTGCCTCCTTTCTCCAGAAATCCCTTTTATTTCAAAATAAATATGAGCCTAAGAATGGTGGTCACACAGTGTGGGGTCCCACCACTAACTGAACTTTTCCAGCCACAGTGCTGCATAAACCTCAGCAAAAATGTGCTGAGGCTTCACAATAGCAGAGAGACACCCTTTCTACCACCCTGTGATGAAGTGTCCACGCCCAGGGAGGCCTTTGCTGCTGTGCCGGGCGAGAGGCCAGAGGGCCTCGAGTCTACGCGCACTGCCCAGGGCTCACATGCTGGTGCGGCACCACCTCTTGTTGAGTTCAATACTCCCCTGCTCCGTATTCATTTGTATTCATAGAGTGGGTGCAGCTGACATGTGCTTGAGTTTGATAGTTATTTGCCTTTTCTGTGAAACATAACTGTCATCAGCAAGATTTTGAAATTTTAGAAAATTGTCTTAAGCTATCTTCACTTCCATACAATAATTTGAATTTTTGTTGTATCTAGTATGTATTTCAGGTGTCTCCCAGGAGCTGTCATCCATGTTTCAGCAGAAGAGAGGTTATCCAAAAGAAAAATTGTAAAAGCTAGAAATTTTCAGAGAGCCCTGATATTTATGGCATGTCCTGTACTATGTTAGAAACTAATTAGTGAAATTGCAAAGCCATTAACAGTGGTAATAAATAAACTACTCCATGCAGGGGAATTTCCAGACTTCCTGAAAATAGCACGCACAGTGCCTGTTTAAAAAAACAGTCCACATGAAGTGGCAAGCTACAGGCCCACTCTGTGTTTGTGCCTACTTATTATTCATTCATGTTTCACAGCGACTGGTTTTAGTATTTAGATTAGTTGGTGGAATTTTTTTCCTGCATCCTCGTGTATCATCTTTTGAATGTGCAGCTGTTTTAATGCTGTCTGTGTACTGGAATTCGGGGTGGGAGGTGGGGGGGGGGGGGCAGTTGCAAACCGAGATCAGTTCGGTTGGGGCGCAGCAGCCAGGTGGTCAGTGCAGCGTGAGGGCAAGCCGGGGCCGCTGGCAGCGTGCCGCCTCTGCTGGGTCGAGGGGGGCTAGTTGCAAGAGCGACGACTTCGTTGCAGGGAGTTAACTGCTAATGCTATCTCCACTATTCCGAGATCTCGCGTTTGGTCGGCGGGTTGTTGGTCTCAGGGCCGCCGAGCCTGGCGGCAACGAGTGAAGTGTTTCGAGGCGGTGAAATAATGTAGCCGTCTTTCCCTATTTATTAATCAACCAGCCGTAGTTTCTGCATTGTGGCCGCTAACGCTCCAGTTACCTGCCCTGGAGGTTAGCGTACTTTTCCAGTGGTGTACCTTTCCTCGTGTTGATGACGTCCAACATGGCGTGTAGTTCGACAGCCTCTTGTATAGTACTGTGCATATTTATTGGGAGTTCTATCTCAGTTCTATTGTTTCCTTTGGCCTTGGGTGTTTTCTGAAGACATGGTGCTGTCTGTATTCCCCCTTGCCTAAAAATATTCCATCGTTGTACCGGTGATCGGACGTTAGGCGGATAGGTTAGTCGGTTGATCGGCACTTAATTTGAACTTAGTTTGAGTTGCCACACAGTTACTTGAGCACAACTCTTGGCTGCCTGTTTCCACTTACCTTATGTTTTAGTTACCTTCCCAGGTCGACCTTTTGAACACTTGCTGAGAACTGCTTGTCCTGATTCCTTAGATTGTGATGTTTGTTTTAAGGATGTTTGTAATGTTCTAATTACTGTTGGTGTGGCCTTCAACCGAGCAAGAATTTCACTTTCATGATAAGGCCTTCAGCCAAGTTAGTTCCAGTTACTTACAGTTACTTTGAAAACAAAATATTTATCTTCGTATGTGCTATGGAAACTGTTGTTCTCACTCATAATTCAGGCCTTCAACCGTTTGTTGTTTGAGGCAGTTGGTGGCCTTCGGCCCTAAAATTGTGGAATTTTTTTCTGTGATAAGGCCTTCAGCCGTCATACAGTCAATTGTGTTTAAGAGATTATTTAAATAAAGTTTACATATTTGTTGTGCAACCGAGATTAACTGATTACGTACTCATCCACAATCTTAACCTTATCCAGCCCCATCCTTAGAAACCAGCTCTCAGTTCTAAAGGCAGCTGCAAATTATTTTTATTGGATTGAAGGCTGTGAACGTGCCACTGGAGGTGAGTCATGATGAGAAGATGAAGGGTTGTCACCTCAGCAGATGCCGAGTACCAGCCTGTGATGACTCGCTGCTACAGGGCGCAGAGGCGAGAGGATCCTGCTGCATGAGGTCCATAGAAGCATTGGCTTTATTGAGCTGTCGGCCTGCGGAGTCCAACGCAGAAAAACCGTTGGTGTTTCACACCAGCAACATGAAGGCCGATCAGGGGAATTTATCACGCGGTGAAACCGTCATACAATGTTTTCACCGTCAGAGATTCTTCGAGTCGGCTAAAGAGAAGACCGTTTGCCCTTGTTGGACTACTTCGAGGCTCTCCGTTTAGCAGAGGAAGACTCAGATGTTGGTAGGCTGGGAGGGCGTAGGAAGTCTTCACAGGAGTATTTGTTCTGTCCTTTCTGGTCTGCCGGTTGTGTAGTTTGTGAGTTCGCCCTGTGAGGCGAGATTTTGATGGCTTGTTGCTGAACTGGATGAGGGGATGGCGATGCTACCATTAACTGGGCGAATTCACAACACCAGACCTGAATTTCAGGTGACATCTCTGCATGACCGTGTCCTTCATGGAATGAGATGTACGGACAACAATACTGTAAATGCTAGGTGGTAGAACGCATGGTTTGCGACGAGCCAATAACCTGATAGCGACTGGGTATGGTACTTTCTCCTTTAAACACAACTCCTGGACAGATCGCTCATCGAGATACACAGTATAATCTCGAGAGGAGGCGGCATGGTCGCCATTGCAGTTAAAACAGCGAGAAGGAGGTGGTTAACAATTTCCCTCGTTCGCATCCCTACCACAAATTATACATTTGGCCAGTTGTTGACAAGACATTCAAGTGAATGAAACGTTGACACTGGTAACAGTGCATCAGGGTTTGGACGTATGGTCGAACTGTGGTAACTTCAAGCTCGCTTTTGTCTGGAACGGAAGCACCACTTTATCAAAAGGGGAGAAACACTGTTTGTGGGCACTAAGGAAGCATCTACCTTTTCCATTATCCGGTGGACGGCAACGACACCCTGATCGGAGCCGTATGTTCGAATTTCGGCCTGTGTCAGACCGTCGAGCAGCCTAATGTAACACTATGGGAAGATTTCAGAGCTCCATGGACCTCAACATGAACTGGGTAGCCATGCAGATGCAAAGCCATAAGTAGTTGTGCTAGATAATCAGGAGTAGTCTCCAAAAGTAAAGCGTCATTCCGTAAACGAGAAAAAGGTTTCAAAGGGCCGGCAATTGCATCTACACCATTTTGAATAATAAACGGATTTACCGTTGCAAAGGACTGACGTCTTCAGTGCGTGAAACCACGAGGAACTGTGGTGCAGCTGATAGGGTCTGAGTTGGGAGCTTCGTTCTGTTTATGTTTGTTATACATGGACTAAGATGATAACTGCCAGCATCTCCGATTGCACACTGACTGGGGGCCCGCTTCACAAGGGGCACATGTCTTAGGTGATTGATCTCACCTCTCGTCACACCTACCAAACATATGCCAGGGACCAATCGACAATTTAGTACAGGAAAGACGAAGGAGGGGTGATTTCCTGAGCTGCTACCTTCCCAGTCGTTTCGTGCGAACCCTACCTGTCGACCCAGCGCTGGGAATTACGCGTTACAGAGTCACCTGTAATGTATCTGATGTGTGGACCGTATATCAGGAGCGCACAGGGAGGAAAAAGAAATAAGTGTCAAACGCTGAAGCAGAGGAGTGAAGGTGAACGAAGAAACAAAAAGGAATTAAAGACAGTGGTGAGACTGTTCATCTTTTTTTTTTTTTGTTTGTGGTTTTAGGGCGCACAACTTCAACGGTCATTAGCGCCCAGACTACATGAGGAATGCACCGCGAGTCAAGTTTAAAACAGCAACGAAACGGAAAACACGATAAAAGACAGACTGACAGGCATACGATTAAAAAAGGAAAACAGCAGAATCAAATGTCCTTTGAGAGGGTTGTCAAATTGATAAAATGAAGAACGCGAGCAGCAGCTCGCGGGTCATCCGCTAAAATGGCTTCTACAGTACACGGCAGGCCAAGATCAAGACGCAGGGTGTTAAAATCTGGACAGACCGTTAAAATATGGCAGACTGTCAGCAATTGCCCACAGGGGCAGAACGGCGCCGGCGCAGCAGTCAGCAGATGGCGATGGCTGAACCGGCAGTGGCCAATTCGTAACCGGGCCAAAACGACCTCCTCCCGCCGAGAAGGGCGTGAGGAGGACGTCCAAGCCACGGGAAGAGGTTTCAGGGCCCGAAGTTTGTTGTCGGTAAGTGCAGCCCAATCGGCATGCCACTGCGATAAAATGCGCCGACAAATTACTCTGCTGCAATCTGACGAAGGGACACAACAAGATGCTGTCCGAGGCTGGAGGACCGCAGCCTTGGCCGCGGCATCTGCAACTTCGTTCCCAGGGATACCGACATGGCCAGGAACCCACATAAAGCTAACCGGAGAACCGACGTCCACCAGCTGCTGAAGAGAGCGTTGGATCCGGTGCACGAAAGGGTGAACCGGGTACGGATCACTGAGGCTCTGGATAGCGCTCAGGGAATCGGAGCAGATGACATATGCAGAATGTCGGTGGCGGTAGATGTAAAGGACAGCCTGGTAGAGAGCAAAGAGCTCAGCTGTGAAGACCGAACAAAGGCCATGGAGCTGGTATTTAAAACTTTGTGCCCCGACAATAAAGGAACAACCAACCCCGTCATTGGTCTTAGAGCCATCTGTATAAATGAAGGTCATATTCATGAACTTCGAACGAAGTTCGATAAAACGGGAGTGGTAGACTGAACCGGGGGTAACCTCCTTCGGGAGCGAGCAGAGGTCAAGGTGGACGCGAACCTGAGCCTGGAGCCAAGGTGGCGTGTGGCTCTCGCCCACTCGAAAGGTTGCAGGGAGTGAAAAATTAAGATGTTGAAGGAGACGACGAAAGCGAACTCCAGGGGGTAGCAGGGCAGAGACATACAACCCGTATTGGCTGTCGAGAGAGTCATCAAAAAAGGAACGATAAGGCGGGTGGTCGGGCATTGCCAGTAGCCGACAGGCATACCGACAAAGCAGTATATCACGCCGGTAGGTGAGTGGCAACTCACCAGCGTCAGCATGAAGACTCTCGACGGGACTAGTATAAAACGCTCCGATCGCAAGTCGTAAACCCCGATGTTGTATGGAGTTGAGGCGGCGTAAGATGGATGGCCGTGCAGAGGAGTATACGAAGCTCCCATAATCCAGCTTGGAGCGGACGATCGACCGATATAGACGAAGCAGGACGGTTCGATCCGCTCCCCACGACATACCACTGAGAACACGGAGGACATTTAAAGAACGGGTACAACGGGCAGCCAAATATGACACATGTGGAGACCAACTAAGTTTCCTGTCAAATGTAAGACCTAAAAATTTTGTTGTCTCCACGATTGGGAGAGCAACGGGACCGAGTCGTAAGGACGGTGGGAGAAACTCTTTGTAGCGCCAGAAGTTAATACAGACCGTCTTCTCGGCAGAAAAACGGAAGCCATTGGCGACACTCCAGGAGTAAAGACGGTCTAGAGAACGCTGAAGACAGCGCTCCAGAAAACACGTACGCTGCGCGCTGCAATAGATGGTAAAATCGTCTACGAAAAGGGAGCCTGATACATCAGCTGGGAGGCAATCCATTATTGGATTGATCGCTATGGCGAAGAGAGCGACGCTCAAAACTGAGCCCTGTGGCACCCCATTCTCCTGGTGAAAGGTGTCTGTCTGGACAGAACCCACACGTACCCTGAACTGTCAATCCATTAAAAACGAACGAATAAAAAGAGGGAGGCGACCGCGAAGGCCCCATGTATGCATGGTGCGGAGAATGCCCGCCCTCCAACAGGTGTCGTAAGCCTTCTCCAAATCAAAGAACACAGCCGCGGTCGGGCGCTTCCGCAAGAAGTTATTCATAATGAAGGTCGACAAGGTAACCAGATAGTCGACAGCAGAGCGGCGCCTATGAAATCCACATTGTACATTGGTAAGTAGGCGTCGAGACTCGAGCAGCCAAACCAATCGAGAGTTAACCATTCGCTCCATCACTTTACAGACACAGCTGGTAAGCGAGATGGGTCGATAACTGGAAGGCAAGTGCTTGTGTTTCCCCGGCTTAGGAATCGGGACAACAATAGACTCGCGCCAGCATGCGGGAACATGTCCCTCAATCCAGATGCGATTGTAAGTACGAAGAAGAAAACCTTTACCCGCAGGAGAAAGGTTCTTCAGCATCTGAATATGAATAGAATCAGGCCCTGGAGCGGAGGACCGTGATCGGCCAAGTGCGTTTTCGAGTTCCCGCATGGTGAATGGGGCATTATAACTTTCACGATTCGAGGAGCGGAAGTTAGGTGGCCTAGCCTCCTCTGCCTGTTTGCGGGGGAGGAAGGCAGGGTGGTAATGAGCGGAGCTCGAAACCTCGGCGAAAAAGCGGCCGAAGGCATTGGAGACATCCTCAGGGGCCGCAAGGACGTCATTTGCGACCGTCAAGCCAGAAAATGGTGAGTAGACCTTAGTGCCAGATAGCCGGCGCAGGCTACCCCAGACAACAGAAGAAGGAGTAAAGCTGTTGAAGGTGCTTGTGAAAGCAGCCCAGCTGGCTTTCTTGCTTTCTTTAATAACACGACGACACTGAGCACGTAATCGTTTATAATTGATACAATTCGCCACTGTAGGGTGGCGTTTAAAGGTGCGTAAAGCACATCGACGAGCACGTAAAGCGTCTCTACATGGTGCAGTCCACCAGGGGACCGGTACGCGACGTGGAGAAGAAGTAGGGTGAGGGATGGAGTATTCAGCAGCAGCGAGAATGACGTCCGTGAGGTGTGCGACCTGACGATCGCAGCTTGTGAAGGTTTGATCCTGAAAGGTCGCCCTGGAAGAGAAGAGCCCCCAGTCTGCCTTGGAGATGGTCCAACTAGAGGAGCACGGAGAGGGGGTATGCTGCAGGAGATGGATAACACACGGGAAGTGGTCGCTCGAATATGTATCAGAAAGTGCATACCACTCAAACCGGCGTGCAAGTTGGGGAGTACATATAGAGAGGTCTAAATGGGAATAGGTGTGAGATGTGTCCGAAAGAAAAGTAGGGGCGCCAGTATTGAGGCAGACAAGATTGAGCTGATTGAAAAGGTCTGCTAACAAGGAGCCCCTCGGGCAGGATGCTGGAGAGCCCCAAAGGGGATGGTGGGCACTGAAGTCTCCAGTTAACAAAAATGGTGCACGTAGCTGAGCAATAAGTTGCATCATGTCTGCCCTGGTAACGGCAGATGACGGAGTGTAAACGGTACAAATGAAAAATGTAAAAGTGGGGAGCGTAATGCGGATGGCTACTGCCTGCAAGCCTATGTGCAACGTGATGGGAACGTAGTAAATATCATCCCGGACCAGCAACATAACCCCTCCATGGGCCGGGATACCTACCACAGGGGGTAGGTCAAAACGCACAGAGGTGTAGTGTGCCAAGGCAATTTGATCACAATGGCGTAGCTTCGTTTCCTGGAGGGCTACGACGAGCGGACGGTGCAAGCGGAGCAGCAACTTCAAGTCCTCGCAGTTGGAGCGAATGCTGCGAATATTCCAGTGAATAAGTGCCATCGTAAGAAAAGGAAGATAAAAGAAGGGGTCACCTCGAAGGCCGCGGAGGGCCTAGCTTCGAGCGAGCACTGCCGCCGCTATCAGTAGGCGGACAGTCATCGTCCATGGGGTCTATAGGTTCATCGGCCATTTTGGTAAGATGGCCGGGAGGGGGAGCTTCCTCCGCCGGTGAACGGCCAGATGTTCGGCTACCAGCGGTGCGGCCAGGCGAAACGGATGACGGCCTGGGGCGGCAACCGCTGGGTGGCGCAGGAGAAGAAATGCGCCGTGGCGGAGAAGGAGAACTGTGCTTCCTATGAGCCTTCTTGGAAGGACGTTTGGTGGAAGTACCGGTCGAAGGCTGGGAGGTCGAGGTACGTAGGAAGTCTGCACGGGACGGTTCTTTCTTGAAGGCCCGTGCATCTGACTTCTGGGTCTTCATCTTGGCAGAAGCTGATGAAGGTGCTTGGGTCTGAGGGGTGACGGGAGGAAGAGGAGACGTCGACCGGGCGATCTTAGCACTGGCCGAACGGACGACCGTGGTGCTGAAGGTCAGATCGCATGTCTGGGTTGCCACCTCCCTGGTAGTCCGAGGAGAGGAGAGGACAATACTGTATGTCCCCGCTGGGAGCAGCGTGGGCTTCCTACTAGCCAATAGCTTGCGAGCAGCCGAGGTGGACACTTTCCCTTTGACCCGAATTTCTTGGATACATCGTTCGTCCTTGTAGACAGGACAGTCGCGGGAGGATGCGGCATGGTCACCCTGACAGTTCACACAACGAGGAGACGGAGGTGGACAGTCACCCTCATGGGCGTCCCTGCCACAAGTGACATTTAGCCGCATTGTAACAAGACTGTCGAGTGTGATTGAAACGCTGACACTGGTAACAGCGCGTAGGTGTCGGGACATAGGGGCGAACAGAAATAACCTCTTAGCCCGCCTTGATGCGCGATGGCAGCGTAACACTATCGAAGGTCAAGAAAAGTGTCCGGGTCGGTACAAGGTGATTGTTGACCTTTTTCATGACCCTATGGACATCCGTCACGCCCTGCTCAGCGAGGAAAGATTGAATCTCCTCGTCAGTCAGTCCGTCGAGGGAGCTAGTATAGACCACACCACGAGACGAATTCAAAGTTCGGTGAGCCTCCACCTGCACAGGGAACGTGTACAGGAGTGTGGCCCGAAGCAGTTTTTGTGCCTGAAAGGCGCTCTCAGTTTCTAGTAATAAGGTACCGTTACGCAACCTGGTACAAGATTTGACAGATCCGGCTATGGCATATTCACCCTTCTGGATAACGAAAGGGTTGACAGAGGAAAAATTCTTTCCATCCTCAGATCGAGAAACGACGAGGAACTGTGGGGCAGGCGGTAATACTTCTGTCACTGATGGCTGGTCACGTTTCCGTTTTTTGGGCAGAAGTCGAGACAGATGGAGTGAAATCCATTGCAGCGGAATCCCCCATGATTGCCAGCGTCTCCGATGGCGCGCTCCTTCCTTGTGGGGACCCTCTCAGAGGGCACTCCCGCCTTAGGTCAATGTTTACACCTCAGGTCACACCTCCCGAGAACCAGACGGAGGGACCAATCGGCATGGTCAGAAGGTATCAGCTCAGGCAATCACCCCTCCCCAGGCCTGGCCTTTACCAGGGGGTACGCACTTGCCTTACATGTCTACCCAGGGCGGGTAATTACGCGTTACCCCGTCACCTGCTACGCGTGCGAACGCGTGGGTCGGCCTTCAGGCACGCACAGGGAGGAAGGAAGAAGAGGAAAAGGAGGAGAGAGAGGACAGACTGTCTCAAACGCCGAGGCGGAGACCAGAGAAGGCAAGGAGAAGAAGGTAATGAGAAGGCAAGGAGAAGAAGGTAATGAGAAGGCAAGGAGAAGAAGGTAATGAGAAGGCAAGGAGAAGAAGGCAATGAGAAGGCAAGGAGAAGAAGGCAATGAGAAGGCAAGGAGAAGAAGGCAATGAGAAGGCAAGGAGAAGGAGGCAATGAGAAGGCAAGGAGAAGGAGGCAATGAGAACGCAAGGAGAAGGAGGCAATGAGAAGGCAATGAGAAGGCAAGGAGAAGAGGGCACAGAAACAGTAAGGAAGACAGTGAGGTGGAAAAGAGCAAAGAAAGGAACCAACCAAAGGAAGGAAGAAACGAGAAGGGAAAAAGCAAAATGATCGCAAATAGAGGTCGTGGAACCGTCTGTCTCCGGACGCAGGCGTTAACGACCCCCTTGAGGGGGTGGGACTCCTTTTAGTCGCCTCTTACGACAGGCAGGAATACCTCGGGCCTATTCTAATCCCCGGACCTGCAGGGGGGTCTGAAATGGTTACTAGACTATAGGATCGACTCTTCAGCAGCTCGTTTGATCTCTCAAGTGACACGGGCCACGATTTCTTTGGCACAATTCTTTTGTTAAAAAATAGCCTGTTCACTGTACTGCAATCAATTTGCCCTTTCTATCATCCATCTGCATGATCTCCTGTCAGGCATTTTCCTAGTCAGTAGATGGATACTGTGGCAAGTGGTCACTAGAATGTAAATATGGAGGCACTTTCCACTGAACTGCGTCTGCAACAACTGGAGTACAAAAACAAAGGTCAATGTCTGAAAAAGACCCTGTAGCTGTGGGAAAGGGTCATCTGACCCGCGCCCAGAAGGCAGATATTTTCAGAATGGATGAGTAACTATCATCGGACCCCTGGAGCAAGTGATAGCCGAGCCACACAGCACATTGTGTGCATTGAAGTGCTCCAGAAGGAACAATGAGCGTGGGAGTGAGCAGATACAGACGCACTGGCAGAACTCTTTCAAAGAATCATTAGGCAGAAGATACAAAGAACACACTGTGATATTAAAGGGTGGGAGAACTTCTACAGCAATTTCTTGCCTGGCCATGGTAAGGACAGGGGAGAAGTGGTATCTGATCACTCCACATTTAGCCCTGTCTCCAGTAGTATCGTCCTTCCTTTATGGGTGGTTAACCCGTAATGCCGGCGTGTCAGTGACTAACATACGTTTCTTGTAAGCAGATGCAGAAGGGTTTCTGCTGGACCATTAGCTGCTATTCTTCCAAATTTATTAAAATTCAACTGCAATACAATAGTCGCTGTGGACGCCATTGTTTACCAATTGTTCTTTTATCTCTCCCTGGCAGGCAATGATTTACTGTGGAGGTTAGCAGGACGTTAGCTTTTTCCTAGTCCTCCAGTTCCTCTCACGAAGTCCATATTCTCCAAAGCGTAGTCCCCATCACAGAGGGTGTGCCTTCGCCAATCTGAAGATTTAACTACCGCTTTCTTGGACTAATTCGGTGGTGTCCTGGGTTGTGGGGAGGACTTTGTTGGCTTCTGATGGTGGATAGTGATATGCGGCTTAGGTGGTTAGCCCATTGCTGACAGTTTCCGAACGACTTCAGTTTCAAGTGGAGCGTTTCCCCTCCACAGGTACACCGACAAGAGCATAAGCTCGTACTTTGATCTGTGGCCCGAGTGTGTGGACGCATCACACTTTGAGATTAACGTCTTAAGGGCCAATGCAAAAGAAGTAGCGATAACCTGAGGAGGTTGCATATCTTTGGAAGTGGATTTAGCTTCACCATAGTGGATGTGTGTGTATTTTCAACTGCTGAATTTGCCTTTCCTCAGTGTAAACCTCACACTTTCTACTCCACACTGCGTGATCCCAGAGCAGTTTACACATTTCGGAGGAAGTGTACAAAAATTGCCCGATTCGTGAGCTGAGCCTCCACAACTGCCATCATATCCCTCCCATTACACCCCACACTGGTATGGCCAAATCTTTGACGCTTCTAGTATCACACGGTTAGGAGCAAGCGTGCAAGCCTTAAGACGGGTATAGCTTGCAAGGATATGTTCACGTAATTCCAGAGTACTTAAGGTCCGTGGCAAACTAGAGAATTCGGAAATATTTGTTCTGACTCCTTCTACAGTTCTGCACTTCCGTGACGCCCATATTTTCCATACATTAAGTAACTCCACGGGGTCCACTGCCATTTTATCACAGCAGGTAACCACATCCTTACTAAAATTGTTATGCAACTCCCACTCAATTGGGTAGTATCTAAGGCCTTAAATACCAGGGGCTTAGAAATTTGGGTTGAATTAGCAGTTTCAACTAGAAGTATTCCATTACGAAGTCCTTTGACTTTTTTAGAAACCCAGGAATACCTTGCAGTGCCTTGTGAATATAGAAAGTGGAGACCACCTCGTAAGTTCCCCCTGTTGGCTTAATTACAATGGAAGTGTTAAGGCACACTGATGCCCTGTTACTATGATTTTGAGACTTCTTTTCAGGAGGACTGACCAACCGAACTCTTTGATTTTTTTTTTTGTGGTTTTAGGGCGCAAAACTATGGTCATTAGTGCCCAGCCCGTGACGTAGAAAACAGGAAAAAAACGAAATTTAAAACCAGCAGCAATGGGAACAAAGTCATAAAATTTGAGAAACTAAAAGCAGAAGGAATGCTTAAAAATCCACTACAGAAGGGGGTTGGTTGTCACCAAAAAAGCTTCAAATGACTGACGTCATTTCACTGTCACTAAAACTGGAGAACGCGGTCGGCTGAGCGCGTGTCATCTGCTAAAATCGACGATAAATCAGGCGATAGCTGTAGACGGGAGCGTAACGGATTAAAATAGGGGCATTCAATTAAAAGGTGTCTGACCGTCCACAGCTGAGAGCAGTGGGGACAGAGTGGGGGAGGATCGCCGCTTAAAGGATGTCGATTGCTAAAAAGACAGTGCCCTATCCGGAATCTAGCTAAAATTACCTCCTCCCGACGACGCGTTCGGGAGGAAGAGGTCCAAGCGCAAGGAAGGGCTTTCACTTCCCGCAATTTATTGTGGGGAAGTGTTGACCAATGCGCATCCCATAAATGAGCAACTTGGCGACAAACCGCTCCGTAGATCAGTGAAGGGAATCGACTGAATAGGTGGCCGAGGAAGAGATACTGCAGCCTTGGCCGCTATATCGGCCGCCTCATTCCCACAGATACCGGCGTGTCCCGGGAGCCAGAGGAACGCCACCGAGGCGCCCCCCAGGTGGAGCACACGCAGACAGTCCTGAATCCGGTGGACCAGAGGGTGCACAGGGTAAAGAGCTTTGAGACCGAGGAGAGAGCTGAGAGAATCTGAGCAAATTACATACTGTATCCGCTGATGGAGGCGGATGTAGTGGACAGCCTGGAGAACAGCGTAAAGCTCCGCAGTATAAACCGAACACTGGTCGGGAAGCCGAAAGTGATTTGGGGTGTCGCCAAAAATATAGGCACTCCCTACACCTAACTATGTTTTCGAGCCGTCTGTGTAAATAAATGTGGCGTCCGTCATTTGTGCACATGGAGCAGCAAATGCCCGACGGTAAACAAGTGTAGGGGTACCATCCTTGGGAAAGTGACATAGGTCACGGAGCAAGTAGATCCGGGGACGGAGCCAAGGCGGTGCTGTACCCCAAGTTGTCAAGACGGTTTTAGGGAAGCGGATTGAAAGAGTATGGAGCTGTTGACGGAAGCGGACTCCTGGGTGTAGTAGGGAGGAGGAGCGGCCTGCATACCCTACATCAAAGGAGGCGTCGAGAGAAAGGTCATGGGCCGGATTAGCAGGCATAGAAGACAGATGGCTAGCATAACGACTCAGAAGGACTGCCCGCCGATTGGACAGCGGAGGTTCAGCGGTCTCAGCATAAAGGCTTTCAACAGGGCAGGTGTAAAAAGCTCCAGACACTAAACGTAATCCACGGTGGTGGATAGAGTCGAGACGCCGAAGAATAGACGGCCGAGCAGAGGAGTAGACTACGCTTCCGTAATCCTATTTCGTGCGCACTAAGGCGCGATAGAGGCGGAGAAGGACCACTCGGTCCGCTCCCCAGGAGGTACCATTCAGGACACGGAGGGTGTTAAGGGAACGCAGACAGCGAGCCGAAAGATAGGAAACGTGGGAGGACCAGCACAGTTTTCTGTCAAACATAAGACCCAAGAATTTAGCGACGTCGGAAAACGAAAGGTTGACAGGACCGAGATGTAAGGAGGGCGGAAGAAACTCCTTACGTCGCCAAAAATTAACACACACGGTCTTACTGGGTGAGAAACGGAAGCCGGTTTCGATGCTCCACGAGTGGAGGCGATCGAGACATCCTTGAAGACGTCTTTCAAGAAGGCTGGTCCGTTGAGAGCTGTAGTAGATCGCAAAATCGTCCACAAAGAGGGAGCCCGAGACATCAGGAAGGAGACAATCAATAATTGGATTAATGGCGATGGCAAACAGTACAACACTCAGCACGGAGCCCTGGGGTACCCCGTTTTCGTGGGAGAAAGTATGGGAGCGAGTAGTGTTCACCCACACCCTAAATGTGCGCTCTGCCATAAATTCGCGAAGAAAAAGGGGCAGCCGGCCTCGAAAGCGCCAATAAAACAGTGTGCGGAGGATGCCTGTCCTCCAACAGGTATCGCATGCTCTCTCCGGATCAAAAAATATTGCTACCGTTTGGCGTTTCCGGAGAAAATTGTTCATGATATAAGTGGAGAAAGCAACAAGATGGTCAAGTGCTGAACGATGCTTTCGGAATCCGCATTGGGCTGGTGTTAAATGACTGCGGGATTTCAGCCACCAAGCTAAACGGTAATTCACCATACGCTCCAAAACCTTACAGACACTACTCGTGAGAGAAATGGGGCGATAGCTAGAGGGGAGATGTTTGTCCTTTCCAGGTTTCGGAACGGGAACGACAATAGCTTCCCGCCATCATCTGGGAAAGGTACTGTCGGTCCAAATTCGATTATAAAGGCGAAGGAAGTAACGCAGACTTTGGGTTGATAAATGCAGCAACATTTGGACATGGATACCATCCGGTCCTGGGGCGAAGGAGCGAGAAGAAGAGAGGGCATGTTGGAGTTCCCGCATGGAGAAAACAGTATTGTCGCTTTCGTGATTTTGAGAGGAGAAAGCAAGATGTCGCACTTCCACTGCACGTTTCTTCGGGAGAAACGCTGGCGGGTAATTTGAAGAGCTCGAAATCTCAGCAAAGTGCTGACCCAATGAGTTAGAAATTGCGACGAGGTCCACTAAGGTATCATGCGCGACAGTGAGTCCAGAGAACAGGGAGAAACTAGGCGCGTCTGAGAACCGTCGAAGCCGACTCCAAACTTCCGAGGAGGGAGTGAAGGTGTTAAATGAGCTAATAAAGAATTTCCAGCTTGCCTTCTTGCTATCGTGAATGACGCGACGGCATCGCGCACGGAGCTGCTTATAGCTGATACAGTTGGCCAAAGTTGGATGGTGACGGAAAATGCGAAGAGCACGTCGCCGCTCACGTATTGCGTCACGGCATGCCTCGTTCCACCAAGGAACTGGAGGGCGCCGGGGCAATTCGGAGGTGCATGGTATTGAACGTTCCGCAGCTGTAAGAATAACGTCGGTAATATGTGTGACCTCATCGTCGACGCTGGGAAAGCGACTGTCATCGAATGTCGCTAGAGACGAAAAGTGTCCAATCGGCTTGGGCAAACTTCCAGAGTCGCGAGCGCATATATGGTAGTTGAGGCTGCAGTCTAAGAACACATGGAAAGTGGGCACTCGAGTGTGTATCGTCAAGGGCGAACCATTCGAAGCGCCGAGCTAGCGGAACAGTACCGACCGCAAGGTCCAAATGAGTTAAGTTTGTCGTGGAGGCAGACAAAAATGTGGGGACCCTAGTGTTGAGGCAAGCTATATCCGCTTGGTGGAAGACGTCTAGCAATAGTGAGCCACGTGGACAAGGATGTGGAGATCCCCAAAGCGGGTGGTGGGCATTTAAGTCCCCAACCAGCAAATAGGGGATGGAAGCTGACCAAGAATATGAAGGAGATCAGCTCGTGCCATTGGTGTGGACGATGGAATGTATACCGTACAAAGAGAGAACGTGTATCCAGAAAGGGTGAGACGGACGGCGACAGCTCGGAAGAAACTGTTTAAGGGGATTGGGTGATAATGGATAGTGTCATGGAGAAGAATCACGAGTCCTCCATGGGCTGGAGTGCCTTCAACAGAGCGGAGGTCCTATCGGACGGACTGAAAATGAGGGAGAACAAAGCGGTCATGGGGACTCAGCTTTGTTTCCTGAAGACAGAAGATGACCGGCGAGTAGGATCGTAAGAGGATCGACAATTCATCCCGATTGGCTCGAATGCCGCGGATATTCAGTGGATAATGGACATAAGGTGAACAGAAAATGGAGGAATGTGACTAAGGGTGCTGTCAACTCCACGACTGCTCAGAGCTTGCGACTGACAGCATGGAATGGCATTCAGTCGAAGGCAGAAGATCCTGATCCATAGGTTGGTTGGGAGCAGCTCCTGCCACCAGCGATCGGCCGAGGGCGATTTCCGCCAGGTGGTGCTGTAGATGGGACACGCCTTGGCGGAGAAGGAGAGGAACTGTGTTTCTTCGTAGCGTTCTTGGACGTATGATGTTTAGATGAAGGAGGAACCGATAGTTGCGAAGTTGCGGTACGTAAAAACTCTTCACGAGTATGCCCTTTTTTCGAAGACTTTGCGTCTGACTTTTGGGCTCGAGATTTAGCAGAACCCGACGAAAGGTGAGCCATAGAGTGGGCAGGCGAAAGTGGTGAGGTTGAACGGGCGATCTTTGCGCTGGCCGATCTGACGACCGTGGTACTAAAGGTGAGGTCGCAAGTCTGCGTGGCCGCCTCCTTTGTTGGCCGAGGAGAAGCAAGGACAGCGCTGTATTTTCCTTTCTGAGGCACGGTGGGCTGTCGACTGGCGAATAATTTTCGAGCAGCAAAGGTCGACACCTTTTCCTTCGCTCGTATTTCCTGGATGAGCTTTCCGTCCTTAAAAAAGGGGCAATCTCGAGAGGAAGCAGCGTGGTCACCCATACAGTTGATGCAGCGAGGGGATGGAGGTGGACAAGCACCCTCATGAGCATCCTTGCCACACGTAACACATTTGGCCGGATTGGAACAGGACTGGCTGGTGTGATTGAACCGCTGACATCGATAGCAACGCATAGGGTTTGGGACGTAAGGGCGAACGGAAATTCTCATAGCCTGCTTCGATTTTCGATGGGAGTTGAACTTTGTCAAATGTCAAGAAGACAGTGCGGGTTGGAATGATGTTCGCGTCAACCCTTTTCATAACCCTATGAACAGCCGTTACGCCCTGGTCAGACAGGTAGTGCTGAATTTCTTCATCAGACAATCCATCGAGGGAGCGTGTATAAACGACTCCACGCGAGGAATTTAAGGTACGGTGAGGGTCCACCCGGACAGGGAAGGTGTGGAGCATAGAAGTACGCAGCAATTTTTGAGCCTGGAGGGCACTGTGTGTTTCTAACAACAGGGTGCCATTCCGTAATCTGGAACAAGACTTCACAGGACCTGCAATTGCGTCGACACCTTTCTGAATAATGAAAGGGTTGACCGTGGAGAAGTCGTGACTTTCGTCAGACTGAGAAACAACAAGGAACTGTGGCATCGATGGAAGAACTGTCTATGGCTGAGACTCTGAACGTACGTTTGTGAGCAGACATAGTGGAAGATGAGGAAACCATTGTGGAAGAATCCCCCATGATTACCGGCGTCTCCGATGGCGCGCTCATCCCCTGTGGGGGCCCTCACTGAGGGCACATCCGCCTTAGGTGATTGTTCACACCTCAGGTCACACCTCCCGACAAACGGACCGAGGGATCAATCGGCACTTTCGGAAGGTATCAGCTCGGGTAATCACCCCTCCCCTGGCCTGGCCGTTACCAGGGGGTACGTACGTGTCCTACCTGTCTACCCGGGGCGGGGAATTACGCGTTACCCCGTCACCGGCTACGCATGGAAGTGCGTGGTCCAGCCTTCAGACACGCACAGGGAGGAAAAAAGAGAAAGGGAAAGGAAAGAAGAGGGGGTCTCAAACGCCGCAGCGGAGGAAAGGACAAGGCGAAGAGGGAAGGAAAAGAGAAGGACAGAGGAAGGACGAGGACTTGCAAGTGTAGAAAGCAAGGAATTTGGAACAGTTTTGAGCGTCCGTCTCCGGACGTAGGCACAAACCATACTCCCAGAGGGGTAGAAAGGGAAGGAAAGAGCCAGAGGTGAGGGGGGGCGAAGATGGGGGACGGGGAAGGATGCAGAAAGGGAAGGGAAGGTAAGGTATGCAGCCCGGAAAGGAAGGAGGGCCACATTAGCTCGGGGTCCCGTGCTCGCTACGCACGTGTCCACAAAAGAGTTGTCGACCCCCTGGGGGGCGATTGTATTGTGTCTCAAGTGGAGATGAAAGGAGTTCGTGCGAAAATTTTCAGATCTAGATCTGCTGAATGAGTATGACCACTAGATGAAGTCAAAATGGGCGCAAAAATACAAGTATTGCACTATTTCGCCGCCTCTCCATACACTCCAAGTTTCACCAATATTGTTTATTGGCACTTTAAAATATTCACAAGTTAGTGTAGGACAAATGTTGTCTGCCAGAAGTTTCGAAGACAAAAACCTCGAAAAAAAAATTAATCCAAATATGAAACAAACCTCCAACCATAGAAGTCCGTCACTTTAACTATAACTGAATTCTGAAAATACAGAAACGATAAAAAGTGCGAAAACATCCAGTGCTTCCTTACAACGAATGCGACAATGTGCAACTCATCCCGAATAAGATCTGGCAATTAAAAAAAGGCAACTCCATACGCAGAACAAAACAACCCTTGATCCCACTCATTTGGGAGTTTAGATGATCCGAGCGTTTTTCATACCTCAATAGAGGGACTTCAGATCAATTACCCTAACGAACGGAATTCAAAACGCCAATCCTAGGAACTGACGGAATTTTAGCAGAATCACTCGTGGACACCAGGAAGAAGATCCACCAGTAACCATTGAAGGAAAGAGGAAGGCAATTGTCTTTCCGAAAGTACCAGAAATACTTAATAGAATATTAAGCCATTTCTATGAAGAATACTTTTTCCAAACTTTCTATAAAAGAAAGTCTGCAATCAAGACACTGCTTTTGTTCAATTACTTTATTTATGACTGAACGTTTCTAATACTGAAGACACTCGTCCATGCTCTGGCAACGTCGTTCTCTGTTCATTGGCTGACTGTTTTGTGACGGCAGATGCGCAGAACGAACCTAAACTCGGCCGTCGTCATAAATGACGCGCACTGTAGTAAAATGCAGTAATTTATCGTGTTTTCCATCGCACAACGTCAGACATTTCAAATACTGCGAAATTGGTGATTTCTGTGCGGGGTATGGACGGTGATCTGCACCTAACTGAGGCTTTCTTGGAAGAGCTGTCACCACTTCGTGTTGCGTCAAAAATAAAATAACGGTTTATAATGCAGGAGCAAAGAACCAAAAAGTGGGAAATTTTAATACCATCCCCACATAAATTTAGGGAACAGACAGAAGTAATGGCAATATAAAGGACTAAACAAAATACTGATGTAGTAAAGGAGTTTGAATATTTTTGTAATCAACGTATTTCTAATTATCTCTGAAGCAGAGTGACGACTGACCTAACGTGTATGCGGAGAAATTTTTAAGACTGGAGGAAGTGCTATTAATGCAAAGAATGAGTCCATTAACAGATTTGTATCAATTCTTCAAATATTTATCATCGTGACAAGGCCGAGAAATAAATACTATGCACAGGGACTACCCATCACCTTTTGTGTTACACAAAACTAAAGTCAAAATACTTTTAAAATAATTTCACACATTGTTTACTCGGACTGCCCGCCGTACCCCCGCCCTATCCCCATCAATAACTCACTAATGTCAGCAGAAGTCGGAGCATTTTGTGTTGACTGTTTTGCTTACAGTTGCTCCTGGCATGAGCGATCTAACACTTGTGGCTCTTGAGGAGCATAGCGAAGTCTTGTGTAATATGCGTCAGTTCACGAACAGGGTCACTAGTGTGTTTGAACAATGGTCTCTGATGTACTTATACCAAACCTATTTACTTCTGCCTTATGTATATCATAGCTCCCGACATGTCAGCAAGCCTCATACCGATGTGTTGCTGGCAATAAATGTAAGTAAACATTCCTAACACTGGGACCGTGTGAGTATGATGCAAACTTCAGAATGAGTATCTGCGCAATATTGGGTCCATAAGCTATGGGATGAAAGTGATCTCACGAATGATAGTTTACAAATCTTTAGCCGTACATGCGCAGGATACTCGCTTTGCAGATGCATCACTGTCCTTCCAAAGACCCAATAACAGACCGTGAGTATGGAAGTCACACATCACAACACCCAACAACTTTGCACAATAACCATATCCCTCTGAGCTTGATACAGCAGCGAGAATGGGACAGACTAACACAGAAGCTCGGAATTAAATTGATCAGAAGCTGCAAGATGTGCAGGCGGAACTGAAGTTAACGACACACCCTGAATGAGACTTCAAACCGAGTACCGATATATTTGATCGACTGCTCACTACATCGCCGCAACACCGTTGAACTGGTAAGGATGAGACAGGAAAGATGTATATTTCTTATCTACTGATAATAGTAACGATGAATTTCTTGCACTGAGGAAATGTAGTCAGTTTGATCAACATTACGAACTTTGTAGAAAAGTTGATGTATCGTTAACGTCAGGTAGACTTCCTCATATTTTAGTGACGATACACGATTTGAAGGTTTGTACAGTATGATTTGAAGGCTAAATATGGAGAAATATTGAGACTAAGCAAATACAGGAAATCGAAAAACATCTGAGATGAGGTGGTCAGGCGGAAAATCCACAGCATGAAGTGCAGGAACTGTATTTGATGTGTGTTGATTACTCAAGGCGGCAGCGTAGTTCCAATATCAGATACACGCCATGGTACGAAGTGGCTTTAGAACCTCTTTCGTCTTTGTTGGGAGTCAGCTGTAATGCTAAGGCCAGTACTGCCACGCACTCTCGCTGCATGAAGTTGTTATTTAGCTACAACACCATTAGTGCGCAGGTACACAGCTCAAATTTTTTACTAGTAGAGTATTGTAGATGAGCGGATTATTTTAGTTCAACTATTGACAGATTGTCTCCAGCCAGCATAAACATTACCGTAGTCCAATGGCCTGGTCGATTGAGACGTATCTAGCTGCTTCCAGGAGCAAATTTTTGAGTTCCGTTATTTTACGTAATTGTTGACTTAGCATTGTATATATTTACATTGTCATCTGCAACATATTCTTCTGCTTAAAGATTAACTACAAAAGCAAGTATTACAGTTAAGAACTGTGTGTCTTTAGGCAGCACCCAAGTATCTTGACTATAGTCATCCAGTATTAGAGTATGAGAACACCTAGTGACTTTCTCGCTTATGTACATGAAGCTCGTTTGGAAAGTTGACGAAAGATTTGAAATTAAGCTTGAAGTGCAACATTTAATGCAGTAACCAATTTATAAAGTAGTCACAACTGAGGCTTTTTTATACACGATTATTCGATGGATCAGAGGTTTACTAGTACATTTCAAATACTTTTTAGATACAGCATTTCCTCAAGTTACAGATACATCGAAAGACCAATGCCGTAGCATGACTGTATGGAAAATACCGACATAACAATGCATGCATAATATTAATTTACAACAAACATTTTTATTGTTGTTAACAGAGTTTATGGACATTACGTAACATCAGTGGATGTCAACATGCAGTAATATAAACACATTAAGTAAGGAAAAAATCCTTGGTCATTCACAGAATTTATTTTCTTCTATCTGCCCAAAGTGTTTCGGAGCTGTAACTCCATTATCAACGACTGTATAGATATAATGGCGTTTCTTCTGCTTCAGTTTCCTAGCCTAATGACACAGATTTAACGACGAACTATAACCTCAAATTTAATAAGTAGAGAAGACCATTTCTCTCTTCTTTCTAGCATTCTAACGTATTACCTGCGTCTGACAACTTTCGACTTGTCCAATGGTGCGCAACATTTGCGCTTACAAATTGAATTTGTCATGTTCATGACAGTACTACATGACTCAAATGTCGCATATTTAACAATGTTACAGTCATGTGATGGTTTATTGGATTATCATTAATTTTAATTTACATAATATACAAAATAAAGGAAACAATGTATTATTAGACCTGAAAATTAATTTCAGTTTTACATACATATTCAACATGAGATTTTATTTGCCTATTTATGTAACACTTATATAAGTATAGAAGCAGTAAACAGTATGAAGTTTGTAAGATGGAGGAGAGCAGGAGTCGGGAATGCCACCTACTACAGAACCACTGGCCTTTAAAATGTCACTGTCCTTGAGGAGCCAACTCGAACACGTCTCGCTGAAAGGCTCGTAAATTGTCGCGAAATGATTTCCACTTTTGAGGTGCCGGCCTACTGATTGCATTTCTCTCTGTGTATCTTGTAAGCTTGGTGCTTTCAGGTCAGGCAGAAGTGGTAGTCCAGTGGCACTGAAGACTGCTTTAAGCCAACACCATTATCTTCTTCGCCAAGTCAAAGACTGCAAGTGAAGTTATCGCTGGAGCTTTACTCATATTCCTGCTTGTAGATCCGCAGAACGATCTTCAACCGTGGCAAACTCTTCCAGTTATAGTCACCAAAATACAAGCGATGAGAGTCAGTGCTGACGTTCGTGAAGTGTGAGACAGAACTTCACATGAGACCATCTGGGATGCTGTGTACTGCTGATATACTGCTTTGGGAGGAAGTACACCAGTATCTGATACTTTCAGCAATGTTCCACCACACCGTTCTATCCTCGTTTTCACTTTGTCTTCTCTTCGCACCTGGCACTCATAAAATTACTTTGCGTATGAGCAATTTACAGCCTGACGCACGATTTTCCTAGAATTTTGAACCAGCAGCCTGCTCTCACTTTCATTTGTTCACTAGCCATCAAAGTAACTTCAGCGCCGTGCATCTGTCCAGGATTTTCCCTGTAGTATTTACAGGAACTTGTGATTACTCGATTCCAATGCTCCCCAATGTTTCTACTGGTTATGATACCTCCAAGAGCAGCATCAGTTAACATTTGACGTGGTTTACATGATTTTGGAAAGTATCCTTCGTGATGTGTAAGGCAACTTTTTTCATCACATTTACGTCACTACTGATGCAGAGAAACATCTCCAACTGTGATTCACATTTTGTTCCAAAACCAGGGATATTTTGAGTATGATCATACCGACACTGCTATCTACACGTGCAGTAAGGTGTGTTCCGACCTCACCGTCTCTTGTTCTGTTTTGACATTCGAAGATTTTCAGGCCTGTGACTATGAAAACTTATATGGATCGTTGAGCAACATGACCGCATAACACCAAGCTCTGAGGACCAGGCTTTCTCGGGTTTGCTCTCTAGGAACGCTGGCTTCCCCTGCACCACATCTGTGGCAGCACCTTCCTCCCTCCTCCCCCTCCCACCTCCTTCAAGGAAGAAGAGAGATTGAAAAATGAGAACGAAAGACACCCTCTGGCCTCGCAACCTAATACCATCGGGGTCGAAGAAAACAAGAGTTGACCAAGAGTGGCCGACAGAAAAGGAAACAGAAGATCGGAAAGTGGGAGCAAAGTCAGACTTCGCTAATAGTTATAATAATTCTAGTCTGACTGTTCTTCTGTATTACTGCTTACAAAGCAATGATCAATAGATCATCAGCATTATTAAATGAGTAACGTTTACAACGTACAGAGTGCAGATACATAGGTTACCTTCTACTGGACACAAAGTTTTATCGTTACACAACGAAAGCTAGATCCAAGTTACACCTTACCTAAAAAAAAAAAAATTCATGAGTCACAATTTTTCTTAATTTCAGTTATAGTTGAAGTAACTTTGCGAATTGTTCGATCTGGTCAGAAGAATGTATTCTTAAAAATTCAACTGTAAACCAGATTCTGTATCATTTACCAATTCTAGTAGGTATATACTATTTTTGTATCAGGCGTTATTACAATGCTTGTATGAACGAACACTAATTCAAAAATCTCAGCAATATTTCACATTGTTACTTTTTTTTCTGAGACAGGCATTTCAATTGACTTTAATAATACAAATATTAGTTACAATAAACTTATGGAATGCAAATATTACACAGAGTTCTCTGTAGTGAGGAACAACTTATCCCCAGATCAAGAGGAATACTTCAAGCACACCACGAACTCCATTTAGACTTTGGAAAGTAGTTCTTAGAAACGAACACTTTTGCAAGCTACTAAAAGAGAACATGAAAAATTATCGAGTGTTACATACACTGTTTAATACATATCTTGACAGACTATAACAATATGAACACACAAACTCATAGCCGATGGTAACGAAGGAAAAATTCAGTTTAGAAAACCATGAATTCTGCAACTGGTAGTTCCTTCCTCAAGTAGAAGAGGTAGGCTGGGAGATGTTAGAAAGGAAGAAGTCAGTCTATGATGGGCAGGACCCACATGTGGTGGTGGTGAAGTTACATAAAGGTTGAAGAGTAGACAAAATTAATGTCCAGCTATCAGCAGTAACGTTTTACCTTCATACACAGACATTAAAGTACACTGGCGATCCGCACGAAATTAATTATTGGCTTGGAACAATCCATGACAATTCTAATCACTTATTACTAGTTTCACTCACTGACCACACTCACAGTACCATATAAATAACATAACAGGAGAAAACCCAATTTAACAACAGAAATTCATGATCCAATGAGATTACACTGTCACCTTCACATAAAAAATATTGATCACATCAAGTATCTTCCATTTATCCACGTAGGAAGAACACAAAAATGTATGAAGTAAGTCTGCAGTATTGAAGTTATACATTGACTGTCAGGACAAACAGAGCATACATGTGCATAGCAATATGGTACAATATCTGCCAAATATTATGTCTTAAGATAGTATCAATGTATGAAAGTAAATTGGTTACGTTCAATAAAAGGAGTTTTGAAATCAAAGAAATTACACCCCACCCCCCACAGTGAACTGTATGTACAGAGCATACATTCTTCACAAACATAGGTACCATGCACAATCACAAAGGTAAGTATAACGCACCATTATCAAATGTCTTAATTGACTTAATGATTAAATTAAACATACAAGACAATACAATTAAGTCATGTTAAAGAATAGAGTAATAAAACATGTATCCAACAATTTTTAATTATCTAATATATAAATATGAAAGAACTCTAGATTCTTAAGCATATGGACGATGATATTAAACTGCAAGACAAGTAACAAGACAGCTTCCAAATGTAATCTTACAGCTATGACAGTACTATTTTAGTTTAGACAAAATGGGGAGGGTGGAGGGGGGGTTAATATCAGTAATCACGGTAATTCTGTGACTGCGTTTGGTTATTCCATATTCACAATGACTAAACGGAACTATCCGCAATGGAACCATAATAGAACAAAAAACACTGAAGGCCAAAGAAAGCAGTATATCTGCCTGATATCGAATAGGGACCCTGCGAGCCCACAGGAGTGTCACAATACGATTGGCATGGACTCCACTAATGCCTGAAGTCGTCCTGTAGGGTTGTCCATTAATCCATAGGAGTACGACAGGGTGGAGATGTGTTCTGATCAGCACGTTGGAAGGCATCCAAGGTGTGCTCAGTAATGTTCACATCTGGGAAGTTTGGTGGCCAGCGGAAGTGTTTAAATTCAGTGTTCCTGGAGCCACTGCTGCCATTCTGAACGTGTGGGATGTTGTATTGTCCTGTTGGAATTGCCGAAGTCCGTCGGAATGCACAAGGAGCATGAATGGATCCAGGTGATCAGACAGTATGCTTACATACTTTTCACTCGTATCTGCATGTATCAGAGGTCTCATTACTGTAACTGCACACGCCTCACGCCATTACAGAGCCTCCACCAGCGTGAACAGTCCTCTGCTGACGTCCAACGTCCAGGGACTCATGAATGTCTCCACACCCGTACATGTCCATCCACTCGATTCAATTTGAAACGAGATTCGTCCGATCAGGCAACATGTTTCCAGTCAATGGGTCAGAGTGTGTTGACAGGTCCAGGCGAGGCGTAAAGCTTTGTGTCGTGCGGGTACACGAGTGGGCCTTCGGTTCGGAAAGGCCGTATGTATGCTTCGTTGAACGGTTCGCACGCTGACACTTGATGGCCCAGCATTGAAATCTTCAACAGTTTTCAGAAGGATTTCACTTTGCCACGTTGAACGATTCTCTACAGTTGTCATTGGTCCTGTTCTTGCAGTATCTTTTTCAGCAGCACCAACGTCGGGGGTTTGATGTTTTGCCGGATTCCTGATATTCACGGTATACTCGTGAAATGCTCGTAGGGAAAATCCCCTCATCGTTACCTCAGACATGCTGTGTCTCATCGCCGACCAGGTTCAAACTCAAATCTTGATAACTTGCCATTGTAGCAGCAGTGACCGATCTAACTGCTGTGCGAGGCACTTGCATTATATGGCACTGTTTACATATCTCCGTATTTGAATAGGAATGCCTATACCAGTTTCTTTGGCGATTCAGTGTATATGAAGCCCATACATTTGGGAGTTGAATTCTCAGAGTGGAAAAGGGGAGTATTCAAATGCACAAGATGAATAACACATGCTTGTGTCTGCAAATAAGCTCAGATTACACTAAAGACGTTTATAGTTATTAATAAACTGTGCTTACACTAGCTTAACTAAACACAATTACCTACTATGACAGTCTTAAGATCACAGGATTCCTTAAGAACACAAAATTTATACAACATATGATAAAATCCAGGGATAATGAAGGAGCATAAAAACTGGAAAGCATGGTTAAAGTCCATTTGTGTTGGCCCTCTTACATTTCATATCCATATGATAATTGAAAGACAAACAGTATGATAGCAAGCAGTTATATGCTAATATCTAAAATTGTATGTAGGATGCAAATTGCTGAGTTGGTCACTGAGGGAAAGTCATTGACTGCAATTAGGCATTTATCATCAGATGCCTATTGAAGTAAATCAATTACTCATAAAATAAAAATGTGTTACAAAACCAATATCAGCATACAATGAAAGCATTGCAAATCTTAAGAGGACATGTACCATCGAACTGTATACAACAAGTGGACAAAGCAGTTACAAGCACCAGTTACACGTTGTAAAGGTAACAGATATAAGCAGACACAAGACTGTTGATAATCAGACGAGGATACAGATTTGTAATAACAGGTGGCGTTGCAAGAGTGGTTGAGGCGCCCTGTAGCACCATAGTATAAAATTACGTATGACTTACAAAGAGCATGAAACCAAGGGAAATACAATTCAGTGTCAATAACAGGAATGAATGTTTACAAACGGAAGGGTTAAGTAAAATTTTTTATTAGTACGGGGGATTGTAAAAGTTTTTGACGCTAAGTATGACGGTTTTAATCGGTGGTATGTACAAATTTAGTACGTAGAAAGCTGACAGGGGTCACAATTAAAATAAGCTTTGTTCTTTATGTAAAGCGAAAAACATAACCTGAACAGTACATTTTCCTGCCTATTCCAAACGGAAAGTAGCATACGTTAGTGCTAGAACAGCTACATGCACTTTTTAGCGTAAATAATGACAAGGACTTTGTACCCACATGTAAGTAGAATGACACAGTCAGTTGTGAATTATGAATTGCATATAGGAGTATAAGCGCTACAACAGCTACATGAATTGTATGGCAGAAGTGGTTACAAGGAAACACATTTAGTACCGATTTGTCAGCACAAAAGAAATCCGTAAGATACTCTGCCTGTTTGAAATTTACAGTGGTGTAAATAAGTTTACTATTTACGCCATGCCGCGTATGAAGCTATTGCAACAAGTAATGAGTAGTAACTGCCAAACCACTGGCACCAGAAACAGCACAGTTCTCTGCCTGTTGGAATTGAGAAGCAGGGTACATAAACGCTGATGCAGATACACTGAATGACGTAAGTAGTTACAAGGATTTACACATTTAGTAGTGCCGTCACATTAGCACAACGGAACCAAATATAAACATGGTCATGACAATCAGTACAATCGTAGTGAGTAAGCGTCGTGGCGCTATCCGGGATAAGAATCTGAACAGTTACTGTTTAGCATTTTGTTTCACTTAAAATCTATATAGTTTTCATAGGACTAGTAGTATTACATCAAGAATATGTTGAAAATAATATTTAAGAAGACCAAATATAAAACATTAAAAATCTGTCGTCAGAAGCGTTAATAGCAATTTGAAACCAAATAGTAAACCTCTGATTATGCAATCAAACTACCATGTTTTGAACTTATTTGTGAAGCACTCTGATGTTTAAGCTGTTGCCGGGTGTTAAATATTGAACGTTAAGTGTGCAAGCAAGAAAAAAATTAGGGTTTTTAAAATCGTGTTTAATGTTTGTTGGGAGTCGCTACATACCCTCATTGTGAAATACTGCATGAGTAAGTCTGGCTAATTTGCGTGTCGTGAGCTATGCATCCTAAAGAAACACAGAGGTCAAAGGTATCATACAGTAAAATAAGTATTGTAAACAGAGCGCTCTCTCTCTCTCTCTCTCTCTCTCTCTCTCTCTCTCTCAACGAGCAGATGACAGTTATTTGATTTCCAAAATTAATAACTTTTTCAAATTGAGTCTATAATTAAAATTTCGTTGCTCCTGGAAGCCCTTAGATAGGCAACAAGCAACTGGCGCTGGGTGTCATGAACCGAGTTAGTGGTGTAGTATTATCTATGTACTTTCTGTGCTATATCCTTCAACGTCTGATTTATGCTTAGCTAGTAGCAGTTGTAAATGATGCAGACTGCATATTTGCCATATTTGACAGATATTAAAATACTGGTTTACCCGTTAACATTTAGCAAGAACATTTTATCAGGAGTCTTTAAGTGGTTAGCTGTTACCTCCGGTTTTACTTCCTAAGGAAGATAAATTTTAAGTAATTCATGTCACGTAACAAAGCTAGAGGAATTTTCAGTAACACTATAACTATTACTAAATTCCTGGACGACCACTGTGATTGAAAACTACACTGGAAACGTCCCTGTCTGGAAACGGATTTAGCTTAGCAGATTTTGGAGCCAGAATGCGCTCCCGTATTAGATACGAAACAGTCACAAAGGCTTCCTGTTTTTGCTTCTGGGTACTCAATGTCACACGAAATAATCTTCTGTGGAGATCTCTTGCTCAAAATGTATTCATTGCTTAGTTGAATGATCAGATTTATGTGTAGGTTAAGTCCAAGAACATCCTGTTGCAAATTATTGAGGAAGCTGAGAATACTTATCAGCGGTTCTCAAAACTCTTCCTCTGATTTGTTTGATATCATGGTCACCATACTCTTTGGACGCGACTCTGTAGTTCTGTGCGTGAGAAAAATTGCATGACATCAGCTACGTAATCAATACTTGCTGTAGTGAGACGCTAAGTATGCCACATAAATTTTTTTTTTAACTTCTCCCCATTGACCGTAAAAATGCAGGATTAGTAAATCCCTTCAAATCGCATGTACACCAATTTCTCTTGAATGGCTCATTCCAGTGGTGAGCAATATTGGAGTATACAACTTACCTAAGGTAACAGTCAATTGTGGAACTGTTGAGCTATATATGTATTTCAGGCATCTATGTACCTTAACATCCGTAGGTGTTCACCTCTAAGTGCCTTGCAGATGGCACCTGGGCGATGTTAAAGCAACGTAACTGACTGCCAGATTGGATGGCTAGTTTAAAAGAGCGGGATAGGGACCAAACTACGAGGTCATCGTTCCCTTGTTACTAACAAAATAATGCCCAAGTGCGAGAATGAAACACACGAGAATATAACACAAAAACGGAGGAAAGTAGAGACCACAAGACCGGAGGAATGGCAACGAACATTAAAAGGAACAAAAGAACAAATCAACAGATTCAAGAAACAGTAGAGAGTAAAACAAGGAAGCAGATTACAGTGGCTGGCCGACCACGAAAGTAAAAAGAAAAATCCAGCAACCCTGCCAAATACTAAAATCCCCAAGCCTAAAGCACTAGAATGGAGGACACAGAGGGACAAACGACGTGAGCTAAATCTCAGATCGAATGATAAAACCCACCCTCACGGATGAAATGGAAAAGCAAATCAGCCGATGAGGCGTTGCCTGCTAAAATAAATGGTAAGTACGGCAACCGAACGAAGTCGCAGGGCAGCCAAACAAGGACATAGAATAATATGGGCCACTGTTAACTGGGCGCCGCACCGACACTGAGGTGAGTCCTCACGGCGCAGGACGTAGCAGTGGATAAGCCCAGGCATGGCCAATGCGGAGCCGGCAGAGAACCACGGAGTCCCTGCGAGAGGCCCTCACCGACGACTTCCACAGATTCGCGGTCCCCTTAATGCCTAGCAGTTTGTTGTGCGTACTGAGATTTTGCCACTCTGTCTCACAAAGCTGTAAAATCTTGCGGCGTAATAACGAACGCAGGTCAGTTGCGGGGATGCTCATCTCCAGAAGTGGTTTCCGTGTAGACTGTTTGGACAGCCTGTCAGCAAGTTCATTTACAAAGATTCCGATGTGACCGAGGATCCAGACGAACACCACTGAACGACTGGACCGTTCCAGGGTATAGATGGACTCCTGGATGGACGCCGCGAAAGGATGATGAGGGTAGCACTGGTCGATAGTTTTCAGGCTGCTCAAGGAATCGGTACATGAAAGAATAGACTCCCCAGGGCATGACCGGAAATACTGAAGTGCACGAGATATGGCCATCAGCTCTGCAGTGAATACACTGCACCATAGAGTAAGCAATGCTGTTCAATATGGCCGCCGTGAACGTAGGCAAAGCCAAAGCGACTGTAAGCCATCCAACCTTCGGTGTAAACCACTTCAGAACCACGTAACACTTTAAGAATCTAGATGAAGTAACAGCGGAGAGCCGCAGGGTTAACTGACTCCTTAGGGCCAGACAAAGCTGCGGCCGAGGCGTACACCATGGAGGCGTACGTGAACGGACCACAAGAGAGGTGGTAAAAGGAAGGACTCCAGTTCGGAGAGAAGGGACCGCACGCGAACCGCAATCATTGGCCCCGACCTGGGCCGCTGATTTGAGAGATGGGCTGCCGCGAGCGGGAAATGGAGACGGTAAATCGGATGCTCAGGAGAACTACGAATGTGTGCTGCGTAACTGGCGAGCAGTTGTGCACGTCTGATCTGCATTGGAGAGACCCTAGCCTCCACCAGTACTCGTCCTAAAAGCTCCTGTCGCTAGTCTAACCTCGCAATGGTGCACAGGGTCGAGTAAATGCAACACTGAGGGCGCTGCCGAACCATAAACCAAACTCCTATAATCAATTCGGGAGTGGGCAAGAGTGCAGTAGAGCCCCAGTAGTGTAGAGCGATCTGCACCCCAATTGGTGTTGCTCAGGCAATGGAGCGCATTGAGGTGCTGCCAGCACTACTGCTTAAGCTGATGAAGCCAAGTCAACCCACCGTCAAAACCAGTCCTAAGAATCTATATGCCTCCACTACAGTGAATGGATGGTCGTGAAGGTAAAGTTACTAGCTAAAACCAAAAATTCAAGCGGCCACTGGAACACTCAGGAAGTTACAGTACTGAATGAAAATTTTACTGAAGTATTTCACTAGAAATACTAAGAGACGTGAGCTGAAAGCTCAAGCACGAAATTTACTTGACTTCAACACAGCGAGCGAACGTTTCCAAAAGTTTATTAAATAGCTATTCCGCCAGAAACAGCAACCTATCACCATGCATATGGAACGGTCACACGGGTCCGGAGTAAAACCGTGAATTCTCATTTGCTATCCGATTCCACAAACAATATTCGTTAACTCTGAATTGGAACTGAAGTGACCATACGTAATATCTACAAACGGCCATGTTCTCTCTGGCCAACCCAGGTTCTTGAAAAACACTGACGTCTTGCACCAGATGCAATGGTCATACACATTGACGTAGAGGCAACCCAACACCCAAAAATTAGAGTAATGAAATTTTAGGAATACATTTGTCTAGGTGACGTATTTAAGTGACTAACATTGCAGAATCACAATTTAACGTAAGCGCGAAATAAGCCATTGAAAATGTGAAATGCTGTTACATTAACAACCCGTTTAACAGTATGTTGAATCCAAGCATGCAGACATCCATGCACTGCGTTGTACAGGCGTCTGATGCCAGTGTGTAGGACAGAGTTCGATGCCCGTTGCACTTTGTCGATTGATACAGGGAAGGTTAACGCTGCTTGTGGATGACTAGCTGTCTTCCGATGATGTCCAGTATTTAATCAGTAGAAGACAGATCTGGTGATCGTCTAGGGCAAGGCAACGTGTCTATACTCTGTAGAGCATGTTGGGTTGCAGCAACGGCATGTGGGCGAGCGTCGTCCTCTTGGAAAACACCCCCTATAATGCTGTTCATGAATGGCAGCGCAACAGAATCAGACTGATGTACTGAGGTCAGGGTGTCACAGTGCTTGGGCCCATCACAGGAGTGCTCCTGCTATCGTACGAAGCTTAACCCCAGACGAAATCTGCTGGTGTAGGTCCAGTGTGTCAAGCACACAGACAGGCTGGTCGCAGGGCCTCAACTGACTTCCTCCCAACCATCACACGGCCATCGCTGGCACCAGGGTAGAAACATTTCATTGGGGATCGTAATAGACCTCCACCCTGCCCTCCCATGAGCTCTCCCTTTGACACCACTGAAGTCTCAGACTGCCATGGTTTGGTGTCAGTGGAAAACATGCTACAGGGCGTCTGCCTTTGAGCTGTCCTTTAAGTAATCAATTAGGACCAGATCGTTGTGTCACTGCTGCTGCACATGCGGTACGATGCGCCAGAGCCATACGTCGAACACAATGGCCTTCCCTCTCGGTAGTCTGAGAACATGGTGGTCTTGTGACCATACAGCCCTATGACCACCGCTGCCAGCAGTCGAGGGCAGTGGCCACATTCCTGCCAAGTTTTTCTGCAATATTGGAAAAGGAACCTCCAACTTCCCGTAACCTTACTACACTGAGCCGTGGTGAAAAACAGCTGTTTTGAAGAGCGCGCCGCAGTGCTTAGTGTGAAGCAGTCGCCCTTCGTTTCTAGCGGTGGCGCCGCTGTGGTAATCGCAGCTTTGGTGTCTCCCTCTGGTGGGAAAGCGGAAAGGTTGCCTGTTCACGTGCATTTAAGGGCGCTATCAGCTCGGCAGGGGGTTAGTCGGAGTAAGGCTAGGTTAGGTTAGTCTCGCGTCACCAGTTGCTGGTCTGTCTCTCGTTTGCATTTGTGCGGCAGTTAGTGTATCGTCGGAGTGCTAGTATGTCTGTCGTTTGGATCAAACTTTAAAGCCAAAATGAGAGTCTTGCCACTCCGCCAGTAACCAAACTCAGCTAGTGGTCTCCCGGTCAGGGCTTAATTCCTACATCTGAGTCTGCGCGTTAGGCCACCAGTCTGCTCGAGTTGCTCCGGCAACGGTCACTGGCGGTTGGATCTATCGGTTGGTCGGTCGCGCACTGCGACACGAGATGACTTGTCCGCCTTGCGCCTTGAGCGTCGGCGCATGTGAGTTCCCCAAGTGAGTCCAGTGGGCAGCGCCGTATAGAAAGGGGTAGTGGCTTCGCGGTTCACACGAGAGCAACAGGAGCGAAACCACGATATCGGGCTGGCCGGGGCAAGCTGCGACGAGCTGCGACGCCGTGAGACGGAGGATCGGCGCGCTTTCCTGCGTCCGTTGAAGCGGCTGGCAGCGGACGGTTCGGGAGAGCGTTGGGGGCGCTGAGCCTGGTCTTCGCCAGAAAGCGCAGTTTAATAGAAGTTAAGTGATTGATGATGTTTCATTTACTTGTTAAATTCTACTTGTTAAATTCTACTTGTTTTCTTGGTGAGGTCACCAGCAGCTTTGTTTTGGGGTCGTCCCACCATTCTTCTCCGTTTGCCCACCCGCGGCAAGGTGGTTATTAGTGAATTGGGTGGTCCGTTTTTCCCTTGCGGAATTTGGGAGGTTCAGAGCAATCTGCGGTTCGGGTTGTTTAGTAAACCCTCTCTCCCCCCTCCCACCGTCAATTTGCCCCAAGTTAATAGCAGCTTCCTCTGTCATGTTTGTCGGATTCGGTGTTAACGAATTTACTGCTCGAAGGCCGAATTCTTGAAATATGTTTTTATCTTTATTATCAACTTGCGAGGTGGTATATGTGTAATGTAGATAATGTTGTACATTTTATGTAAGTCTGCATTTTATGGGTTTTATTTAAATAGTCATTTTAGGTTATAAGGTTGCCACCCTTCCACCGTAAGAGTCCTTTTAAAAAACTATTTGCACTTTCGGTGGCAAATAATTTGAGTGTTGTACTATTTCCATCCTTGTTACGGGATGGATAGTTTACGTGTTTGTGTGAGTTGTTAAATTTGTTTGTTTAAAGTAATCTGGTGTGTTGCAGATTTGCACCAGTGTACTCTTTCAGAAGTTGTTGTGAGCGGTCATAACTACGGCCGTGACAAAAGGGAGCAGGCAAGCTTCTCAGCCCGAAGGATCATACTGTTAATATCGTTCTTTCTGCCTCTAGATAAAATTGTAACATGATATTTCGAGGGTGCTTTTCTGCTTATAATTTTAAATCTGTCTTTGAAAAAGACTTAGGAATAAAATTCGCGTTTGTTAAAAGTAATTTCATTTTTCATCAGTTACTTCCTGGCAACTACTTCCTCGCTCACCTAGTGTGATTAACTCATTTAATGTTCTTGATGAATCGCTAGTAGGTAAATAAATTGTTTAAGAAATGATTTTGGAAGTAAATTTACGGTTCACACGTCCTCCGCCAAACTCAGTGAGGTGTTTATAATGGCGCCTTTACCACCTAGGAGGCATTCATTAGTAACATCAACCTATCATGTCCAATCTCAAGTTACTGAAGCTCACAACAGTTACAGCGCCTACTTAAACCTGATTTGTATCATCACAGTGAAGCTACTAGTGACACTCTTACGCGAGTGGAGCGGAAACTGAACAGATATCTTTCAGATGTAGAAACACGACTACCATCTTTTGTTGATCAACAACTCCTCTTTGTTCCTTGATTTTACCCCCTCAGTGTAGAGTAACTGATCAATGTCTCTGTCAACTAGACAGTTGGAAATAACATCCATTTTACTTTCAGTGCTGAAGATACTGATTCCTTCAATCCAGCGGCTTGGAAAAATGAGTTCTATCCAGACTTTTGTCTTATCACTGCTGATGGAAACCATAGCTTGGTCGCTACAACTGAAATTATTGTCAGGTTTCCCTCTTAGGTAATATAGTCTCACTTCGGAAAAAATCAGCGCAAGTATTTTTTTAGTAAGTAGTTGCGTAAGTTGGTAGAATTTTTCTGTAACTTTATTAAAGACAAAACATGCACATAACAGTTTAGACATTGGTAATACCTTATCCTTCGCTATTTACATCACTCTGCCAAGGCTGGGGGTAACTTTTCAATTCCGTAGTTGTACGAATAACGTGGTTTTGAGACCAACAAGTCACCAAGCCGTGTTCGGAGCGCATTTTCATCAGGAAAGGAAATTAACTGGAGGTGGTTTGATAGAAAGGAAAAGGTGAATATTTGAGAGTGCGAGGTCAAGTGAATAAAGTGGGTGTTTAATGACTTCGCAACTCAACTCCTGTATAGATTTTTCTGTCAGTCTAACAATGTGGGCGGGCATTATCGTGGAATATTCATCACTGCAGTCTCCGTGATCGTCGTCCTCTCATTGCGTCTGCAAGACGTTTCAGTTGTTGACAAATGTCATCAACGATGGTGATACCTCGGGGAAGCAACTTGTACACCACATCGTACCTGTTCTACCAGATGCATAAAATATCTTTTGTGGAAGTGCGCATGTCTGTCTTGGCAGTTGCTTGTTTGTTTGGACTCAACCATTCCTTTTTCTTATTTTTGCATGAAGATACCATTTTCCGTGACCACTAACGATAGAGGATAGGAATGTTCGATGTTGCTCACGAGGAAATTTATGACGAGCGAACAGATGCACACATGGCAACTCCCTGATTTTGGTTTTAAGTATGCAGTACTTATACATACAATTTTTTGATCTTTCTCCTTGCATGCTTATGTCTCACGATGGTTGAAACATCGTAGTCAACCAGATCGGGTTGACGGAAGAGAGAAGATCCAAAGAAGAGCAGCTCGTTTCGTCACAGGGTTATTTGGTAACCGTGATAGCGTTACGGAGATGTTTAGCAAACTCAAGTGGCAGACTGCAAGAGAGGTGCTCTGCATCGCGGTGTAGCTTGTTCGCCACGTTACGAGAGGGTGCATTTCTGGATGAGGTATCGAATATATTGCTTCCCCCTACTTATACCTCCCGAGGAGATCACGAATGTAAAATTAGAGAGATTCGAGCGCGCACGGAGGCTTTCCGGCAGTCGTTCTTCCCGCGAACCATACGCGACTGGAACAGAAAAGGAAGGTAATGACAGTGGCACGTAAAGTGCCCTCCGCCACACACCGTCGGGTGGCTTGCGGAGTATAAATGTAGATGTAGTTGTAGATGTAGTTCGTCACATTTGTCAGTCCTCCAGTACACTGACAATCATTTGTGGATTAATGCGTTTGAACGATCTTCAATCCCCAAAGGTCTTCCTGTATCTGGTGAGTGTCAATTATGTCGAAACGACACTCCTTAAAACTAGAAAACAGTTTGCTTGCCGTGCATTATTCCACACACGGCAATCATGTTTCTGGCTGCCGCCGATGCTGCCATTCCATTACTGAACGCAAACGGAAGAATATGTACGAAGTTTCCATTTGTCCATATGGCGCTCCATTTTCTGGCTCCACTGCTCCACTACTTCCAATGAAAGAAAATAACAGAATTAAGAACTCAAACAGTGAACTACAAACGAAGATGGATCTATGAACCCTTAGCAACTGGGATACCAACATGCAAGACAAAAACGCTGTTGGCTTGTGCACCAACCTCAGTCCAGATTGAAACCAAAGAGGTCCTTGATAAATAATCGGACTGGATTCCTCCGTATGATGGTATATGCAACACCTGTTTACGAGCAGTTATCACAAGGACGAACGAGCGCATGTCCTGAGTGTATAGATATTATTCCAAGCCGGGACAAGAAACGTGAGGAACACTACAATGGTTTCTGAAGTGGCGGTTACAATTAGCTGATGAAATTACGCACAGCGTAGATACTGCACGGAGGCAGAAATTTATCGACTGATTAATTTCCATCAGTTTATAAGTATCCAGAAGAAAATCGTGGTCCCTGCTCCAAAAATTACGAGCAGCGGAGCCAGCAGTATCACTTAGAGAACATTTTCTCCTAACACTTAAAATTGATTTACACGTTGTCGAAACATCTGAAGAAGCATGTCACCGAGACACAATAACACTAAACAGGAGTTCGAAAATACACTCCTGGAAATGGAAAACAGAACACATTGACACCGGTGTGTCAGGCCCACCATACTTGCTCCGGACACTGCGAGAGGGCTGTACAAGCAATGATCACACGCACGGCACAGCGGACACACCAGGAACCGCGGTGTTGGCCGTCGAATGGCGCTAGCTGCGCAGCATTTGTGCACCGCCGCCGTCAGTGTCAGCCAGTTTGCCGTGGCATACGGAGCTCCATCGCAGTCTTTAACACTGGTAGCATGCCGCGACAGCGTGGACGTGAACCGTATGTGCAGTTGATGGACTTTGAGCGAGGGCATATAGTGGGCATGCGGGAGGCCGGGTGGACGTACCGCCGAATTGCTCAACACGTGGGGCGTGAGGTCTCCACAGTAAATCGATGTTGTCGCCAGTGGTCGGCGGAAGGTGCACGTGCCCGTCGACCTGGCACCGGACCGCAGCGACGCACGGATGCACGCCAAGACCGTAGGATCCTACGCAGTGCCATAGGGGACCGCACCGCCACTTCCCAGCGAATTAGGGACACTGTTGCTCCTGGGGTATCGGCGAGGACCATTCGCAACCGTCTCCATGAAGCTGGGCTACGGTCCCGCACACCGTTAGGCCGTCTTCCGCTCACGCCCCAACATCGTGCAGCCCGCCTCCAGTGGTGTCGCGACAGGCGTGAATGGAGGGACGAATGGAGACGTGTCGTCTTCAGCGATGAGAGTCGCTTCTGCCTTGGTGCCAATGATGGTCGTATGCGTGTTTGGCGCCGTGCAGGTGAGCGCCACAATCAGGACTGCATACGACCGAGGCACACAGGGCCAACACCCGGCATCATTGTGTGGGGAGCGATCTCCTACACTGGCCGTACACCACTGGTGATCGTCGAGGGGACACTGATTAGTGCACGGTACATCCAAACCGTCATAGAACCCATCGTTCTACCATTCCTAGACCGGCAAGGGAACTTGCTGTTCCAACAGGACAATGCACGTCCGCATGTATCCCGTGCCACCCAACGTGCTCTAGAAGGTGTAAGTCAACTACCCTGGCCAGCAAGATCTCCGGATCTGTCCCCCATTGAGCATGTTTGGGACTGGATGAAGCGTCGTCTCACGCGGTCTGCACGTCCAGCACGAACGCTGGTCCAACTGAGGCTCCAGGTGGAAATGGCATGGCAAGCCGTTCCACAGGACTACATCCAGCATCTCTACGATCGTCTCCATGGGAGAATAGCAGCCTGCATTGCTGCGAAAGGTGGATATGCACTGTACTAGTGCCGACATTGTGCATGCTCTGTTGCCTGTGTCTATGTGCCTGTGGTTCTGTCAGTGTGATCATGTGATGTATCTGACCCCAGGAATGTGTCAATAAAGTTTCCCCTTCCTGGGACAATGAATTCACGGTGTTCTTATTTCAATTTCCAGGAGTGTATAAAAGCAGCGGCCATCTAAGACACTAAATATTATGACATCACCCTTGAAGAGATTTCAGCGTCAGTAATGCACACAAAACCTAGTTAAGCTCCTGGTTCTGTTCATATACTCCCAGAGATTCTCATTAAGTATGGTAAATGTATTTAGAAATAGTTAGCAAAATTCTTCACCTCGTTATTGGAGACGAGAAACGTACGTACCCTAAGAACTTAAACGAGCCAAGGTAACTGCTCTCCCAAACCCAAGTAAAGCTCAAGATCTTGCGCAAAGCTTTCGTTCCATTGCACTGCTTCGTGTGATAAACTTCTGGAACGGATACTGCTTAGCAGGACTCGTCGAACAATACCGTAGAACAAGCCTGCATTCGCACCAAACGAAACTGTGTGATCCAAGTCCTGGCCCTCGCAATACAGACTGAAGTGGGCTTTCAGAAGATGGAAACGTCTTTGGCTTTCATCGATTTATTTCCAACCTACGATATGTCTGGAGACAAAGCTCCTCTACAGATTGATTAATTTGATCTAAGCCCAGAAGCTACATAGCCTCAAAACATGACTAAATATAGGACACAATGTCCCCATGATAGTCTCAGCGAGAAATTTCTCCAGAACTACGCACCTCGAAGATCGATATTGGTCCCACTGCTCTTTGTACTTTACACTGGAAGGTCCGCAAACAGCTTTTAAGAAATTTGGTTAACGTTGAGCCACACAAACAAGGCACACTTTCTGAAACTATGTAGGAGGTCCTGTTATCTGATTTGTCTTCTGTTTCGTTGTGTTTTAGAGCGCAAAAGCAACTAAGGTTATAAGGTTATACGCGCCCATGTCATAATTGTGGAACACTAAGACGAGAAAGATTTAAAAGTGTCTACAATTTCAGGTGTCTTAGTGAGTATATTTTACTGCATAAATCATTTTCAATCACATGTTCAACGAAATTTTAGGTATTTATCTTGTGAGAACTTATGTACCTCGAACTCCAGGAAGGGTTGGCGAGTAGAGAACAACGTAGGAGTGGTACAAAGCATTCATGTTGAACGATTGCGTGTTGGTGAGGTAACCTATGGTGTCAACTATTAGTGCATTGCTCTAGCTAAGCTTTTCTAAGCAGAAAAGTCAACACATGTATAGATTAATGTACATTCATTTGCAAATTGAACTTTTCACTGTAAGGCAGTGGGCGTGCCATTCCTGACCCTTGCGGCAGCACTGGCGCCGCTCGCACACCCTTGAATATTAAGCTCGTGAAGGTAAGTAATCCTATAATTTCTGTCAAGTTGATATTGTACCGTAACGAAGTTAGAGTTTTATATTATCTATTGAAGGTTTCACTCGTTTCAAAGCATTTTTCTAAAAACCAAACTTAACCTGAGGGCAGATTTCCGCCTACTTTAGACGTAGGTTTACATACAAATACAAGACATTTCTTTAAGTACTAAGTGACGAATTTAGGTTGCTTTCATTACACGTATCTATTAGTGCCGTATCTACTCGGGAATTAAAGGTTTTAAGTTCTGTCTTTCATTTCGCTTCAAAACGCGTGAAGTACGTATCGCGCATACACGATCTTAGGCCTAAATTTTCGCGTGTACAAGTTTTGATTTTTAATTTTAGTTTAACTGCATTACGGTGCTATAATAATACACGCGTATATTAGTGTTCCAAGAATAGTGACTTTTGTGATATGTAGTTAAAAGAATATTACTGTTATTGCCTAGATAAATTTTGTAAAAATATTGTGAACAACCATGAGCGAGAAGTGATTGAGCTGCAGTAGGAAAGTCAGTTCTGATATTCTGTGCAGCTGTTGTGGCAGATGGTTACATAGAGGTGAATGTAGTGGCATGAGAGTCAGGAAAGTAAATTGTCTCTTCCATGATATTTCAGATTATGTTGAAGGGATAGGAAAATAGCGGAACCGGAAGGGAAAATTTGAGGAAGAGGCTCAAGCAGATGTAAGTGTAGTCAGCACTCAGACTTTCACTAGGAAACCAACTGTGGAAAAAAGTAGAAAGAAAGTTCTTTTGTTTGGTAGTAGTGTGGGCCAGATCGTGCAGGAAAAATTAGGTGACAGGTACCAGGTCACAAGCATTTTCAAGCCCAGTGCATGTCTTAGCCAAGTGACAGAGGATATAGGATTATTGTGCAAGGGTTTTACAAAGCAAGATCATGTGGTAATGGATGGAGCGGGAAACAGTATTGATAGGGATCAGAGCTACAATATTGTTGTTACCTGGTAAAAATAACATGTGCAACGAACTATAAAAATGTTGGCTTGGTTCCTGCTTTCATGTGGTATGATCGACCCCAACTCAACAGCACTGTCAGGAGTGTCAATATGCAGCAAGATCAGCTGCTTTGGGCAGCCGCTTCGTCAGGCTTAGGTTTGGTTCCTGTTGATGGTATTTGTAGGTGGGACTTCACAAGACAAAAGGAAAGGGAAGGGTAAACTGGCTGCTATGACAGCAAAATCTTTAAAGTGGCCACTGAAACCCATGGGAGTACTTTTTTAGGCTAAAATCAGTGTTCAATCATCCCACCATTGATTTAAATTAAGCTTAGTCAGAAATTCAGACAGGCAGGTACTAGAGATCGGAAAACTTCACAGTTTCTTAACAGTACAATGAAAAATTATGGTAGTATGTCACAAGGTTCACATAAAAGCACAGTGAAAAATGTTAGAATATTGCATCAGATTGTCAGAGGATTAAATGAAGTAGATGAGCTTCTTGTTTGCTTAGATGCTTTGGAAACTGAGGGTGGAATAGATGTACTATGCCTGTCTGAACATCATAGTCATATATATGGAAATTGTAAATGTAGGTGGATATAAGCTTTCAGCACATGTAAGTAGGGACACTATGAAGAGAGGAGTTGCCATATATGTTCAAATCTGTCAGTTTAAAATATTTGGAAACAAACGTTTTGCATGGAGCAACATACAGAAGTATGTGCATGTGAGCTTAAACTAAATAATGGCACTTTTGTAACTGTAGCCGTGTACAGGTCCCCACTGGGAAATTTTCAACTATTTTTGAAAAACTGATTCTTTGTTGTGCTATCTGTCAGACAGGGGAAAGCGAATTATTGTTTGTGAGGATTTCAGTGTACATTTTCTGAAAGTGTCTGACAGACTAAGTATTACTTGGATCTTTCAATTTGACATCAGTTCTTGATTTTCCTACTTTGGTGGTACAGGAAAGTAGCACACTGATATGTTTTCATATACCAAGATAAATTTAATGAAATAAAACCTTTTTCTGTTAAGAATGGTCTGTCCATGATGCATGGCTAGTTTCAGTATATGACGTAGCTCCATAGAGTAATGCAAATAATCCGCCGAAATAGGGTGTTCAGTTATCGATTTAACAATTCAAAATTTTAGGGAATTGTTGTGACAGACTGGGGCGAGATGTGCAGGGAACATGATGCTAATTTAAAACTCAACCTATTTCACGATTCCTTCGTGAGTATATTTGAAAACAGTTTCCAGAAGCAAACAGTGAAACAATTTTAAGAAACCACATAAAAGCCATGGCTTACTAAGGGAATGAAAATATCTTGTAAACAAGAAAGGGAAATGTGTCTTATAGCTACGAGGAGTAATGATCCCAAAACAGTGAAACAAAAACTACTGCAGTGTATTAAGATAAGCTAATAAAAAGTCAAGTAGTGCATTATGTCTGAAATTACCATATCTGGTAATAAAATGAAAACTATTTGGAATATTCTTTAAAGGGAAAAAGGGCAACTGACTGCACAGGAAGACTGTATTTTTACCAAACATAATGAATAGTTTGTTGACAAGAAGTCAGAAGCAGAGAACATTACTAAATCTTTTTTGAGTGTTTTACAGGAAATAGGATCCAGCTATTCATTAAAAAATGCAAGGCAGTATATGGAAGAGGCAGTACCTATGTAATTTGATAAAACTGAAATTGAACCCACCTCTCCTCCTGTAATTAGGAAAACAAATTCACTGGAAAGTAGATCACATGAAATAGATGGTTTTTTCAACAGACTACTAAAACCTTGTTCCAACAAATAAGCAGGATTCTCAGTGACATACATAGCTCACTGGAACAGGGCATTTTTCCAGACAGACTGAAATACACTATTGTTAAACCATTGCATGAAAAAGGGGATTGATCTGATGTGAACAACTATTGCCCAATCTCACTTCTGATAGCCTCTTCCAAAATTCTTTAAAAAGTGATGTATTCAAGACTAGCATCACATATTTGTAAAAATTAAGCACTAACAAAATGTCTGTCTGGTTTTCACAAATGGTTTAGTTCATACTTAACTGGAAGAATGCAGAAGGTGTAATTTAACAGTACAGATAGTGTGCAAAATGCAGCAGAGTCCTCTAACTGGAGAGTTACGAAAAACAGTGCCCACAGGGTTCAGTCTTAGGTCCCTTAATGTTCTTAATATATATTAATGAGTTGCCACTTTACATTCATGAAGGTGCAAATAATGTCTTTCAGAAAATTAAGTTGTTTTCTGCAAATGGACACTAAATTATGAGAAAAAATAGTTCATACAATTCTTTACAGTAAACAACATAACACCATTGATAAATATAAACTATGAACAGAAGTCTGTAACTAAGGCAGAAAACCCAAAATTTCTGGATTTGTGTATTGACGAGAAATTGTATTGGAAGAAACACATCGATGATCTACTGAAACAGTTAGGTTCAGTTACTTATACTATTAGGGTTATTGC
Organism: Schistocerca americana; assembly: GCF_021461395.2. NCBI lineage: Eukaryota > Metazoa > Arthropoda > Insecta > Orthoptera > Acrididae > Schistocerca > Schistocerca americana. The sequence goes on along the minus strand of NW_025725481.1, from coordinate 3,720,887 downwards.
AAATTTTGGTGATAAATGTATCAGTAAATTAGGCTACTATGCCTATTTTCATATGGCATATTTTGGGGTAATTCATCATTAAGAGAGAAAGTATTCACTCCACAGAACTGTGTGATCTGAATAACAGCTGGAGCCCAACCAAGATCACCTTGCAGTCGTTTAATTAAGGAATTCGGGAGATTATATATATATATAATCAGATTTAATAGTAATAAAAAAGGGGTGGGGGTAAGCTACTACAAACAGCATAGTGAACTCATTATTGTGGCCAAGATAGACACGAAGCCGACGCCTACTACAGTAGTACATGTTTATATGCCAACTAGCTCTGCAGGTGAAGAAATTGATGAAACGTATGAGGAGATAAACGAAATTATTCAGATAGTGAAGGGAGACTAAAATTTAATAGTCATTGGTGACTGGAATTCGAGAGTAGGAAAAGGAAGAGAAGGAAACGTAGTAGGTGAATATGGATTGGTGGGAAGAAATGAAAGAGGAAGCCGTCTGGTAAAGCTTTTGACAATGTTGACTGGAATCTCTTTCAAATTCTGAAGGTGGCAGGGGTAAAATACAGGGAGGGAAAGGCTATTTACAATTTGCACAGAAACCATATGGCAGTTGTAAGACTAGAGGGGCATGAAAGGTAAGCAGTGGTTGGGAAGGGAGTGAGACAGGGTTGTAGCCTGTACCCAATGTTATTCAATCTGTATATTGAGCAAGCAGTAAAGGAAACAAAAGAAAAGTTCGGAGTAGGTATTAAGATCGGTGGAGAAGAAATAAAATCTGAGGTTCGCCGATGACAATTCCGTCAGACAGCAAAGGACTTGGAAGAGCAGTTGAACGGAATGGACAGTGTCTTGAAAGGAGGGTATAAGATGAACATCAACAAATGCAAAACAAGGATAATGGAATGTAGTCGAACTAAGTCGGGTGATGCCGAGGGAATTAGATTAGGAAATAAGACGCTTAAAGTAGTAAACGAGTTTTGCTATTTAGGGAGCAAAATAACTGATGATGGTCGAAGTAGAGAGGATATAAAATGTAGACTGGCAATGGCAAGGAAATCGTTTCTGAAGAAGAGAAATTTGTTAACATCGATTATAGATTTAAGTGTCTGGAAGTCGTTTCTGAAAGTATTTGTATGGACTATAGCCATGTATGGAAGTGAAACAAGGACGATAAATAGTTTGGACAAGAAGAGAATAGAAGCTTTGGAAATGTGGTGCTACAGAAGAATGCTGAAGATTAAATAGGTAGATCACGTAACTAATAAGGAGGTATTGAATAGAATTGGTGAAAAGAGTTTGTGGCACAACTTGACAAAAAGAAGGGACCGGTTGGTAGGACATGTTCTGAGGCATCAAGGAATCACCTATTTAGTATGGAGAGCAGCGTGGAGGGTAAAATTTGTAGAGGGAGACCAAGAGATCAATACACTAAGCAGATTCAGAAGGATGTAAGCTGCAGTAGATACTGGGAGATGAAGCTTGCACAGGATAGAGTAGCATGGAGAGCTGCATCAAACCAGTATCAGGACTGAAGACCACAACAACTATATATAGACAGACGGCTTTCAAAGAACGAGGGGAGGACCAGGCCCGAACCGGGCTATAATGGGGATCATTCGACGGTTAACGCTCATAACGTTGATTGGTTGGTAGGTTTAGAAGAGGGGGAAGAGACCAAACTACGAGGTCATTGGTCCCTTGTTCCTGAAAAGCAATGCCACAAGTGTGAGAATAAAGCGGACAGGACATATAGCACAACACAGAAAGGAGGAGCCACAAGAGCAAAGGGAAGGCAACCAACGCTAAAAGGAACAAAAGACAACAGAACAGAGAGATGCAAGAAACGGAAGAGTAAAACAAGGAAGCAGCTTGCAGTGGCTGGCCATTCACGAAAATGAAGAGGAAAAGCCAGCCAGCCACCCTGCAAAACACACACACACACACACACACACACACACACACACACACACACACACACACACACACACACACACACCAACCTAAAAGCAGTAGGGTCAAGGACAGAGGGACAAAGGACATGCGCTAAAACCTACATAGAAGTATAAAACCCATTCTCATGGATAAAACTTAAAACTAAACCTGCTGTGGAGGCATTGTCGTCCCACACCGAAGGCAGGGTGCTGGGAAAGTTAAATGTCTGACGCAGAGCGGCTAAAAATGGGCAGTCCAGCAAGAGGTGGACGACTGTCACTTGGGAGCCACAGCGACACTGAGGTGGGTCCGCGTGACGGAGTAGGTAACCATGCGTTAGCCACGTGTGGCCAATGCGGAGCCGGCAGAGGACAACTGATTCCCCGTGAGAAACCTGCTTGGAAGACTTCCACACATTTATAGTTTCCTTAAAGACACACAGTTTGTTGTGTGTTCTGCTACGACATTCCGTCTCCCAAAGCGGGAAAACCCTGCGGTGTAAGAACGTAGGTCAGCTTCGGAGGTGCCTATCTCGAGAAGCAGTTTTCGCGTCGTCTGTTTGTCCAGCCTGTCGGCTAGTTCGTTGCCGGTGATTCCTTGTTTGAACCGAGGACTTAAGCAGAAGAGAATAAATGCTGTAAACAAGTGTTATACCATTTACATCGAGTTATGTCCAATTTTGTTGTATTTTTAATCAGTAAGACTTCATAATAGATTCTAGCAGAAGACGCAATTCCCGTTACGTTAGTACGTACACGCCCAGCTGCGACTTAACAGGTTTAAAAACGCATTTGGTCTACTGAGCGAGTTCTGACGTTTTCGTGACGTACGCGCCGCGGCCTCAGCTTCTCTTAGGCCTCGCCGCGTAGCCCGCGTAACATGCCAACGCTCGGCTCTGCGCAGAGCACACGGGAAAGCAATACCAGTGGAAAGGTATCAGCTGAAGGTCTTAACTTTGTCGTGTTATAAGGAGCTTGTGTGTCTTAACGCCGCAGTTAATAGATACTGAAGTTATCTAAAACAGGATCCCGCTCCCTGCGAAAGACAGCTGCCAGCACCAACGCTTTTCTCATGTGCCTTGAAGTACACCACAGGGCCCGTTTATCACGTTGGTGCCAGTGTGGCTTCATGGCTCAACTGTTTGCATCGCCTCATGGTTGTGGGTGGATGTTGCATTTGGTGGCGCACTTTATGTTTGTGTTCGGAAATTATTCGTTAACTGTCGCTGAATCATTTGACTTCATTAACTGAGTATGCTAGCTTCACTGGGACTTACTTTCATTTTGTATACTGATGATGAATGTGTGTTTTCGTCTGGTATTATTCAAGGAGTGTGTTCCCTGTGGTTTGAAATTTTGTGTTTTCCATTTTGTCAGTAGTGGACGTTAAGTCTGTGAGCAGATCATTGACTGTTGCAACAGGCGATGAGTTGGTGTTACGATCATTATCTTTCATTCAAGGACAGGTCAGACGTATTTCGCCTTTTTTCAACTGCACTTGAGAATGGCTACAAAGCCAAAATCATGATTCTGTTCAATAAACGAACAATTTACTCTCAAACGGCGCAAATTTGCGTTGACAAAAACTAATATTGCGATAATGTGTCTGCAGTTGTTTTGGTTGACTGCGGACTGCTGTTTCTTTTCAGTGTGCTAGTGCGCCAACTTTGATATATTTGTCGGTGACTGGTTGGCATTTTCTTTCTCGTTTTACTTTTTGATCCATTAAGTATAGTTTTTACAATTTTAGTTCTTCGTGTGTTTCTAATTGCTGATGTGAAAATTGAGGTTTTGGGTTTTCAAGTGGTGCGTGTTCATTGTTATCGAGGGATTCGTTTGAGCCGTAAGTCACGTGAAAACTTCGACCCCTATCGCTGTCGCTTTGGAAGCGTTGTTGAATTTTTAGCGTTTGTTTGTGTGACTTTCTGTGTATTAGTTTTGGTGTTGTGCTGTTATTGGTATTGAGTTACAGCTTGTCCCCACTCTAAAGCCAGCACTTCCTACACTTTCCCCATCCGCTTTCATTTTATAGCTGTAGTGAAGTATTTTGTAACTTTATTTTTGGGTCTGTTTTGTGGCGTTACGATACCCGTATTGCAGATGCTAGAAATAGAGGTGACCATGTTTATGTGAAGGGTCCAATCAGAGTGGTAGAACCTTAATTTTCGGTATCGCTCTTGGTTCGAAATAGTACGTTCTGGATTGCTTCCTATCGTAAGGACGTTGCAGGTAGTACTTAAATTTGAGTAACGATTGCTAACACAAAATGTAATACGAATTTTAATATCACTGCCGTAATGAACAGCAATGTAGAAAAATGAAATCCTAGTCTTCGCTTTCGTGCATTGCACACGTCTCACATTTTGTACATTCTTCAAAATTCTTTGCGCAATATGAAATACAAGAATGAGGTGGAAAGTGAAGTAACATTTTCAAAAACAGTCTACACTTAAATACAAGGCAGTTTAGAAACGAGTTGATCGAGAGATTACCCTCATTATGGGCGAGAATTCGTCAGTTTTGGAGGGGCTGGATGATACCATCTGCCATGATCGAGGCAGATCCTGCAGCGATTGCCCAAGAAGACTGTCACGTTGATTGTAAGGGCAACTGCTGGCAATCTCTCTAAGTAGATAATTTGTTTCAGTGTTTAACACAGACAAAAAAATATTCATTTTGTATTGTTTTTCAGTTATCACGCAAGAGGAAAGGGACACCAAAGTCTTAAAATTGAAGACTACATTTCGAGAAACTAACTTTTTCTCAGCAGATGTTGAAATACCTGAACGAACAGGCACAATGACTTTGAATTAAAAGCGCAAGGCGACTTTCTTTCGTTGACTTTAAGTGAATGGCGAATAATGAAGGTTTCGTTGAGTGAGGTGGCGATCGGATCTCCTGAAAAGAACGGATTTGCCTGTCTGGCCTCCACTGCCTTAACAGCCTACCCGCTCCAGCTGCAAACGCATCACTGCTGCCTCGGAGGTTTAAACGACTGAACGGGTGAACGAAACATGCAATACCGGAAGCCAGTTTCGAACGAAATGGTCACCTGTTAGTACAGCTGTGAGCTGTTGAACTTAATGCTTCCATATCAACTCTTTCCACATGCACGTTGAAAATTTCGTGCTATGCGACCTAACAAGGTTCAAAATGCCTCCAAGCACTATGGAACTTAACATCTGAGGTCATCAGTCCCCTAGACTTAGAACTACTTAAACCTAATTAACCCAAGGACAACACACGCATCCATGCCCGAGGCAGGATTCTACCCTGCGGCCATAGCAGCAGCGCGGTTCTGGACTGAAGCGCCTAGAACCGCTCGGCAACCGCGGCCGGCAATCCAACAAGGAATATGCTGCCAACGGAAGATTAGCACATGTCTTACCTTTTATTTAAAGCTTTTCTACTTTTCATAATGGATTTTACTTAGTTCACAAGTTATTTGAATAAAGGTTAAACAACGGTATCAGCGCGGTATGTGCACCAGACATCTGAATACCAGTTATCCCTTCTGTAACTTTCGTGCTGCACAGTTGCTGAGTGGTACCAGTTCATAAACACTGTCCGCCAATGACTGGTCGTTTTATTCCACAACTGGTTAATCAAATTATGATTCTGGTAGAGGTCATCTGTAAGAATTACTTATTCCTTTCCAGCTTCTGTATTTTATGTTTCTTTAATGACGTAAATGTGTAACAATTTGACGTATTAGCATCATATTACACTTCTACTGAAAATGTGGTTATAACTAGTAGTGGAATAAAACAGCAGTGGCGAGGATGAATTGGGAATATCCTGTGGTAACCGGGGGCAACCACAGAAGCTCAACTAGCACACGTTTTAACACTGGAGTAAGCTTTCTATAAAGTTGTGAGAAAAACTTAATGATTTCGAAAACTTTGCCATCATGTAACACGTGCTTTAGGTAACATTGAACCGCTGAACCAAACTGACTGGCGGTTGGTCCTGTGTTGCGCATGTGAACAGTATTTAAATAAAATTTTAAATTTCATGAAAAGCACAATTTGCTAAAGAAAATTTAGTCCCATTAAATGTTAAAGGAAACTGTGTACTCAATAGAAACTATAACACACAGCATCGAAACAATATGAACGATGCAACGTTAGACTGTCCACAGAAAATGAATTACTGCTCTGTTCTGGAGAAAATATATGAAATTGCAAACGATGTTCACTGAAAATTAATTTACTTGCTAGCACGACACCTCACAATCCTCACTACACACTGTTTGCACAGGAATGCAATGTCAGGTCGACCTTTAAATAAAATTGACTTGCTTGTTGCTCAGCATGCTGTTTTTTGTCTGGAGTACTGACGTTATCGAAAGCAAGTACGAATCCGGAGATGCAGCAGATGAAGATAAATTATCTACTCAATTCTTTGTGTCAGAATATCTGTTTTTCGTGTGGCGTAATGTGCAATTCACACACTACAAAATTCAGAACTTTACCATGAATCATGGACGTGGGTTTTACCTTAAGGACAATCGTTACTGAGAAATCAAACCGATAGAAAAAGACAGCACACTGACATTTCAGTCGGACCCACCTAGATTTGTACATAACCAAAACGTAGCACAAAATTGTCTCATTAGAAACACATTGGAGATTCCTCAGAAATCAAACATAACAGGAAAGTATTACACACCAGTTTTTTATTTCCATAATTAAGTATTCTAGACAGCTTATCCCAAATAAAGAGAAAATAGATCTCATTGTTTAAGAAAAGAAATGCACACTAACGTGCCTCAGTGTCTCAGCGCTGTACGATTAATTAACAAGTCAGCCGCAGATTAAACAGAGTAAAGGGTCTTTTTCACTACACATGCAGTGCGTTCGTTTCTCTCTTTCTCAGTAAAGTAAAGGTGAATTATTTACAGTAGTAGGGAACATGAGAAACTTATACCGGTATTGCTTGTAGTACGAGGCATCAAGCTCGTAATTAGTTTCAGCTATGATCTTCGAAGGGTTGCCCACATTAGTGGTTTAAGTATATATTCACGTGAAACTTTTTGTACTGTGCTACGTTTTGGTTATGTGCCTACCTAGGTGGGTCCGACTGAAACCTGTCAGTGTGGATATACGACCTAGACCAATGTTTCACAGACTGCATGAAACCGAATCTGATCTAACGAACTATAGCAGTTGGTAGGCGTAGTCCGCCAAGTATCTCATTACTCAACCAAACTATCGCTGGAAACACTTCCCCTTTCTGCCTCACCTCCAGACGCAACGACCGTTTACTTGGTATGTTTTCACTGTCAGCCAGTAAACAGCGCAATTCCAGCCGCAGTGACGTGTGTACAGCTCACTTCCTGTGCTGCCACAGGACAGAGGGGACAAACCTGGTCGCTCCATAGTAACGAGCTCAATTTTCGTACGACTTTCTAGTGAATCGGAGAGTCGTGTTTTTCAGAAGAATTCCATTGACTAATCACTCACAAAGTGAGCACATTAGTGCTAAGTTTCAACCTATTGTGTCGTGAGTGGCTATAAAACAAAATAATGTATTTCCATCGCAAAATTACATGTCCACTCACTCTAAAGGAAACAAAGTATTAACAGTTGGGCTGAACAAATTTTTTTTTACAAATCTCAAAGTATTGTACCAGTACACACACTGCAGAAATAAATTTAGAACTTCTTGATTAAAAAGAAACGGCAGCTGTATAGCAGCACTTCCGTATTTTTATACTAGTTGATGGTTTCATAAAGGCAGTGAAATTTTAATCCCCCAGGCCTCCACGGCCAGTACGTTACGAAAACTTAATGGGTGTAGTACCGCGTCATATTGTACATAACTTTCGCTCATGGAATCAACGTTTCGCCCACGGATCTAGTGGCCTGCTCCTGGGTGTACGTATTGCTGCCCATAACTGGCGGAAGACCACGAAGATTGCGACAGTGCAATGAAACCTAAGACGTCGAAATGCAAGATCAGGGACCCCACCAAAATGCTCGGCATTCTATTCGCCCATGTCTACCAATCATTGAACACACCGTGAGAGGCAGTGAACTGCAGCAAACCCCACTCCCTCCAATACAGGAAACCCACTACAGTAAGCATTCTCTCTCTTCCACTAGCAACCAGAACCTTTTCTGTAATTTCAGTTTGACATCATGCTTATACCATTACACTTGTTTACTTATTTACTTTAGTTTACTTATTTACTTATTATACATCAAGTTCTGTAGGACCAAATTGAGGAGCAAATCTCCAAGATCACGAAACTTGCCAGTACATGAAATTATAACATGAAAGTAATAACAGATAAAAATAACATGTCTATGAACCCAAAAAGTCAAGCCTAAGGTTTAAGTAAAGGCAATCAACACAGCAAAAATCAGCTTAATTTTTCAAGAACTCTTTGACAGAATAGGAGTGACCCATGAGTAAACTCTTCAGTTCCGATTTGAAAGCGCGTGGATTACTGCTAAGATTTTTGAATTAAAGTGGTAGCTTATTGAAAATGGATGCAGGCGTATACTGCACACCTTTCTCCACAAAAGTTAAGGAAGTCCGATGCAAATGCAGGTTGGATTTCTGCCTGGTATTAACTGAGTGAAACCTGCTTATTCTTGGGAATAAGTTAATATTGTTAACAATAAATGACAGTAATATATAATTATTGAGAGGACAATGTCAAAATATCCTAACTAGTGAACACGGGTCGACAAGACGTTTGTAAACTTACACCACTTATTGCCGCTCATAAGGAACACCAGTAGACCCATAAGAAAGCCATTGCAACCGTAGCCTAAGAGATGGTGTCATTAATGATATTTACTATCTGACTCGCTACCATACTCAAGAAACACCTGTGACGGAAGTTCAAGGTACTTCACATACTGTCAGTTGTCCGACACAAAAAACCGTAGTTTGTATACGTTTTCACGCCGTTCGCAGTTGGTTAATTTTATTGCACGTTTGAAGGGCCCTACACACTCACCAACCGAGCTCTCTACGGACGGACCAATAAACTGCACGTGTGTACGCGTTTTGACCGACAGACCGGCCGACCGACGAACATTCCTTGTTGCGATGTCGGGGCAAGTAGGCGCACGTCCCCACCCAACAAACTGCGCCGTGTGTAGTGCTGTCGTGCTAACTTTGCGACGAAAGTCTATCTTTTCACTGTGCACGGGATTAAATGCTATTCTGATATACATGACAGGGTGCGACGCGGTCGAAACCATATGGACAGTGTTTCTGGAGAAATACTAACTGCACATCTTTGTGGGACACGTCATGCGAGGAGTATAGCAATATAGACGCACGGAATGAAGCGCTGTTTTTTTTAACTAATCCATAATGGCACAGAGAACTCTGTCTACCTTCTGCATTTCTGTTTTAAGGCTCGTTTCCAATACTTATCTAAAATTAAATCTAAAAACTGGAATATCTACGTTAAGTGGTCGTTAATTCGTAAAATATACAAGGCTATTCAAAACGGAACATTTCATAAATTTATTGCTTCCAAACTGCAAAAGACAAAACAATTCTAACGTTCCTGGGAACAGAACAGTTCAAATTTTTATGCATTCCATGTGAGCACCATGTGGTACATGGCAAATCCAGAAAGGTGGCTCATTTTGTACCACACACGAAGCAGCTGGTCTCTCGTTATCGATCTCACAGCTTCAACAGTGCGATGTCACACTTCAAAAGGTGTTAGACATGGGGGAATGGGGAGGGGATGAAATGAAAACGCCTTTTACGTGACCCTACAGGTAAGTCAAGGAGTGAGGTCCTGGGACATGTGAGGCCATCATCTGCTCCTCCCAAGTCTCCAGACCTCACCTTGACTCAACTGTGGGGTATCGTCAAAGACCCTGTTTTTACCCCCCCCCCCCCCCCCACCTCGTGCCTTACCCTTTGAAGTGTGCTACATCGCATTGTTGTAGTTTTTAGTCCCATAACGAGATAACAGCTGCTTCGTGTGTAGCAGGAAATGAGCCACTGTTCTTGTATATTTCGTGTAACAAGGTGCTCACATTAAAGCGTAGAAATTTGACCTTTTCTCTTTCCAGGGTATGGGTTGAAATCTTCCTTCTTTTTGAATAACCCTATACCTGCTTCATTGTTACAAATGCTGAAGTCCACCATATATCAAAACCTTTGCCATGAAGAGCAACAGATAGAATTTTTTTACAGGTCTTACAATTGCTAAGTACTTCATTTCTGATGTATCTGTTGTATTTATTACATGATGTACACCATCACCACGTGTAGTCTTTCTTGTTCGGATTTAAAAAGTTTCTTACACTCTCAGGTCGTTTTATGCCACATATGTAAATAACGTTTATGCGAACGTCTCGTTTTGTTTTAAAGTGACTTCTGACCTCTGTCAACTATCAAACAGGTTGCACGTATCACGAATTATTTTAGTGGGTGACTGTGGTGATAGAACAGCACTGAATTTGAGGTCATCCTAACTTCTGCCAGTTGCTAGAAAACGTAAAGTAGTTAAGGGTGGTTTGATGATTTACTCCGATTCGTCCATTAACAGGTAACTACGAAAATTATCGGGAGCCGACTGCTTAAGTAACATAACTTGGGTTAATTTCCTTCCGCGCATTGGTCCCTTCTTTATCCATAGCGCTCTGCTATTTTTGGCCTCATTATCTTTAGAAGAGTAATGGCAAACTGCTATTTTTGTTTCCGTGTGAAAGAAAGCGGACACTCTTAGGACAAACAATGAACTTAAGATATATCACACCACAACGGCGCTGTAAACTCTGGGCGCAGTGTGTCTGCTGCAACGAAGTTAGTCCGTCGGCCTACAGATTGGAGTGTATGTAGTGGTCTGTAGTGTTGAGTTTTGCTTTAGGGCGCAAAAAGCTACTGAGGCCATACGCGTCCAAATTATACTATAGAACACGAACAAAGGAGTTAACGATCATACGTCACTCACAATGGACAGAATAGGAGACAGCTAAAACAGGTACTTGGAAAGAGGGCTAAAAACACGCCTGAAATGGAGGTTGTAATGGTACTTGAATTACGTAACCATTACGGCACTCGCCTCAACCTCTTTACCAGCAATATTCTATTGTGTTTCTGCAGAATAGTTAACATATTTCTGTGACAGCATTCAGATTTGATTTCATTAATGTAGAGGTACTTTGATACATCGATGTATTTATATTGCAATGATATTCTTATGTGTATTCTTTCCTTTGTCACTATGATCGTTGACATACTTTTAACTCTGATTTTTGGGCGCGTAAGCGGTTATTAGATAGTCAAGTCTTGGCCGTCATGTTGAAAAGACGCAAATTGTAGCCAGTTTATGAAATGTGAACTTCAACAGTGAGGAAAATTATTTTCAAGTATGTTTTATATTGTGAAGTGATGTTGCAACAAAAGTAATAAAGAAGTAACTTAAATTCGGAGTGCTGATTACTTTTTTACATCACCATTGTACTAACTTGCAAAAGTTTAATCTTCAAGAATGGTTTATGAAACATCTATAAAACTTTTGAATATCGCAGAATAACAGCTAGGCCTCTTTGCATCCGAGCTTGGAATCACCACCTAGATTTTCGACGATTGAGCCATGAGTTCACAACGAGACCAGCGTGGGAAACACGAAAAGATGAGTGCCTAGTTTATCCAATATTTCAAGAAATGGAGTTAATAACTGCTCTAATGACATCTGCCACATAATACAACTTTGTTGTTGCCCGAAAATGCAATATTTAGCAGCGTGAGCAACACTACAACCATAATTAAATTTTGACCTTTGTTGTGGTAGGATTGTTAGAAGGTCCTAAACTAAAAATGAAATGGCCTTCGCCATATTGTTTCGGTGGATAAAAAGTAAAACTCGGTCGACAGCCCGCGTGTCATTCGCTAAAACAGCTGATAAATCAGACGGCAATTATAGCAGGAAGTGGCGGACTGTTAAGACTTGGATGCATTGTGTACACAGTGGTGGGGCAGCGCCATTGAGCAAATGACGATGGCTAAAAAGGCAGTGCCCAATAAGCAGCCGAGTTACAATAATTTCCTCCCGGCGGGAGGGCCGAGAGGAGGCCGTCCAAGGCGCTGGGAGAGGCTTCATAAGCCGAAGCTTATACACGTGAATGGAGGGCCATTGGCGATGCCAAAGCGACACCACCTCCTGACAGGCGGCAACGCAGAGATCAGAGGGAATATAGGTACTCAGGGGCTGAGGTATGAGGACTGCAGCCTTGGCAGCAGCGTCGGCAGCCTCGTTTCCTTGCAGACCGACATGACCAGGGACTCACAGAAACATGACACTGGCTCCAACAACAATGAGCAAGTGACAGTTTCCCTGGATCCGCTGCACTAAGGGATGGGCGTCGTACAACTCCGAGGCCTGATACAAGGCAAAGAGCTCGGCTGCAAATACCGAGTAGTGGAACTCACAGATCGTATTGTGATAAAGACTGATCAAAATCGTGTTCATGCAAAGCACATTTGTAATTGACTTTGTTAAACTGATGTACAGGGTGTTCAAAAAGTCTGAAAAGCTTAATTAGCATTAGCATTAACATTAGCGTATCAGGCAGTTCCGCGCGGAAATTAAAGCGTTCGGAAGTGTCGCCAAATGTGCCCTTCGGTTTACTCCTAAAACCAAACGAAAGATTAAAAAATGGGGAGTGTGACAGTAGGGACCGAACCCGAGCCATAGACTGAATAATCTTGTGCGCTATCATCTACGTTATGACCACTGACAATTGTGCGTGGAGCGCACTTTTATCTGTGCGTGCAACAGCCTGACTGCTATCTTCTTTGTTAACTAACTCAAACAGGGCAACTGATCTAATATTTTTTTTGGCTATTTTTCAAGACAACTTACCGTGGCAAACCTATTACAATATATTACGATTGTTTCTATCAACGTGTATAGATGAAGTGCATGCCTATCCTACAGACCTATGAGGACATTCTAAGTACATCGCACCTAGAACTTGGTAATGTTTCACACCAAACGAGGTTATTTTAAAGAGAGGAAGGAGTTGTTGGCTGCACTTCTCACCCCTACACGTGGCCAATTGTCCGCTCACGCTGTATGACGCGTTAGTAAACGTGGGGGATAAGTAATGTCGAAGTCGTGTATTAACGTGTTTTCTCCTTTGGCAACATACTGCACTTTTCCCTTTACTGGAAGATATTACGCACCAAGCGCACCTAATCGTTAGATTTCCGAGTAAATCTATTCCCTAGCATGCGTGAAGTTGTCTGTCTTGTCTGAAACATTGCTGTTGATTAGAATAATTCTTCATAAGATATCAGTTTAATAACTTCAGGGGCTAACCTATAATCGAATTAAGATTTTGTTTTCTACATGCTACAGATTTAATAGGCGATTCCGTTAATACACACAATGCGAGACTAAAGGAAAACCATTTCACCTTTGCTACACTAACTTTGTCTAAGTCGCGGTAATTACTAACTATACTGTAATAGTAAAATACGTAGGTTTGAAGCTGAATCTCGCCATTGGAACAGAAAACCCGATACCAATGTCTTTGCGCTTAGAGGAAATTCTGATGGTAACATCGTGGAAAAATGCGATTTTGGAAATATTGCCGGCAAGTAAGTCAGGTTAAGCAACAGATCTTAGACCGTAGAATGACAGCACCTAGCTCCTATCGATATTTAAGTTAGTTGTTTCGTGTGAGGTAAACATTCGCACCGGAACTGAATACCACAGTATTTAAGGCTGACTCAGTAACAACTTACGTTTCGTTATTTGCAAAGACATTTTATTTTTAACAAGCTAATGCCGAAGCAGTATATGGAAGACTTACATACTGTAAACTAATTTCCGGTAGAAACTGAACAAAACGTTTAAATTTCTTACAAATCAAAGTAATCTAATTGCACATGAGGACGACAACTTTCCACAAATTCGTTAGTTTCATGACAAACCCAAGCACTCACTGTCAGTAGCTTATGTCACAACCTTCAAGAAAGTTCAGCGCTAAAATCATATTCGGCTCTTCAGTTACCTTCCATGCCGTAGTACCTTCCCAGATTTCACGTGAGTGAAAAGCGAGATGTAAGATTTTTTACTGTCCTAAGAGTTGCTAAATGGTTCATTTCTTATTTACCTGTTGCATTTATTACGTAATGTGCGCAACCACTATGTTTAGACTTCCATTTTTAAATGAGCTTTTAACTTACGTGTCATTTTATGCTACATACATCAATTAATTTTGCATTACCATGATGTATTTCTGTGGACAGGCATAAATGACGTTGCAGATTAACTTTATCTGAGGAAGAGTTGTGAGTAGCACTTGCGATGCACCACGAGCTCTGTCATTCATTCTAACACACACACACACACACACACACACACACACACACACACACACACACACACACACACACACAGTAAATATTCACGTTCCATCATTTTAAAAATGAAAATGTTCCAAGAAAAATCTCTTTCTACAATCCATTAGTAACCCCCCCAATGCTCCCGGCTTACAACACCGTTTCCAACTGCGATTCATTTTCTAATTGACTCTTCCCCGCATGAAAAATTCTACATTTGACTACAGAGCGCAGCTACTATGCTAATACTCCCTCAGCAGTTACTGTCAGAAAATAGGAATTAGCGTTTGCACTAAGAAATTTAGTTTTTTGTTTTTTACTACTAATAGTATACCGACAACTAACGTTTCAACTTTCTTCCGAATATGTAAGTAAAAATTGTTTCAGGAAGTAATTAAAGTTATCCAAAGCCCCGTATACAAAGCATATAGCGGCATCACGACTCAGCTTATACGTAGTCTGTGTATAAACCGTCAATATTTTTTATCAACTACACTGTGCAGCACATCAGCACATGTTCCGTACTCACCAAGGACTGCAGCGATGAAGAGTGAACTGCAGTGAGGTGAAGTCCAGGACACACTGCTCGCGTAATACAGCCAACCTCCTCACCACCGCAAGATGAGGTTTCCACGACGAGCGAAAGGCGCACAACAGTCCCCACAAACTACGGCAGTCAACGCTAGTGAAGTCAAACGGGTGTAACAGTGCGCACAGATACTGAGACACCACGTTGCCGACTGTAGCGCCTTCCATACGAGGAATCGACAAGCATCACATCTCGATATCACACAATGCTCGTAATCTACAAATCAGAAGCGAAATCTCGCGACAGACTTCCCAGGAACGATTGTCGATATCGGGCGTATATTTTAATACGAAGAGTCCTGGTTTCTGATACTTAACAGCGTATTAATTTATGACTGAGGTAGTCGGCATGTATTAAATCGTTGGGTCGTGGAAAATAGTTTCGGTTAACCTACGAAGGAAATTTAATCAGCTCGATATTCCACTTAAGTAACTTAGCGGGCAGAGAAGCGTCCACCTAGGATCTAAAAAAGCAACAGCTGCCTAGGTCTTTCTGTCTTCATTATGTATTTTTCTTTCTTCACATTCTACATCCTAGAGTATCTCCTCACTATGGATCTATGTAATTAATAGTATATCACATGTAATAAACTTTACAGTAGTTTTAACAGTTTATTTATATGATGTATAACACTGCACATGACATACCGAGAGAAACTGGAGAACAAACACAAACGGCACATTTAACCAACAATCAGTTGTTACGTGTTAATGTCCATTCTTCTTACCTATTCGAGGCTTGGTGGTGCAGCCACGAAAAAGACGTTTGGATCACACAGGCAGCCTCTCAGTCTACACTCCTCGACTATGTGCCGGTTCGAAGCTCCATAACCAGCTTGGTGCCTGTTCGATGCGCACACTCAGCGTCTTGTTCGGATGCGATTCATATACGTCCACTAATGCTGTGGGAGTTCAGAACCCTTCGTTTCTGTAGGGGGTAATGAATATGCCGCACTTTGGGTGCGTCACTCATAGTCCTGGATTCACGCCATTAGTGTTAATGGTGAAGCTGCTATCAGCAAGTCGTTTCACCAGTCACAGAGATGGGAATCTGTAACCAACTCGGTTTGTTGTCAACCCATGAATGTCTTCATGGTGGGAACTTGAAGACTATTCATCATTTTGGAATACTCTTTCAACAGTGCTTCTTGTCTTCTAACTATAGGAGAGACTATATGGCTGAGTATTGGAAGCCGGTATAGGGGAGCAGTTATCGTCCACCCAGAGATGACCCTTGTGGTTTTACTGATCTGAGAGTCTGCCCTATTTACGTGTGGGCTGTCCAAGCACACCGGAGCACAACACTCAACTGCGGAAGTTCGAAGCCTTTCTACTAATGCTCTCCAGTTAGTACTACAGAGTTCCTCGATAAGTTTCTTGTTTCATCCCCCTCATTGATTTTTTAATGTAAAAATGTATTGTTGCATCGTGATTCTGGTTCCTATTGTCCTGTTGGTCCCCTTAAAGTTGGTTGTGTGGGTAAGTTCAAGGGTCGGAGGAAGACAAGGGCCTACCACATTCTGTAGGACCACGCTCAGCAACGCATAGGGGTATTCAGACCAGCCTCCGGAACGGTGACAGCCTCACCTTATTAATGCAGCTGCCAGTGACATAGCTCACACGTACTGAGTGCCTTTAACACAGAGCCCAGGTCTCCAAGGCGAAGCTCGCTCTCTTGGTTTCTGACATAGTTGCCGAACGCTCTGAAGTTATTTGGTAGATCACGCACATAGCTGTCAAATGTGCGGCTTTACTTACATAATGATGTATTCGTATATGGTGTCTGCTCAGGACTGTCTGTTGCGTAGAAACCTGTCTCTCGTTACATTGGTAGACGCTCGATCGAAAGTTCGTACTAGTTTCTTATAACGTAGATAACTGAATTGTGGTCATTAGCAAGGAAAGTGTAACGTGAAGAAATCTGCTACTAAACGTAAATGATCTCTGCTACAACCTTATACAACCTCTACTGAAGGAACAGGTTCTAAACTGCTACGTAGAAACAATGAGGGTACATACAGGGTGTTCGTAAATTCCCTTTACAAACTTCTATGACTTTTAGAGAGGAGTGAGTACATAATACTTTGAGCAGGAACCCATGTCTAGAAACGGCATCCAACGACGCTACAGAGCCTCAAAGTTATACTGTACAGACATACATACAGGCGCAGATGCATATGATTCCGTAATGATGTTACAAACTTTATGGGATGAAAGCAAAAGGATAAATGTATCAATTTTAGGTAAGGGTCCCTGGTCCGGAAACGAAGGACTCGAAGGTTGCAAGAGAAAGTCATTCTTATATCTCTGGCAGCGGAATACATGTACCACTACTGTTATGGTAAAATTGTAGGGTAGGCAACTTTCAGAGGTAGAAGTATGAACCCACAACAAGAAAAAACGTGTAGCAAACGTGGGCTCTAAAATGCATACCTTAAGAGCTAGGAGCACTTGTTCAATAGAGGAGATGTTTCACAGCAGCATAGATAAACAAGTGCTCGTAGTGACTCAGGTATGTGTTTTAGAGCCCATGTTTACGGAACGTTTTTTCTTGTTTTGGTCCCTACTAGCACATGCGGAAGTTGCTTGCCCTAAAATCTTAGCAACAACAGTACCAGTACATGTATTCCACTGTCAGAGGTGTCAAAACGGTCTTCGCGTATAACATTCGACTGTTCGTTGCCGTATAAGGACCTCACTCCAAATTGATACATTTATCCTTCTCCATCGTCCTAGAAAGTTGTAACATCATCACGGAATCATCCTCCATATACATATATTTACACACACCGGCGCATATGACTTTGACGGTCTGTAGCGTCGTTGGGTGACGTTTCCGGAAATGGGTTATAAACAAATTATTATGTGTTCACTCCACTCTACAAGTCCTAGAACTCTGTAACGGGAATTTGGGAATACCTCGCATGTTAAGCACTTAATGATGAACTTATAGAGCTAAAATTTTTCATTGCATCTTGAATTAAATTTTGTAACTCAAGCTTCACTTTTCTTTCTTTGATTTTAGCGCTATGAATGATACGCAACGTGTTTTCATTGATATCATTACATCAGTCTCGACAGGTTATTTTTCCACGTTTACGTATGCAATTCATGTGGTGCACGCTCTATAGAACGTGATGCAGTTAAGGGATTGGAGGAAAAACATGTGTGATCGCTATGTCACATTTCTTTCTTTATGTTTTTAATTCTTTTTTTTTTTTTTTTTTTTTTTGTTTCTGGATCTAATTTCATTCGTCCCGGCTTAAGCGAAATACCAAGGGATCTTCGGCAAAGAAAGGCAAAAGTAAATAATTTGAAAAAATTCTAGTAGTTTACACAAATTTTTAAAAACGTTACCGAATGAAATAAGATATTTTTTGCTATAAACTGTCTGTTAGTCGCAGTTTACTTACTTCTTCGGTTCGTATCGATCGTTTGGATTCTCGAATGAGTTGTTCATCACTTCATCCTTCTAAACAATACCTCTCGTTCCTCTTGTTTCTCCCTATTTTCATCTTGTTTTTGAGGCCGGTACTAGTCCAGCTAGGATATTCCACTTTTTTCCTGTGTCAGAACCTATCTTGTGTTTCTGTGCATCAATTTTCTCCAATATCGCAGTTACTTTCCATTCCTTTCCGACTTCTTTCGCTCAGTTCTTCCCGGTTAAGTCTGTTTCGTTCCACATCTTTTGAGTCAAATTCTTGTCGTTCACAATCATGATGAAACTCTCAATCTTCTCTTCCGTAACATGCTTAAAGCAACCCTCTTCTTCATCAATGTATCCAAAATTCTCCCTGTTTTTCGATCGCCAAATGTCTCTTCAAATTTTCAGACCCTTATTCGCCAGATGCATGCATACTCCCTTGCCCAACATGGTTGCTTTAGATCCGTACATTTCGGCATTTCTGATTATTGTTGACATATTGCTGTAATTTGGCTGTAATTCAGCGGTTCCTCTATAATTTACAGTTTCTGCAAGTTGTCTTTTCAGCATATCGTGGTTTTTGCAGTATGTAAGGCCTGTCTAATATGATCTTGTTCATCTGTTGGTTACTTGTTATTTGGCAGTAGATACTAACTCATAAGGAAATAAAAAATTCTTACAACTCCCTGTCTTTCTCTTCTTTAAAACGTCACATGGCATTTCAGGTCCGCGACTCTATCCTGTAGTTACGTTACTTCTTCCATATTGGATTTTAATGCGTAATTTGAAACCATTTATGACATAAATGAAAAATTAAAACTGTTACCTGTGTCAGTCACCTTTATTTTGTTTATCTTCTAGTAGGTAATTGGTCTACATTAGCATTTCTTTTCATGGACGTAGCTGGTTGTCTGTCTTAGGCTTCATTCCGTTAAAAATGAGTTATTATGTCCCACTCGTTATCATAATATGTCACTGAAGGCACACATTATATACGATGACAAAGCTTCTTACAAGATGATTAACCAAAAGGCATACTCTATGTTGTTATGTATACGCATTTGTGCAACTGGTTATTACTAGACTACGCATTTTTTAGGTCGTAAAAATTGCATTTTTAACACCTACAATATGGTCTTTTAGATCTTCATTTCGTCTATATAAAACCTGAAATAGGCCCTAAAAAGTATTATGTAGTAGAACTAACTAAAATGTAAAATAAACATTGCTGACATATGAGCATATTCTTACTCATTAAAAAAAAGGAAAATATAAATATGCACAACTGCTCAACACAGCAGACGCTATACCACTTTCATGCTCAAACTGATCACCAGCTTCTTCAGTTTTCCTAAGATAGAAAATAGTATAAAACACATAGAGCCATACGTTGAAATAGTGTAATATGTAATGTAATTAATTGCTGATAAACCAGTGGTTTCAAACACTCAGACCATAGCTGGCCTCGCGCTAAATAACTAAGACCTTATCTACGTTTTACAGAGTAAAACTAAGGCGCTTGTCAGTCAGTATTTATTTATAAGCCTGAAAAAAAAATTCTTCCTCAACAGATGTGACAGGGGTGAGTTTTACTTTCGTCTCATGTTGTACACGAATGCTGCAATCAAGGGACGATGAGTTTTCGTTACTTCTGTATGCTGTTGCATACAAGTAATTCAGCCGTTTTTGCTCATACTTTTCCTCCCTCTTCATTCGGCGCTTCATTAACTTTCTTTTTCACTTCCTTCAGTAAGGATATGCTCTCGTAGGACGGTCTCCCGAGCCGTCTAATTCGGAAATGGTCCTCCCTATAAATGTGTAGTGAGCTCTAATATATGCCAAGTCCCGCTGGATTGAAGAATTTTGGAGTACGTGTTCTGCAAAAGTTACAGAGGCGGCATCGTACAGTAGATTTCCAGTTACCTTCTGTGGTGCTGGGAGGTGCTTATTGTAGTCCACTGCTGCTAACCACCTGCTCCAGCGATTAACAACATGTTCTTGTGGCTGGGGAAAAAATTTCTTTACTATTGAGCTTAATTTATTTACGTTACGGAATTCTAGCCATACTTTCTCTGCTGTACGGTTGGTACCATGTACATGCAGTATCAACTGGTAGAAAATTAGAAGCAACTGAAACGATACAATCATATATGCAGCGGCATCTGGAAGGCAGAAGCACCTCGTTTCTATCCAGGCCTTTTGGATACAGCACATTCAAAGTGTGCAATTGTCTGCTAGTTACTCTTTGGGAGGTGTTTTGAACAAATTAGGTAAGTCCTAGAAGTGGCATCTGGGTCCGACGTGCCAACAATCAGATGTACAGTGTACCGGACAAGACTGTCAGTATTTTGATCAACATAAATCCATGTGCAAGATTCCGTAATATTCTCTCGGATTCTATGCAGTGCGTCAGTGGAAACCGAATCCACATAATTTTTACGCAACTTTAACACACGTTACCAAGAGGGGAAGGGGGGGGGGGGGAGCGTACTTTGTGCCCACCCGAAAAAAATTTAAAAGAAACAAAATTCGTTAATTGTTGTTGAATTATATCACCAACACATTTTTTTAAAGAGATGTCGATTTTTAAGAATGGACTAGAGGCTCAAATCACGTTTTATCATGTTCTTTGCAATATCAACACACTTTAAATAATGTATACTACTGATTTCATGACCGCCCAAAAAAATTGGGAAAATGCAAACTTTTATTTTCAACATACTTTTTAAGAAATACTGGTGTGTAAATACGGCCCTGAACCACGAACCACTGAATAACACACTTATTGGGGAAAGTGAAAACTGTTACGGAGACTTAAATTTGTGGGTAGTGTTTAACTGGAAATTTTAAAAGATACATGAAGTCTGGCAGAAGAAGTCATTAGAAACAACAAACATTTTTCAGAATTTTAAAATAAAAAATTAACTGACTAAATTACAGCTTTTTCGCAAGGTGGGCATGAAGTACTCCCTCCCCTCCATCCTTGGTATTGCGAGGGATAAGTGGGACATTTTATGACTCAGAGCTTACTACACGAAAGAAACAGGAAAGTGTATAGAGGTGGATATAAAAAGTATTTGGTGTTGTTAGAGTACACTGGTACTTAATTTTAGAAAAATAATAAAAGTCAAACAGAAAACATACAATAAAGTTTGACAATTTTAGTTTTCTGTTCATCCTGCAACTGAACAGATTTTCGTTACAATTCAAAACTTTAAGCAAATTAATACTCAGTGCGTCATTTTAAGAACATGAATGCCTTTACTGTGGTGTCACCGCCAGACACCACACTTGCTAGGTGGTAGCCTTTAAATCGGCCGCGGTCCGGTAGTTTACGCCGGACCCGCGTGTCGCCACTGTCAGTGATAGCAGACCGAGCGCCACCACACGGCAGGTCTAGAGAGACGTCCTGGCACTCGCCCCAGTTGTACAGCCGACTTTGGCAGAAGGGGATCACTGACAATAACGCTCTCATTTGCCGAGACGATAGTTAGCATAGCCTTCAGCTACGTCATTTGCTACGACCTAGCAAGGCGCCATTAACATTGGTTATTTATCTTGTCATGCCTGTACCGACAGACCGATTTTCTACAATTATGGATTAAAGTTAAGTATTCCAGAAGCTACGTACTTTTCTGTATAGCAATCATTACGTATCCTGTTTCAGACCTCACGCCAGCCTGCGTGAGTTTAAGCGCGTGCATTTCGGCCTCCTCTAGAAACACGGTGTTGGCACTTTTACCAACACTTCATTTACCTATAGGTATGTCATTTTCCCACTGCTTACTTTCCCTTTGTACAAATATTGAGCTCAGTAACCAATGTGTTCTGGTGTCTCTTAGCATGATATTGAGCAATATTTACAAAATAATATGCTGCAGGAATGCTCTGGTGGTGAAAGATGTAAGGAAAAATTGGCACTTCTGAAATGACAGGAAAAAATAAGAACGTAATTTTTCCGTCTGTCACATAGTGTGGAAGCTCTAGTAGCCACAGTCTTATAGGACTGACTTTGAGTAGAGGGAAAACATGTGTTCTAAGACAATTTTTTAGTGCAGGTTGCAAACATTCAGGGAAAAACTTGATTGATTTATGATCCCTCCCCTTGCCCTTAACACATTGTTCTGTCAATTGGTGTATGACCACCTGGGTATAATACGTCCTTCTGACAAAGCCCCCTCAGCCCTCCACCTCCCCATCCCCTACCGCTCTGGGAAACCCCTCGCTGATGCAAGTACTCTTTTTATAACAAATTAATTGACTAATTAATTAAATCGATATATTAATGAACCCTTTCCCCTACTGAGAAATCCCCAGCCCTCCCCTCTGACGCATCATCACCCTATCCTCTATCACTTCTCTGAAAACCTTCAACCCTCCCCCTCTGCCACGCCAACACAGGCACATTTCCAGGCTTGAATTTTTCGAAAATCCCCCTCCCACTCGATTAGTTTGAGTGACTAATTAATTAAATCAATAAATTAATTAACCTCTCCCCCTCTGCCAAATCCCCCTGGCCCCTCCCCTCCCACACCTGGAAACTGACGAGTCCGTGCTGTGGAGGAAGGATCTCATAACAAGAAATTCAATTACAAACCCGAGGATATACTGTTTATTTATAAAATTCAATTTGGAGGGGTTGTATTTATGTTGCTCATTAGTCTCCGCCATATTGGAAGATGCAGTTCTTGTACAATTAATCGAAAAGACGTAATTGAATAGATCGCTTTTTTTTTCAATCACACAAGGGATACCATCTGTCAAGTGGTAGTTAAGATAAGTAAATAGATTAGTGAAATCAAAGTGAAGTAGAAATTAGAAAATAAATGAAAAACTTAGTTTAGAAGAAATACACACTGGCAAACAGCGGGCAAAGCAGAAGAGACAATGACCGTGAAGTCAGCAAGTTCAGGAGAAACCATCGCCCTACCCACATAAGCGGACGCTGTCGATTCAGCCGTCAGGGCATCGCCCGACCGGCTCACGTGTTTCTCAGTTGTCACATGTGAGCAAAGGCCCTCGCCTACATTCCAAGAGTCAATGACCGACGTTAAGAAGATTCTTCGAGAACCTTTTCAACGTGACAGAAGAGGCAATGACCGTGAAGTCGTTCACCTCCAGTGAACTGAAGTGAATAAATACGCGAGATGCAGTGGGCCCGAGGAGGAGAGAGTAGCAGTAGTTTTCAGTCAGTTTCGGTGCTGAAGACCGTCATGCAAGAAGAGACTAAATCATGCACAGACGCACCAAGTCCGCCACTGTAATGGAATAGCAAGCAGAAGCCTCGCCGCCAGAAGACAGAGGTTAGAAGGTATTTGAAGACTGATTTTTACGTACCCGGGTGACTCTTGAGGACGGGAAGGAGACAGCCTCACATCAGCAGTCACCTGTGAGCTGGGATGAAGATGTGACAGCCGAAGACTGGCACGCGGGAGTCCGTTGTTCGAGTCCGGGACACTGGCCTTCCCCCGCCGCGCCGCTCCACTGGCCGACGCACAACATACGCGGCCGCTTAGAGAAGAGAAACACTGGGACGCCACATCCAAGGTATCACCATCCGACGCACGACTTCGCTCTCAATAATTGAACGGGCCACCACACGAGGCACGTCTCCAGTCAACTGGGCGAGACGGCGACACGAGATACACACCGCCACGCATAATCAGACGCCGCAGCAGAAGGCCGCTCTCCGACCCAGAACATCCAGTAAGATACAGTTGTACAAAACTTTCGGTAAAAGTTATCTTATGTAAAAATGGTGTTTCATTCTACCTCATACCCGAGCCAAGGAAGAATCCACCCTTCCCACATGTTGTTAAGAGAGGAAAAGTAATTTATTTAGTGTTTTTCATCCTGACATAATGCTTTAGAATTAAATGCCCATTGCAGTAATGCTCATCCTGTCAATTGACTAGCGTCAAAAGAGAAAACCCAGTTACATTTAGTGGCAGAAGTGTTACATTTGGTTCGAATCCTGCCTCGGGCATGGATGTGTGTGATGTCCTTAGGTTAGTTAGGTTTAAGTAGTTCTAAGTTCTAGGGGACTGATGACCACAGATGTTAAGTCCCATAGTGCTCAGAGCCATTTTTTTGCTAGATTTGGTGTCAGAGAAAAAACCCTTGGCTTAATATGAGGTGTGAATGACAGTTACTAAAGGTCCACAGTTAGTATTGTTTAATGTGTGAAAGGATAGAGGTTTGCAGAGCAGTCGTAATATTTTCTTTATTTAGAAGTGTATTTTCTCTCATAATTGTAAGAGTTTGTCGAAAATATTTAAAAATCTTTTTAATTCAGTGTAGTAAGATTGTGTAACTAATAGTTTGTAAAATGATGACACGAAATCGTACAAAGTCAGAGTCAGCACCACAAGCGGTTTCTACTGAGGCAGCTATTCAGAGCTTAGTTAATCAGATAGCACAGCTTAAAAATGATAATAATGCATTATTTAAGCAGTTGTGTGAGGTTAGGCAAACCAGTTCAATCCCTCCCACCCTAGATTCCTCAGCAGCAGCCTTAGTAACTCCTTTTTCAGGTAAACCTGGCGAGGACATAACAGCCTTTTTTGATGATTTAGTAGCAGCTGCAAAGTTAGGATCATGGTCAGATGAATAGCTCTTACGAATGACAAAGTTAAGATTGCTAGGAGAGGCTAAGGCACACGTATTATACCATGAAGAATTAATGAATGCTCCAATATTTGAGGAATTGACGAAAGGATTACTTAAACGTTTTCAAAAACAGAACAGCTGTAGATTTTATAGGGAAAAATTCAACACTATCACTCAGAAGCAAAACGAGTCGTTAGAAAGCTTTGTAGATAGGATTAGAAAAGTTAATATTAACGTCTATCAGTTGACAATTACAAGAGGCAGAAGATAGAACTCTGGATACATTTTTACGTGGGTTACCTCCTGAAACGTTACCTCCTGAAACGTCCCGTCGTGTCAGGGCAGAGTTTCCTAAAAATTTCGCGGAAGCTGTATCTGTGGCGACGGCTTTCGAAGTAATAGACATTGCCACCAGACACAAGGAGAAGGGAGATGTATTTTCAGCAGGAGTACGATGTTTTAGGTGCGATCGACCGGGCCATATAGCAGAAAACTGCAGACAACCTCAATGCACTAATTGTCAAAGAATAGGTCACACATTCAAGGAATGCAGGTCTAAGAAAGTTCTTGGAAATAGAAATCAGTTAAACTCAAACGGGAATGTCGGAGCCGCCGCCAGGCGTTCCCAATAAAATTTACTGCCATTAAGGCGAATGTGAAGGCGGAATGCTGGTTATCTGCTACCATACAGGATAAAGAGGCAAGGATACTGGTGGATACATGCGCAAACGTATCAATAGTGAGTAATGAATGCATTGGAGAAAAGAAATATGACCCTCCAAGGTGCAGATTGAGTGGGGTAGGAGGAGGTACAGTGACGTCATTAGGGTGTACATCATTGATTTTCTACATTCACGGTGTACAATTTCAAGAAGATGTAGAAGTGGTAACAAAGGTAGCGGAAGGGTACGATGCGATCCTACGGCTGGATTTCCTGAATAAACATCACGCTAAAATCGACCTCAGACAGCAAACTGTAGAACTTAGCGGAATAGTGTTTCAGCTAGGTGACACCGCTGCAAAGGGCCAACTGCCGCAAGATTTCCGTAACCGGAAGGCGAAATCAACTACACTGCGTGCAACGTCCTTGAAGGTTGATTCGCGGGGTAAGATACCATTTGGCTCAGGGAAACTTTTCTGGATGACCGTTGACCCCGAGGTACCTACAGATACAATATGTCTAATAGAGCCACTAGAACAAAATGAGGAATTAGATGTATCACACTGTTTTGTACGCAGAAGTGTTGTATGGGTTCAAGACGTTGAAGGAGAAAGAAAAGTACCGGTACATATTGACAATTTCGGAGTGGAGGACAAAGAGTTGCATAAGGGAATATTAGTATCTACAGTCAGTACTTTTGAAGCAGAAGATTTCATTTGGTCAGATGTTACTGATGGTCAGAAACCAGACGCCTATAAAACCGCATTACGCCAGAAGATTGAGCATTTGAAAGGAAATGATAGAGACACGATAGAAGCAGTTTTAGTTGAGTTCCAAGATTTATTTAATGCAGAAGGTCCACTGCCAGCAACAGATATCACACAGCATAGCATCGCAACAGGAAATAGCCCCCCACATAACTCACCATAAGTAATTACAGTGTTAAAAGTCTTTCGCACTGACTGCAAGGCATTGTGCGCCTGTATGCCAACCGATTCGCTGGACTGCACCATGCACTGATGTCCAAGAGATGGCACTATGCCCTCTCAGGCCCGTTGACCATGTGATCCTGGACACGAATTTTGAGCCTAGTTATAAAACTTTGACTGATGGCTTGGCTGTTCACTTACGTGAAATTTCGAAAGAGTGAGCCTGAATAGTGCGCCTTGGCGGCAGTTTATTCATTTTTATTCTATTAATCTAATGGCCCTCCGAATGGCCTGTTGTAGATATTTCCTGACATCTTCGATGCAGTGCGTGTGTGTGTATGCTTAAACGCCAACCTTAAGTAGTGCAAGTTGCTGTCTTCTACGGAGTTGACGTAAGTTGGGCGTCTGTTTGGTTTATCCTTCCGTCTGTTAGCCACCTCTTTGAGTTGTTCTGGGTGTCTGTAACGTCTCTCTTGAGATTTCGTTCAATGTGGCCACGTGGCGTTGCCGGCCTTGATTTCTGTGTACTGCATTTTTCGCCCCTGTTAGCTCAGTGCTTCCATATTGACTCTGGTTCTATTTTGTACTGGACTTGTATTCCCTTCCCGCGTGTATTTATTAAAACTATTTCTGGCCAAGTGGTATGGAACCGACCGTCAACACGTGTGTTAGTGATTTGTAGTTTGGCAGCGTCAGGGCCTCGCCTTGCGGAAGACGACGCCGGCCTGATGGGGTGGAAGGGCTCTCGGAGCTGGACAACCGACGGACGACAGTTCTGCAAATGGCTCACTGAATCAACAGTTACGTAAAGCAGTTTATATGCATTTCCAAAGCTGCATCGAAAACCCATTTTGGGGTTGTGTCTCAAATGGTTGTTTTTTCTCCTGGAATGGTTGATGGCTTAAGAATTTTATGGAAAGTAATTGTAAGATTTTATTATGGTAACGCACAGAAACTTTAACATTTTCAAAGCAAATTACACAAATTTGGGAAGGTGGGTTGAAAGCTCATTTTGGGGTATGTCTTAATTTTTTTAATGATTAACACTTCTCTTAAGAACTGGAGGATTGCAAATCTTCCTAAAGCACTCGAGTAAGTCTGTAGTTTGGGCTACGTGTTTCTTTGATTTATTGATGACGTAATTAAGTAAGTCAGCAAGTCGAGTTTTGTTTCTTCTTTAAATGTGTGTGAATTCCTAAGGGACCAAACTTCTGTGGCCATCGGCCCCTAGACTTACACACTACTTAAACTAACTTAGGCTAAGGACAACACACACACCCATGTCCGAGAGAGGACTCGAACCTCCGGCCGGCCGCGAAATCCGTGACAGGGCGCCTTAAACCGAACGACCGCTCAGGGCGGCTTTTGTTTCTTGTTGTTAAAGTGCACAAGCTTAACAGTACTTTCTTTCAATGATGCTCGTTGCTTCAATTTATATATGATTCCTGTGTGCACGTCGTATTCTGACATGGACTTCAATTCACTATTTCTCCTCTCCCTCCTTTTTTGCTCTGCGTTTAACGTGGCTTCTGGATGTTCAACGGCACTGCCTAATTTTGTTATGGAGGAGCTTCCCATTGAAGGGATCGAAGTCCTTGGTAATGATAGAGAAATGGGGTATACCTTTTTTCTGCGCCAGACCTTCATTCTATTTGTGCACCGTCCAGTTCCGGACGGACTTTGGAACGTTCCCGATTTTATAAAAAAGGGTTGCGTTATCTGTTGTGGAAAACTTGAAACGGAACTTTCTGTACCGTTCCAATGTTTTATTGAATTTCTATCACGCAGAAATCATTAGCAAGAGTTTCTTCTCTTGCAGGTAATACCTCAGCTGGTGTCCAAAAGGAGAGAATGGACTAAACAGTGTAATTTATTGAATTTTTTTCTGTTGTGTACCACGTTTCCCATTTTCCTTTCCTTTGTGCGGCCTGGACGGTATAAATGAGGGCGTGGTTGAACTAGAAGAAAGCTTTAGGCAGAGATTGTAACACTGCATGAATGGTCGTTCTGTGGTAGGGTAGTACCAACCCCCAAGCGTGAACAAGTTTAGCAGAGACGACGTTTGCAGGTCAGGGCAAAGATGACACGTAGGCGTGCGAATTGGCTCTGTCAGGTTGGCGCGCCACCCCCACCACGTTTGTAAGCGAAACGGTTAGGCGGATTCGGTTGGAATAGCACTTGTTCCTGAGCAGCGGCGCGGTACAGACGCAGAAGTTGGAGTTCTGCACTTTACGGTAGTATGATGTAAGGTATTGGAATGTTTCAAAACTGCTGCTGATTAAGGTCAGGACGGTGGAAGCAGGTGTAACACTACTGGCAGACCCCCATAAGGGAATTTATTTTCGCTATTTCCTTTAAATTTCCGTAAGAACTTTGGGTTTGTGCCTTGCACAAGCATGGACCATAGGCATTAAGCTCACGGTCGTATTTTGGGTCTAAGTGTGAAGATAGTCATTTCATTTCATGCCTTTTTGTATGCTCTCTTCCGTATAGTAAAGTTTTGGGGCATTTTTATGATTTTTTTCGATGTTGTCTTTGTGTACACTGTTTCCCGCCATGTGCCCAGTTGGAGTAACGGTCATGGCATTAAAGTGTAGATCGGTTATCGCTTAGCTTCAGTACAGTTTCGCTAGGCAGTTAGTTCCGTGATTGTAAACACGTGCCTAAAATTAAATTTGATGTTAGGAAATGTGCGCGGGCTCATTTTGGCGCGAAACGGGATCAACGGCCATTTATAAGAAAACAGGTCACATTTTTCAATATGAGACCCAAATGAATAATTAAACAGTAGTGCACGACTGCAATTAACGGTCGAGTTAATCTGGTGTGTCAAGATTTCGTGAATTTTCCATGCTTTGAGTTACTCCAACTTAGCCACGTGTGCGAGCTGGGACCAATGTTAGTTGGTAGATGTGCGTGTGTCCTCCTCTTTAAACATTTTGCCTTGTTAAGAATGAAGTTTACTGTGTAACTTGCGGAGTACAGTACTGTTTACCTGGTAATGAGCTCCGATTTAGCCGACATTAATACTCGTGTGATTTTGGCACCACTTTGCTTTAGAATAATGGAGCTTGCCGTGAAATGTTCAGTGCGCGATACAGTTTATTAGAGAAATTTCCGTTTTTCGGTATAATTTGTGCAGGTATTAAGACTTACATAAGTCTCCCCGCCACGTGGTACGAGGTAAACGTTATTGAGCTCCTCAAACCACTTTGCTTTAGAATAATGGTGGCTTCCACGCAACCTTCAGTGAACGTTACCGTTTATTAGAGAGATTTCCGATTGTTTATAGATAATTCTGCTATCATTAACATTCGCCTAACATTACCGCCACGTGGTACTAGATAATCGTTCTCCCGCCACTTTACCTATGGCTTTATAATTATGTTCACCCTGAAACATGCATAGTAAGGTACTATTTATTTGAAAGAGCCCTGATTTTATGTATAGTTTGATGACCCTGATAGTTGCATCATTTCCCAGCCACTTGGTACTTAGTAAATGTGCGTGTGTGC
The DNA here is from genome assembly GCF_021461395.2 of Schistocerca americana. Classification (NCBI taxonomy): domain Eukaryota; kingdom Metazoa; phylum Arthropoda; class Insecta; order Orthoptera; family Acrididae; genus Schistocerca; species Schistocerca americana. The sequence goes on along the minus strand of NW_025725481.1, from coordinate 3,690,883 downwards.
CCCATTTTATCTATATGTGAACAGTAAATGTGTCTGAAAATTATTTGGTCCAATTTACGGGTTACAATCAAGCGAGCTATGTTTAATAGGGAATGCTGGGTCCTGGAATGTGATGGTGTATCTGTGTAGTCTTAACACATAAATGAATCCGAATTGCCAAACCAAATATAAGCAGACGACTTGCTATATCCTTATGAAACACATGTTGGCACATCGTGCATCCTGTTGGTACCGGCCAGTATACTTGAGTTCTCGATAGCTGGACTTGCGCTGCGTTTCAGTTGTAGCACTTAGTAATAATACGAAAGCAGAGCATGGGTCTAGGCGTAACTGTTTGGTTGAATATGTACTTACACTGAAGCCAGGCCAGCACTCCATCACCCCCCTCCTTCCCACAATTACGAGATAATAACCATAGGCTTATTTTGTTAGAGAGACCTTCTTTGAGAGTAAATAGGGCTGATGTCCTTGCAGTTGTATGACTTTGGTTCTTGCTTAGTACTAATGTGTTAACAGTTGTCTTGGTATCATTTAGACAACAAATTCCAATCAGTATAGTTTGTCAATAGTTTTTCCTCAAAACAGTCATCAATAATTTAATGCCATAGTCAAATTTCAAATAGCTCAAATGACCCAGTACAGAAAATTAGAAATTAATTAATCTTCCCTAAGAGATGAGAGGCAAATGAATCCCATTAGCTAGTCACATGTTTGATCTAATCAACAAATATTGAAAGATCAGATGCCCCCTAATAAGTTCTGTTCAGGTGCTTTCTGTAGCGGCCTTTATAGAAGCGTTATCCGTTGCCTTTATAATTTGGTGGGTTAATTAAACCATCTTCTTGAAGCATTAACACCCCAGAATTAAGTCTCGGGTCTATTGCTTCGTGAACCACACGAATTTTGAGCCAAATATGCAGAGGGCAACTTGCATAATCTCTGGCTGAACTCGTTAAGTAACGGTAATCCTCCCACTGGGTAGAGTTACACTGATACTTAACTGAACACACGCCTTGAGGCCTACGTTGCAAACTCCGCAGCATATTTCGCTACGTGCTGATTTTAACTGTATGTTGCGTTTCGTGGATCAGTTTCACTGTCCTCAATTCTGTCGGAAATTTCAAGATTTAGTTCATTTCTTGAAACTGCAAGACGATTAGATCTGTGAGTATATGACTCGTCAAATTTACTTATTTTACTGCTACTTCTAACTGTAGCCTTGACAGATTTTATTCATGTGATTGACTGCGTGATTGGTTTCAGGCTGTCCATGTTCAAAAATGGTTCTAATGGCTCTGAGCGCTATGGGACTTAACATATGAGGTCATCAGTCCCCTAGCACTTAAAACTACTTAAACCTGACTAACCTAAGGACATCACACACATCCATGCCAAAGGCAGTATTCGAACCTGCGACCGTAGCAGTCGCGCGGTTCCAGACTGAAGCGCCTAGAACCGCACCGCCACAACGGCCGGCGCTGTCCATGTTATTCCCACAAGTATTTTGTCGGTGCATAGGGACAGTGCAGCTAAATAAGGGATGATTACATAAAATATGGGACTTCTGGTCACCCTGCCGTGGTCAGTCCGACGAAGAATCAGCAACGCTGGTGCGTTGTCCCTAGACTATAGCGAAGACTTCCGGATCCACCCATGTGGGACAGTGGCAGGTTGTGGTGTTACACTCCGAGACTGGTAATTACGGCGAGGCAGCCGTCTCAACCAATAACGGCTGCCGTTGCTCAGTAGCGTGTGCCAGACGTAGCTTTACTGTAAACAGGCAATCGAGTGCGAACGTCATGTACGTCATCGATCCGTCTGACCGCCTGCCTTAGGAGCTACAATGCTGGGGTACTTAGGGAGCGAAGTGATGGCCAACGTTTACCTGACGACACACCCCATATGTCTTGCCGCTACGAAGGCATCAGCGGATCTCACTGTGCCGTGCTGGGTTAAAGAGATTTTTCTAGTATGTGACGTGATCCTGTCCTGCGGCTTTGCCGCACTAAATTTCTGCTGAGGTCCGCTGTCTGGCCATCCAGAAACGCTGCTGCTTGTTTTCCCCCGACCCGCTCCAGGTGGTGAAATGTTATTCTTCGCGCCTGCCTCGTGTCGACTCCGCCGTAATGCAAGCGAGATGGCTTCGCTCTGGGGCTTTAAAAATTCTAACCGTTTACTGCCTTGTTACCGTATAGCAGCAGGTGAGGTTGACCAGCTATCTGGCCAGTGCTGTCCAAGTTAAATGCGCCGGTACAGCTGTTTGAACGTATGATTCCTGCCGATGTGCGCGTAACGTACAGAATAAACTTTTTACTATTATTGTACTCGACTGTACTCGAGACATGTTGGCTACCGCTCCATGTGAAATGAAATCCAATGAGATACCAGTAAACGCGGAAGAATACATGGTGTAATGTTTACATCAGTTTTATTCTTGTGAATAACACAGTATACTATCTCTGACAGTGGCTTGCGGAAGAATGGATTGTCATTTCTTCCGAAATTCATATACGAGACTGAAAGCGTCCACAGCGGAGTTCAGTTCGTAATAAAGAGGGATACACACACTCCCGTATTAACGTCCTATAATACTTGTGGAGATATTGCTCATCAGAAAATGTATTATTATACTTCCAGCTCATCCAATTTGCTAGGATAACTGACATTTAGAGAATGACTAACGCAGATCGTCGCAGGCGGTAGCTGCCATGGCGGCCATGTCCCACGGACGTGCAGGAATGCGATGGCGGCCTACTGCCCGTGGTTCGGGACGGCTTCGTGGTCCTCTGCGCCTCTGAGCTCGCAGTGTGTTGCGAGGCGTGCGGACGTGTTTGGCGTTTGTGGTGAGAAGAAGTTGTCGGAGTGCAGTGCAAGTTTCCGCGTGGATAACTAAAGGTGTAATTTTTCACTTTCAGCATTAAAGAGTAGTTCTGAGACTGTAGTTTGGCGCTGAGAGGTCTTTTTTTCGTGATAGTGAATGTATTCTTCCGTCCCGTGCGGCGAGTTTCGTTGGCGGACCGTCAGGCCATTCTCTTCCCTGCCGGCCGCGGCGCGTTGCGCTTTCTGTCGACGGCGCGGAGTGTGGCGCTCTCACTGCGAGAGCCACAGCTGTCCGCTGAGTCAGGAGTCCCGGACAGCAGCGGCCGACTCAGAGGACGCCGTCTACGGAAAGCCGGCCTGTGGCTCCTGTTTCCCGGCGCCACCGAGTAACAGCGCGGCAAACTGCGGAACAAATTACACAGCGTACTGCACTTCACGGAACTGGTTGCACTCGGTTTAGAGGCGAACTACGTGCGCAACGGATCCATAATTTGGGAAGCGACTGCCGTACGGCAAATTTCGTCAGGTGCGCGCTCTGTTTTCCTCACTTTTTTGAAGCATTTCGGACGTGTGCATCGTCTTTTGACTAAGTTAAGCTCCACGTCCGCGAGTATACGCGGACACTGGAGCATACAATCTGTAGACATGAAAAAGATAATAGAAAAAACATTACAGCTTAAGGACATTAGGTGTGAAGAACCCAAGAAGTTCAGACCCCTGCTGCCAGTGCACCAAGTCTCAACGTATTTAACTTACCAGGAATTCTTAGAAGAGCTCTACGAAATAAACCTGAGTGAACACATTGCTAAAGACGAGTTCGATAGCGAGGTTAAAATAAAATTTAAAACAGGACCAAAGAGCAAAAGGACAGTAAACAATATTTTAGAATTGTCGCCAAGAATACGGTTACTGCTGCTTCAGAATGAAAGGGTTTTCATTCAATTTGAATCTTTGTTCATCAATGACTCGGTAGCTGTACAAAAATATTTTAACTGTTGGGTGACTGTTCGGTCACCGATCGAAGGGTTGCGACAAGGACCCAGTATGCGGGAGATGTGCAAAACCGGGACACAAAGTGTCAGAATGCAGGCAGGAGAATCCTCTAAGCTGTATACCTATCAAACCCAGAAACAGAACATGCGATAAGGCAGGTGGCGGGACTGTCCTACATATAAACAGCCCTACGAAAGACAAATAGAGCACACCGAGTACGATGTTCTGGACAACGTCCATTAACAAGGAGAGCCACCATAACTGTTGGAAACCCACCCCCCTAACACATCCAGGGACAGACGTAACTAGTAACATAAACAGGCAAAGTTACAAATCGCCGTCAACTAGAATGAGGTGCAGGTGGCGAGCCGTTGCCTTGCGGTAAAACATGGGTTTTCTACAACCCCCAAATGCCAATACCAATAATGATGTAGAACCTCAGTTCTGGGAGAGAATACACTTTAGATTCTTCAGCGTTACCGACTATATAGGAGATATGTGCATGCAGGGTGCAATTGAATATGAAGTTACCAGGCACCTGAAACATCACATGTTTGATTGGGTCGTCTTCCAGGCCGGCCTCCTTTTGCGGGTTGACAAACTGGAAGACGAAATGCACATGAGATAGTTCAGAGAAATGTATCGACGTCCTTGAACATCCTTGGGATGAAGATGTCACGCAGTTCACAAGAAATCCAACACCACAGGCAAACACACACAAAGACAACCGTACACTACCCACACAACAAGGAGAGTGCAAAACAACCAAATGTAGACCCTATATTACAAAATGGTTTAAATGGCTCTCAGCACTATGGGACTCAACTCCTGAGGTCATCAGTCCCCTAGAACTTGGAACTACTTAGACCTAACTAACCTAAGGACATCACAAACATCCATGCCCGAGGCAGGATTAGAACCTGCGACCGTAGCGGTCACGCGGTTCCAGACTGTAGCGCCTAGAAGTGCTCGGTCACCCCTATATTACACTTGTTCGTTTTGCCTATGGGGGTAGCTCACACAGTCACAACGAAAAATAAAATAGTGGGGTAGCTGAAAAGAAAGACACCCTTCACCGTCACAACACGAGACACAACCACCCCAAAAATGAACGTACAAGGGTCACCTTTCAAAAACAAGTCCCCGGAAGAGATCAAAAACAACAAGTCACTATTAGGAAAAATGCTCAGCAAAAGCACATCAAATTCCACACTACTAGAAACCATAAAGCACGAAGAACATGCTGCACTGCAAAATTACTCGAAACCGGAGCAACAAACAAACAGTCAAGAACACCAACCAGACATAACCAAGAACCCCAAGCTGAGTAGCGTTTACCACATAAGCGACGAAAACTCAGAATCTCACCTACGGCTTAGCAGACTAGAAAACAAGGACATATTTCAAACAGCTCTTCGCTATGTAATACGAATCAAGCATGAAAATAGGGATAAAATTTGCTTCGCAACTGCAGGACAAACTGACAGGATGATCCTAAGAGTTGAAAATCTGCCAACGAACCCAAAGAACTAAGTAAGTTTTTATGGGAGGCATGTGTGCGAAGGGGAGACAGCCGAAACGCAGGGAAAGTATACAAGGACTTCGTGAGAGCACGTGGACGTGTGTTCTGGATTTTAAAGAAACCACATCTAAGGGTTTTTCCTTGACTAGACATCCCTTAGGAAGGCAATACAACTAAACTGCCAGGGCAGTACCCTAGTAGACATGTAACTAGGTAGGCTCTTGGAAGAAACAAAAGCAGACATCGCCTGGGTTCAGGAACCCTTTCTGCGAGGTGGGAATATTTCAGGGCTCCCCTTACATTACAGCACTATAGTAGGTACACCGAACGCGAAAGTCGCGATAATAGTAGTTGTCGCGATAATAGTAGTTAATAAAAACCTCATAGTAACACAGATCATCCACTTCTGCTCTGAACCCATCGCCACAGCAGAAATAACAGACAGAAAGAATGTATTCCTCATGTCGTCCATTTACACTCAGTACTAGTATGATACAGATCCTTTATTAGACAAAATAAAAGACATTGCACGGCACTCAAAAAGAAAGAGGCTGATCATTCTAACCGGTATCAACGCGAAAGGGAAGCCAGAACAAATAACGGAGGATAAATAGTGGTTGACATGGTAAATGAACGCAACCTATTCATACTGAGTAGGGAGTTTCAGCCGCCTACCTACTGCGGAGACGCCAGTGGTGTAAGTAACGTAGACCTTTCTCTAGGGAACGCAAAATCTCTTCCACTAGTCAACACATGGAGGGTATGGGATAGAGCCACACACAGCGAAAAAAATGGCTCTGAGCACTATGGGACTTAAGTTCTGAGGTCATCAATCCCCTAGAACTTAGAACTACTTAAACCTAACTAACCTAAGGACATCACACACATCCATGCCCGAGACAGGATTCGAACCTGCGACCGCAGCGGTCGCGCGGTTCCAGACTGTAGCGCCTAGAACCGCTCGGCCACTCCGGCCGGCCGCCACACACAGCGACCACAACGCAATCACCATAAGCATAGATATGTCATTACACACAACATGGACCACGAACAGCAGCATTTAATCATAGGAATAGCCGACTGGCTAAAAGTTAGAGATATCGTTGAGGCGTCGTCACTACACATAGTTCAAGGCAGTATAGATTACAAAACGCATATTCTGACAGAGGACCAAGAAAGAGCAAAGAAAGCAGCTATACCACGGGAAAAAATGAGTGGGGACAGAAACAACCGTGGTCGGCATAACTGGCAAGATTAAGGAAGAATTCACGGGACAAAAGAAAGTACTACCAACAAGCAAAGACAGCTCCTGAAAGACAGATAAGACTTGACCTGTATTGTGATGCTAAACAGAAATACCAGAAACAACTAAAGACAACAAGGCAAGACTACGGGACCAATTTCGTCAAAACCCAGCAACAGAACAACATTTGGGGACAATCCTGCAAGACAGAAACAGAACGAGTTAAGACACCGACAGTTCTGTCAACACTAAAACAAGCTGACGGCACAATGATGAGAGGATGGAGAAGCACAGCAGAATATCTTCTGAACAGGCTACTCCCACATCTCGACCCCACACAAGACGAGCGACACCGCGCTGTCCTAAGAGATGGCATGAGGCAAGCAGACTTAAGAAACCGAAAAGCAACCGGCCCAGACAAAATACTTTCAGAAACATTAAAACAAACGGTAACATAAATCACACATTTTCTTAGTAACGAGGCACTACTAACAGGCAGAATTCCCGACTTTTGGGAAACTGGTAATGTAGTAATAATAAGGAAATTACAAAAAAAAGAGCAAAAGACCCCAAAATGTACCGACCGGTCTGCCTCTTAAACACTCTCTCCAAGGAACTGGGAAGGCTCCTGTCTGACTGCCTACAACCGAACAGACACCTCCTCAGGCTAACGCCCCATCAATTCGGCTTCAAGGAAGCTAGATCAATAGAAGACGACGTCAACCAAGCACTGACACTTACAAATAGCATCAGTGATAAATACGTGGCCTCCATAAAAATCGGTATAGCCGGGGCTTTGACAATCTGTGGTGGCCGTCCCTCTTCGCCAGGAAATGAGGCTATCAGTTTCCCTCGTCAATAGCCTCCTCGACTACTGCAGAGGCAGAATGGCGGAGTGGAGGGCTGGTACACACAAGGTTGTCAAGAGAATAACGAAGGGATGTCCACAGGGCTCGATCTGTGGACCAATATTGAACGATATTGTAATCGAGCCCGTGCTGAACATGCTGGATGCTGACGACAGGGTAAGAGGTGTGGTGGAACATGCAGATGACCTGCCCGTAGTGCTGTCAGCCAAGTTGAGAGTAGCAATAGAGACAACAGGCATGCAACTGCTTCAGAAAATTAACACTTGGTGCAAAAAAAACCAATTAAAAGTCGCTCCCATAAAAACTGTATATTTTTGCTCAGAGGGACATTACAGAGGAATCCAATTCTAAAATTTGGCAATAAAAGCATAAAGAGGAAGCAATCCACACGTTATCTAGGACTGCCTTTGGCTAAAAAGAGACTTTCAGCAATCATATCAAAGTTACAATTAACAAAGCTTCCAAAATCATCCACAAACTAGCAAGACTCAACACAACTCAGTACATATTGCCTATTAAGGCGGTAAGGACCTACCACATCGAGATATTTGACTCCATCGCACGCTTTGCCGCAAGTGTGTGGCCTCACAGACTGAACATAGACAAACGAGACAATTGGAAGACAAGAGTAATAGGGCAACAAGGAGGCACCCCACTCTGCATTGTTGCCAAATGTGTTCAAGATGGCGGGTACAAGATGGGAATGTCGCGATGATGTCACTGCGGGAAGTTCACTTTTGGCAAGAAAATAGGTCAGTTGGGCTATCTCTCCAAACATATGGGAAGAGACAGACACTGTGTCACAGTCATGTGAGGGCTTCCCAGCCAAACTTCTGCAGTGTAGTCGGAACAGCAGGCACGCTAGCTGTGGGAAACTCACGATGACCTTTTCCTTTGACAGCAGGGGCCCACTGCTCACTGAGTTTGTGGAACACGACGACACAATTAATACCCATGGACACGTAGATGTTTTGCGAAAATTGAAGCGTTCCATCGAGTCCAAAAGCCCAGGAATGTTGACGCACTACGTAATTTTGTTGCAGAATAATGGCCGACCACAGGTCGCCAATGTTGTTTCGATTAGCCTTCAGAAGTGTCACAGGAAGCGCCTACTAATCCTTTGGTGGGTGACTGTGAGACAGCCACTCTGATCTGGCACCCTATGGTTACCATCTCTTCAGTAAACTGTTAAACAGTGGGTCAAAGGCGCTGGTCCTGTCTTCAGTCGTGCGGTTATACAGGCCGTAGTTCCACGGTGGTATAAGGCGACTGAAACGGACGGAGGTTATGTCACAAAATTACATTTTGTCTGTCAAGAGTGTGTCAAGATATGTAAAAGTTTTAATGGTATGGAAAGTAAAATGCATGACCAAACATACATTATGCAATCCTTTCAGAGCGATCCTTGTAAAAACATGGCCACCCAAGGCTACACGGTAAGGCAAGCATGAGATACTTACACAACAATTTTGTACGAGAGAGTTGCCGATGGGCAGTTCGTAGAAGCGCACTCACTCCACAATAGTTTCTACGTATGCGCCTGACGTAACAAGCGAATCCGCAAGGAAGTGTGCGGCCGGCTTGTCCGACGCTCGCGGGTCAGCGTGCCGATAAATCCCGCTCTCTCGTCGACAGTCGGCATCCGTCGCTAAGCGAACGTCATTCCGCCGCCCGATTTCCGTTAACGTGATCAGAGATTAGTAACAGTCACCTGCAGCGAGCGCGCGATGGCGGCGACACGGAACGGCAGCCGCTACAAAGCTGCTGCCCGGAATGAGTCCAGCACTGGATATGTATAACTCGTCATGTTTCCTGTCTTGTACATACATAACCGATGAACTACGCACCAAACACGCTGAAGAAAATGGAAAGTCTAGCTGCATGAAGCAACAGTCGATATGAATCACACTTTGTGGAAATGTTCGTCACATAACGGCCATTGAATGATTAAAATTTCACTCCGTTTGGAGGTGATGTCTGTCATCAGCAGTGGTCTTATGTGTGGCCATAACAGGCAGAAGAAGACTGAGAAGTGTTGTTAGGCTGTTTCTTTAATAGATATGATGCACTTTCCATGTGTTTTGCTTATACATAGCCAATTTTCGTTCGTCTTCCGCACAGCATTTGCTACTTGATCGTTCCAAGTTAAGTAGTTCGTAGCTATAATCCTAGGTATTTAGTTGCACTGACAGTTCCTAGATTTGTGTGGTTTATCAAATAACCGAAATTTAACGAACTCCTTCTAGTACGAATGTGGATGACCTCACACTTTGTATCATTCAGATGAAGTTGCTAACTTTAGCATAATACAGGTACCCTGTCTAAATAGTTTTGCAATTACATTTGAACTTCTGATGACGTTACTAGACTGTCAGTGACATCATCATCTCCTGTTTTAGTTGATGTCTGTCCTAAATACTTCGAAATATCACCTCGCTGACAGGAATTTCTCTCCAGCTACAACTGCTATTTATATTCGTTATTTGTAGGATAGAAATGTGAAAGCAGTAACATAATTATAAAGGTAATTTCTTTGTTTGTGATATTACATTCGACTACTCCTCATTTACAAACAAACTGGAAATGCCTAACCTCCTGGCATATACCCTGGTCTAATTCCAGCCCTACCCCAACCTGCGTGGTATCGGCTATCGTTGTGTAATCACAACCCATCACAAGCACAGTTCTCGCAATACGTGACTGAAAGATTTACTTCTTCAACCCACGCTCCCAGTCCAGCTGTGCGCCTCTGACAGGAATACAACTTGTACACGATCTTTTCCTATGGATCATTCCCTTTCCATCGGAATTTCTTAGCTCAAGCTTGTCATTGATCTCCAGTCGACGTACAGCAGCTTCAGTGTCAGTAACATTATCAACATCACGCCTCTAAATTACCATCAGCATCACATTCATACATCGTCACACCAACGTATCTAGTTCCAGTTCATCAATCTTGCGCTTTTTATCATCATTTTTCTTTAAGATTGTTGTAGTCATTACCTTTACGAATGAAGAACAGATACATCAGTACAGCCAGCTCGCCCCAAACTGCAACGAAATTGTGAAAATGAATAAAAAGGGTATTTGTGATTTTTAATTGCCATTGAGAATACTCAAACTTAAAATGCAAATGAAAAATTTCTGCAGTAAGTGACAGTTAGCATAACCGTATTAAATAATTACATAAAGGCAATTCACATCAAGCCATCAGCAACGATCTGAGGTGAACTTATCATGCACTGTCTGATTCGTATTACGTTCTCTGGGCTTCTTTGTCTAAGAATCATGATGTACTTACTGTGGTGTCACCGCCAGACACCACACTTGCTAGGTGGTAACTTTAAATCGGCCGCGGTCCATTAGTACATGTCGGACCCGCGTGTCGCCACTTTCAGTGATAGAAGACCGAGCGCCACCACACGGCAGGTCTAGAGAGACTGACTAGCACTCGCCCCAGTTGTACGGACGACGTAGCTAGCGATGCACACTGACGAAGCCTAGATCATTTGCAGAGCAGATAGTTAGAATAGCCTTCAGCTAAGTCAATGGCTACGACCTAGCAAGGCGCCATTAGTAACATTGCATGTATCTAAAGAGTCTCACTTGTATCGCCACAATCTCCAGATGTACCACAAGGATGGATTAAAGTTAAGTATTCCAGAAGCTACGTACTTTTCTTTATAGCATTCATTACGTATCCTGTTTCAGACCTCACGCCCATCTGCGTGAGCTTAGCGCGTGCCTTTCGGCTTCCTCGCATTGTGTCTAGGCTGTCTTGCCTAGACCCAACACTTACAAACTGGGAGAACATCAGTTTGTCACATAGTCAACAGTAACTCTGCAGGCATTCAGTGGCGGCTTGCGTGTAGGCACTGTGTAAATGTAGCACCTGCTATTTCCTTCCACTTCATATTATCAATAGTGTTTAATACAATGAATTCTTTATTTATACTTGTACAATGTACACTACTGGCCATTAAATTTGCTATACCATGAAGATGACGTGCTACAGACGCGAAATTTAACTGACAGGAAGAAGATGCTGTGATACGCAAATGATTAGCTTTTCAGAGCATTCACACAAGGTTGGCGCCGGTGGCGACACCTACAACGTGCTGACATGACGAAAGTTTCCAACCAATTTCTCACACACAAACAGCAGTTGACCGGCGTTGCCTGGTGAAACGTTGTTGTGATGCCTCGTGTAAGGAGTAGAAATGCGTACCATCACGTTTCCGACTTTGATAAAGGTCGGATTGTAGGCTATCGCGATGGCGGTTTATCGTATCGCCACATTGCAGCTCGCGTTGGTCGAGATCCAATGACCGTTAGCAGAATATGGAATCGGTGGGTTCAGGGGGGTAATACGGAACGCCGTGCTGGATCCCAACGGCCTCGTATCACTAGGAGCCGAGATAACAGGCATCTAATCCGCATGCTTGTAACGGATCGTGCAGCCACGTCTCGATCCATGAGTCAACAGATGGGGACGTTTGCAAGACAACAACCATCTGCACAGAACAGTTCGACGACGTTTGCAGCAGCATGGACTATCAGCTCGGAGCCCATGGCTGCGGTTACTCTTGACGTTGCATTACAGACAGGAGCGCCTTCGATGGTGTACTCAATGACGAACCTGGGTGCACGAATGGCAAAACGTCAATTTTTCGGATGAATCCAGGTTCAGTTTACAGCATCATGATGGTCGCATCCGTGTTTGACGACATCGCGGTGAAAGCACATTGGAAGCGTGTATTCGTCATCGCCATACTGGCGTATCACCCGGCGTGATGGCATGGGGTGACATTGGTCACACGTCTCGGCCACTTCTTGTTGGCATTGACGGCAGTTTGAACAGTGGACGTTACATTTCAGATGTGTTACGACCTGTGGCTCTACCCTTCATTCGATCTCTGCGAAACCCTACATTTCAGCAAGATGATGCACGACCGGATGTTGCCGGTCCTGTACGGGCCTTTCTAGATACAGAAAATGTTCGAGTGCTGCCCTGTCCAGCACATACATCAGATCTCTCACCAATTGAAAACGTCTGGTCAATGGTGGCCGAGCTACTGGCTCGTCACAATACGCCAGTCACTACTCTTGGTGAATTGTGGTATCATGTTGAAGCTGCATGGGCAGCAGTACCTGTACACGCCATCCAAGCTCTGTTTCACTCAATGCCCAGGCGTATCAAGGCCGTTATTACGGGTACTGATTTCTCAGGATCTATGCACGCAAATTGCGTGAAAATGTAATGACATGTCAGTTCTAGTATAATATATTTGTCCAATGAATATCCGTTTATCATCTACATTTCTTGTTGGTGTAGCAATTTTAATGGCTAGTTGTGTACATAGACAGCAAAAATCGCAACAGCAATAAGAAGTTGTCCGATGTAAACGAAAGTTGGTTGGCGTGTTCGTGCACCTGGAAGATTGTGTCTGCTCTGACGTCGCGGCGGTCGCAGAAGAGTGTCGCTAGTAGCGCCTCTGTGAGGATGCAAATCAGTTTTGCTTTAAATACACGTTGTAACGGCGGTGAGCGATAATTATCTTTGAGACTGGACGTGGTGAGCTCATGTTAGTCAAGAATGCCTTTAAGGCGACAAAGGCACTGAGTTTGAACGAGGCCCTGTAATACGGCTACGAGAAGCAGGATGTTCCTTCTACAGTACTGCACAAGGACTGCGGCCACTGAAGACGACTGCTGGCAGCGGTGGTCACGAGAATTTACGGACCCCGGACGACCACGTGGCAGTACCGAGAGGAGAGACCGTCGTTTCCGGCGTATCGTTCTGGAGCGTTGACCTGCGTCTGCAGCAGCAGTCTGAGCAGCAGTTGGCTCCACAGCGACGCAGCCAGCTGTAACGAGTCAGTTGCGTCGAGGGCAGTTAAGAGCCAAAAGCCCTGCAGCGCCCTTCCTGCTGACCCCAAACCACCGCCATTTGCGACTTCAGTGGTGTCAAGCGACAGCTCACTGGAGGGCAGCTGGAGGTCTGTTGTGATTTCTGATTAAAGCTGGCTCTGTCTCGGAACCACTGTTGGCCAACTGTTCGTTATAGGGATGCCAGTTGATGGCCTGCAGCCAACCTGTTTGCGTGATAAACACACTGGACCTACACCTGCAGCTGTGGTCTGGGGTGTGGTTTCGTATGACAGCAGGAGCACTATTGTGGTGATCCCGTGCACCCTGACTGCAAATTCGTATGTCAGTACTGTGACAACGAGTCGTTGTTGTACTGCCATTCATGTACAGCATTCCAGTGGTGGTTTCCAGCAGGATAACGCTAGCCCACAACCGCTGCTGTAACCCAACATGCTCTACAGGGTCTCGACACGTTGCTTTGACCTTCTCGCTCACCAGATCTGTCTCCAATCCGGCACACGTGGGACATCATCGGACGACAACTCCAGCGTCATCCACAAACAGTAGTAACCGCTCCTGTGCTGACCGACGGAGAGCAACAGGCAGAATCGCCTGCGCGTGGCCCAGTAACTCCAAGCAGCAAGCAGCGCGGCAGCGCTAATTAAAAGCCGGAAGTAGTTTTCCGGAGTTTTTCGTTATCAGCGCCGTAATCTCCATAAGAATAACACAGACCGGAAGTGAGATTTTGAGCAACACGGGTCAAGTAAATATAAGGCACGCTGAAAAATTTCCAAGTCCGAAACAAGGTCACGCGCAGCCAGATCAGTACAGCGCGACACAAGAGACGCACACAGCGCCATGCCCACAAACTGATATCCGGCACCTGTACAACACAGTGCATGCACGTTTGCACGCTTGCATTCGACATTGTGGGGGTTACACCGTTTATTAATGTACCAACATTTCAAAATTACATTAATCTGTGATCTTGCAGTGTCGATCACTTAAATATCTTCCCTAGACAAAAACATTCCCGAAATTTCATTTCTCTACATTAATTACTTTTTGGTGTTGCGATATTTTCTGCTTCAGAGTGTAATCATTATGCTTAATGTCAGAAGGAATCCAACAATTTATGAAAAAGATACAAAAGAATTCCGCTTCACACTTCCAGCAGCATGGTTTTCGGATGTTGAGCGCATGCGCGCACAGGAAGCTGTCAGAGTGGGTGCCGCGAGGGAGGGGGAGACACAACACTGGCTCTTCTGCAGTGCCGAATCTGACGAGGCGACTGCTGCTGGGAGACGGGCGGTCTTCTTTTTTAACCCAGCTGTGTTGTGCTTAAAAAGGGTGTTTCATTTTATTGCATGTGATAAATTGTAGAATGACATTGTAGCTCTGTATCCAGCTGTTCTTTCCGATTACATTTCTTTCAATTGTTTTGCGAGAGAGAAAACTTTAACCATTCCCGTGTAGCCCCAAGAAATAAAGTCTGTGACTGTAAACCACAGGTTTCATGAAAATATGTGACCTTTAAAAAGTCATTCAGTCAATAACAAATTCAGATCAAACCACTGCAGAGGCAACAGTAATTTCAAATACTTGAATGATGTTAATTTCAAGTTTTTGTTATTCTAATGAAATTATACCTCATGCTGAAATAATTTGCAACGAAATGCACTCTCAAGAAATTAGTGTATTTAAAGGTAAAGCACATATAACAAATTTCATAAGTGTTTTTTTTAGTATTTGCCGACTGCCTTGCCGCAGTGGTAACGCCGGTTCCCGTCACATCACCGAAGTTAAGCGCTGTCGGGCTGGGCTAGCACTTGGATGGGTGACCATCCGGTCTGCCTGACACTTTTGGCAAGCGGGGTGCACTCAGCCCTGAGGAGCTACTTGATTGAGAAGTAGCGGCTCCGGTCTCATAAAGTGACACACGCCCGGGAGAGAGATGTGCTGACCCAGTGCCCCTCCATATTTGGATCCAGTGACGCCTGTGGGCTGAGGATGACACGGCGACTGGTCGGGACGGTTGGACCTTCATGGCCTGCTCCGGCGGAGTTTAGTTAAGTTTCATTTTAGGATTAAGAAAGTGGAAGTTCTGTGAGAATCCTTCAAATACACCCATGCCAAAAGCAAGGGAAGGGTGTGAAATGCACAAATACTCTTCCAATGAGCACACAGTAGGTGCTAAATTGTTCAACAAGGAATGCTTCATCAGATTCAAGAATGAACAACGTATAGAAGACGTAGCACTGACCGCTGCAGCTTATCTCTAGAATGACAAAGAAAAGCTTGAAATTGAGCAAATAGTATTCTATTGTGAGTCTGATATTCGCAAATATTGCAGATTAACTGAGCTGCTGATATTTACCTAGAAAATCAATCTGGCAGATGTTGTTTGTGAAATTACGAAACTTATAGAAAGTGTTGTTAACACTTCCCATGACTACATAAGAGGCAGAATGCTGATTTTTCAAAAAAAAAAAAAAAAAAAAAAAAAAAAAAAAAAAAAAAAAATAAGTTTACGAAAAATCGCTATGAATTCGAAAAGACTAAATGCGCTTAAAGCGCTTTCAATGGAGAAAAATGTTCTCAGCTGTCATCATCCACAAAATACGGAACAAATTTTTCATATTTTCGCACAAATTAAAAAAAGAAGAAAGGATTTAATTTTTAAATGCTTAGATCAGACTCGAACTGTAACAATTTAAGTTCAAGTGAGTAAAAATGTTTGATCTGTTCATTAGGATTCTATCAAGTTTCTAAAAATTCTGTTTTTATACACGTTCGTTTCTGTTTACATCATATCTAAACTGAGGCTAAAAATTTTCTGGAGCAGCTCCCTCACTATTTTTAGCTACGAACTGTCAGTGCAAACATAGTTCAGCAAACTTGGTCTGCCGTACTCATGTCAGATGTCCGGTCTTGTTCCTAAATACCCTGAACTCTGGGCACTGTAACGGATCGGGCGTGTCTGGTCCAGCGGTACAGTGTTACTGAACTGCCTACTGCAGCAGCAAAGCGATATAAATAACAGTAAATGGTGTCACGTCTACAGTAGTGGTTTCTTTAGCTGTCATAGAACTGAGCGTCAGTACTGGTTCATTCCTTGGCGTCAGACTTCTGAAAGCAAATCAACAACGATTATGGGCCGCGAGCAGATCACGTGAAGGAAAAGCGATTCCACACGGGCCATTTATAGTGAAATCCTAAGGCTGCTGTACACGGGGCCAGAATGGCAGCCAGTTCTGGCGATCAGAAGTGGACGCCACCAGTTTTACCGGCCAGTAAGCTTGTACACGAAGCCAATTATGGCTTCCAATATTTTCCCATCTGTGGCCGCCAGTGTGTCGTGACAGGTGGTAGAGTAAACAGTTTTAAGTGTTTCTTGGTGAAAAATATGAAATGTGACAATGATAGTGAGTTTGAGGAGGCTTTTAACGAAGTGGTGGGTGAAATTGTTGTCACTTTAAGTGAGGAGGGGAGAACCACTTTAAATCAACATAGACTGTGGGCGAAAGACTGGGTAGGTCGAATAGAAACCCTTAGAGCATCATCCACTTTGTTCCGTAAACTGTCAGTGGAAGATCCTTTAGAATACAAGAGACAATGGAGAATGACTGTTGAACAATTTAATGAGCTTTTGAGCACAATTGAACCACAGGTAGCCAAGAGAGATACTATTATGAGAAATGCAATAACTCCTAAACAGAAACTAGAGGTTACGCTGCGGTATTTAACAACTGGCGATAGTTTTCAGTCTCTGGCATTATTATTTCGCATACCAGCAACCACAATTTCAAGATTCATTCCTGAAGTTCTCCAGTCAGTCATAACTGGATTACACCACTACTTAAAGGTGATTTTTACTGGTTGATTATTGTATAATTTGATAAAACTAGAATTTTAGAAAGTCGTCTTGGCATACCATCTATTAATTATGTAATTTTTTAACTGATTATTTTATCAGTATTATTGAGAAACAAAAAAAATCTATATCTATAATCTACTATTACGATACTTTGTCAAGGCAAATAAAAAGTTCATCCGTTTTTCCTAAGGTATTATTATTGACCCAAACCTTTTTACAAATGAAACATTACTTTATATAAGCATTAACTCAGTCTTTATTTCTGGAGAAGTTACTCAAGTTTCTGTATAGCATATCATCAACTGTGAATAGGTCTGTGTCCAAACTGGAAAGGTCTTCCTCTTCATCTGACACATGAGAAGAAGTACTTCCATATGGCGATGCAGAAGTAACTAGTGAATCTGGTGGCAAGTATTTAGCTTTTCATTGGTGATAAGGCTCTGGAACTTTTCTTGCAAGATTGCAGAGCTTCTAGCAGGAAGTGTTCTCAATTGCCCAGCAATTTGTTGGCCAAACAGTTCGCACTCGTCCACAACTTTTTTTTGAAGATGATGGTCTATCCATTGTAATTTATTGTAATTTGTTAATTGTACTTTCAACTTTGGAAAGTATTGAAATGCGTCTTTTCTTTGCTCCTGGCGTCGCAAATTGGTTTTCTTCCGCCGACGATCCAGTTGCTTTTACTGTGCTCTTAGCAATGCTATCATCATCCATGTCTTCAGTATTTTCTTCTTCATGTTCTTGAGGATCAGTAAGGACACTAATGAGTTCCTGTTGTCCACCATAACATTCTTCAGTGCGACTTTTCTGAAAAATACAAATGCGACATTGCAGAAATTTTGCAACGATTTGCAGATTTAAATAGTATATTGTTTGGTTTTGACATAGACTAACAAATCAATAAATTATATTTTAATGTTTATTTATTTATTTTGTTGAAGGTATCTCAATCTTTGGAAGAGTGGAGATATATAAAAATAGTTTTGAGATCAAATGGAATTTTCCATCCTGTTGTGGTGCATTGGATGGTAAACGCATAGCCATCAAACGTTGTGCAGAATTTTACAATTACAAAGCGGGTTACACCATAATACTGTTGGCTTTGGTTGATGCCGAATGTAAATTCATTTATGTAGATGTGGGAACAAATGGAAGGGCTAATGATGGAAGTGTGTTTGGGCTGTCTACTTTGAAAACAGTCATTGACAAAAACAGCCTGAATTTGCCTCAGGAATACATTATTGTAGCAGATGACGCATTTCCCCTGTATACAAATTTGATGAAACCATTCTCAAGGACAAACTTGTCCTTAGAAGAACGGGTATTCAACTACCGGTTATCAAGAGCACGAAGAGTTGTTGAGAACGCTTTCGGCATATTAGCAGCTAGAGTTAGAATATTTCGAAAAGTCATTGAAGTTAATTTATCCACAGTTGATGTAATTGTGCAGGCTGCATGTACGACTCGCAACTGGTTACGTGCAGTATCGCCAGGGTCGTACTTTGAAAGGGGATGGGCTGTTTATGAAGACAAAGAAACAGGAGTGCTGCATCCAGGACTATGGCGCACACCTGGAACGGAGCTACCATCCATACGTAGTGTTCGTAAAGCAAACGCCTACTCAAAGCAGGCATCAGAAAAGAGGAATAAAATGGATGCTTACTTCAGCAAAGGAGGACAAGTTCCTTGGCAAATGAAGGCCAATGGAATGTAAATATGGTGGAAGATGTTTAGTAATTAAAACTTCTGATTTTACCTACTTTTGTACAACGACTTAGCTCTTTTACTCTTAGAAAAATAGAATTTTAATTATCTCTAATAAACAGTTAAATCTCGAGATATAAAAGCGTGTAAATACTTTATAGTAAATAATCAATAAAAATTAGTTATCAAATTATTAAAAAGACTGTTTCATTTTACCATTGAAAGTTTTGCTTACATTGGAAAATATTATTAAACATTTCCATGTATTAACCATTCTAACATTCTAAAAAGCCAATTTCTAGCTATTTTTATATTTAGTAATTTTCAAGCCATGTACTTAGAATAGAATACGTTAATTTACCAAATTTGATTGAGAGTCTCGAGTTACGACGACGCTGCTCAGAAACGTGTCAGCCGTATTGAACCAAGGCAGCGTCGGCGTATAATCATCATCAGCCCCAGCTCCGCTTCTTTTTGACGAGATAACTTTTAGTAACTTACTTCTGTATGTTGTCTTGATAGTCTTTATTCTAGCTCTCAAAAACGCAACATCGGGAACAACTATATCCTGACTTTCAAGGTCTTCTTTCAGGTTCAAAATACTACCTTCCCCTTTTCTTTCGTTGGAGCAATCTTCATGGCGTATATCCCACAGTAGTTCATTGTTTTGGAATGTTTCTAAAAATGTTTCAATATTATCAGGCCCCAACTTCACGTTCTTCTTAGTACCGGTATCTTTGTTTGCTATTGAACAAGACATATCAAGTCACTACACGACAGCACGGCACAACTGCTTGATCTAGGCTCAAAAACAACGGCACAGCTCCTTACACGACGGTTGAATCAGCTCTACTGGCTGCCACTACACTTAAGAAATGTCCAATAAGGCCACCGGTAGATCACGTGACCTGCTACTGGCCGCCTCATCGGCCACTAAAATCAAACAAAAACTACCAAAAAGTTTCAAATAATAAGGAAAAAAGGAACATGTACTGGACGGAAATTCGAGGCTAGGGTGTGCTGGGCCGCCGCGGTTAGCGGGGAGAGGTGAACGCTGACATGGAGTTGTCTTCCCACCCACAGACTCACCTGTCTAAGCAAAGCTACAATGCCAAAAGTAATGCATTCGAGTGGCTGTTTCTTTCCACTGAGTATGCAATTTTGTGCTATGGCGGCTAAACGGGAGCGTGTTGTGATTACTTTCGCTGACCAGCTAGCTACTACCCATGAAGCTGAGAAAGGAATTTTACTGAAAACGTTGCAGCTAATTACAGAGTTGGTGCTTCTGTCGATTCAGAACGGGTGAAGTCGTGATCTAAATTTGTAGAGTAATTTGTGGAAAATCCAATAGGAAAAACAGTGAAGAGTTTCGAGAAAAAGAGATGCCTTTTCCGGCTTGAAACTGCAAAAAGCAGCTAAAATATTGGCTGTTGCTAGGCGAGGAAAGAAAAGATTTTTCTTCAAGCAGCGGGTGGTTAACGGGTTTAGAAACAGATATGGCATTCCGCAATAGAATGTGTGTGGACTAAAAGTTATTTGCAGACCCGGACGCGATATGTTTTCAAAACAGAATTTGGAGATTACACCCAAGGCTATACTAAGCATCGATTTTACATTTTAAAATGGCCTGAAACGGGAGTTAATTTCAAGATGTTGTCTCCAAAACCTTTCAGCTCCCTCAAATGAAACGTCTGCTTCATGACACAAAATGAAAAAAGAAACGCTTCCGGCACACGTAGACTGCCCCTAATGTGTTTCGGGAAATTATTCTTGATCAACGGTATTTTTGGATAACTTGTGAACTCATTGCCAGATGGTTTAGTGATCAGTTCGTAGCGAAAGTTGAAAAGTTATAACTAAAAAGGTCTGCTTAACAAAGACATCGCATGAATTCTCAATCCGTCTACATGTCATTGCGAGTTAAAAAGTTGCGATATTGTTTTGCATTTTCTTCCCCCAAGTGTTACGTCTGTATCTGTCACTGGCTCAAGACATAACAGCATTTAAATGGCGCTACCTGGGGCTGTTTGTGAGAACGATCCTACAAAACAGTGGCATGCAAAACAACAATGCTAATGATGCGATGGGGGAAGTAAATACGAAATACGTAATATATTGGTGAATGCAGGCCTACTAATGTCAAAGCAGAAATTCTTCATAGGTGCTGTAGAAAGTTGTATGATTGGCATGAAGAAAATGATTCGTAAAATTTTGAGAACTTCACACATCTTGTAAGGAGAATTCGCGGGTAAGGAGACATGGATACTTGCGATGTAGATGAATGGGTAGTGGCGGACGATTCACAAGAAATAACAGACCAAGAAATTGCGGAAACAGTGTTCCAGTGAAACAACTGACGCGATCGAAGAGGCGAAGTAGATAATGTGAAAGACAGAGTGACACCGGCGATGGTTTTCGAGTACTGGTGGTAGGTCTGTATTAATAATTTATCTTTCGAAAACCTGCTTGGTGTAGTATAACACAGAAATCACGGTATATGTTTTGTTTTTATAGCAGGTTTCTCCAAGATTTTTTGAGCAATGCATTCTGTCAACGGCTGCTGTTGTCCTTCTAGTGAAACGATGGCGGGACATTGCTGCTCGAAAACGTGGCAGAGACACAAGAAACAAACAAAAATTACCGACTTTTTTGAATGAGTAATTCGCATGCAACAAACTACTGTATTACGAACAGCGCATTCTATACGAATGTAATGTAATCCTTAAAAGGTAATTCTTACTTTCATAAAGAACATCCTCCAAAGAGATTTTTGAATTCGTTTGATTTTCTAAACTTTTTAAAAGTACTTACTGTAATTACAATACAAAGTACTGCAGTACATCTTAGAGATTCATGGGCTAACCAAAGAAACTGTTACCCAAGACGTCTTCCCCTCCTTTAATTCGGTTCTACTGTATAACACCAATCGACAAACCCGGGGCACGGTAAACCGGCACCAGTTGCAAGTATCCTATTTAACGAAACTTCCTGGCAGATTAAAACTGTGTGCCCGACCGAGACTCGCGTACAGGGTCCCGAGTTCGAGTCTCGGTCGGGCACACAGTTTCAATCTGCCAGGAAGTTTCATATCAGCGCACACTCCGCTGCAGAGTGAAAATCTCATTCTAGATCCTATTTAACGGTTTCCATGGCCAACAAAAATTTGATTTTCAATGTTTCATACAATTATTGACGGAAATTAAAATTTTTAAATGTTGTCACAATTTGTCGTTAAGACGGATAATCTTACGTTGCAGGTCAAACACAGTAAGGCAAGAACACTCATGCTCATAAATTAAGGATAATTGCAGAATATCGTGCCACAAAACGTGGCGCTCCAAAAAACTGGCGCTAATAGCATAGGCACATAGGCAACACACACGACACAGATTTGTAAGTCCACAATATTGGTGATAAGTTGAGAAAACCGTCCCGGAACACATGTGCTACAAAGCGCCACTGTTTCCTGCGCATGTACCCCGACATCGGTATGGGATATGATTACCATGCACACGTACACAGGCCGCACAACGGGTTGGCATAATCCGGATCAGGTGAGCGAGCAGCTGCTGGGTTATAGCCTCCCATTCTTGCACCAGTGCCTGTCGGAGCTCCTCAAGTGTCGTGGGGGTTTGAAGACGTGAAGCGATATATCGACCAGGAGTATCCCAGACGTGCTCGATGGGGTTTAGGTCTGGAGAACAGGCAGACCACTCCATTTGTCTGATACCTTTTGTTTCAAGGTACTCTTCCACGATGGGAGCTAGGTTGGGTCGTGCGTTATCATCCATCAGGAGGAAGGTGGGACCCACTGCACCCCTGAAAAGGCAGACATACTGGTGCAAAATGTCCAGATACACCTGACCTGCTACAGTTCCTGTGTCAAAGACATGCAGGGGTGTATGTGCACCAATCATAATCCCACCCAACACCATAAAATCACGACCTCCATATAGGTCCCTTTCAAGGACATTAATGGGTTGGTATCTGGTTCCTGGTTCACACCAGATGAAAACCTGGTGAGAGTCACTTTTCAGACTATACCTGGACTTGTCCATGAACATAACCTGGGACCACTGTTCCAGTGACCATGTCACTGTGTTCTTGACACCAGGCTTTACGGGCTCTCCTGTGACCAGGGGTCAGTGAAATGCACCTTGTAGGTCTCCAAGTGTCTGTTCAGTCGTCTGTAGACTGTGTGTCTGGAGACAACTGTTTCAGTGCCTGCAGTAAGGTCCATAGCAAGGCTACCTGCAGTACTCGGTCGCCGTCTGCGGGTACTGGTGGTGATATATCGGTCTTCTTGTGGTATAGTAAACTGTGGACATCCCGTACTGTAGCGCCTGGAAACGTTTCCTGTCTGCTGGAATCGTGGCCATAATCTTGAGATCACACTTTGTGGCACACGGAGGGCCCGTGCTATGACCTGCTGTGTTCGACCAGCCTCCAGTCGCCCTAGTATTCTACCCCTCATAACGTCATCAATATGTGTTCTTAGAGCCATTTTCAACACACATCCACCATGAGCATGTCTGAAAACTTCTCCACACTTACTCGCTGCACCGTACTCTGACATGCAGCAGCACACCTCAGCGTATGTCGACTGCTGCCAGTGCCACTGTGCGACTGTGCGACGACCTGTAGGGAATCAGTCTACCCATGCCACATAGAACTCATATGCTTTCCATTGTGTGCCAGCCTAGTCCGCTGTAACTAGCTATGATGGCAAAAATGTTGTGCAATACCTTAAAAGTAAAGTAAATAATCTGAATAGTTAATAGCATGTCAGAAGTGATGCTAAAATGATATGTTAAGTTTCAGTTTAGTAACAGATTTCGAAATTTGGATGTTTTATGTTAAAAACATCAGTGCAACAGGAAGGAGCTAGAAACTTCAAAATTTATATTAGGATTCCTTTTTCATTGTAATTTAATGGAAATACCATACTGGATCTCACAGAATAATATTTTGGTTGAAATTCATGATTATCTGTTTTGTGTGTCCTAAAAGTACAGAAGCGAGATAGATTAAGTAAATGATTAGACCAAGCTAGAATGTTTAGATTTAGGTTGGATGTAGATACGCTATAATAACAAAGATATGAGAAGTTACCAAAAGGTAGCTATAAAATTATAGCTGTAGCGTCTTTCCAAAGGGAACGCTCAGAGCTCATCTATTGCATGCAGTGCAACTAAAAAAATTCTCTCGCCAAAAGTATTTAACCTAGTCGCATCAGAATTTTATTATAGACACTTACCTGTGTGCTGATTGCACAATTAAATTGAGAGCTTCATCGGCCTTCAGCGAATGAGGCAATTGATTATTTAGTCTCCTAGCTGATAGTCCATACTGCTGCATATGTCATCGAACTGTTCGTGCAGATGGTTGTTGTCTTGCAAACGTCCCCATCTGTTGACTCACGGATCGAGACGTAGCTGCACGATCCGTTACAGTCATGCAGATAAGATGCCTGTCATCTCGACTGCTAGTGATACGAGGCCGTTGGGATCCAGCACGGCGTTCCGTATTACCCTCCTGAACCAACCGATGCCATATTCTGCTAATAGTCATTGGACCTCGGCCAACGCGAGCAGCAATGTCGCAATACGATAAGCCCCAATCGCGATAGGGTACAATCCGACCTTTATCAAAGTCGGAAACGCGATGGTACGCGTTTCTCCTCCTTACACGAGGCACCACAACAACGTTTCACCAGGCAACGCCGGTCAACTGCTATTTGTCTATGAGAAATCGGTTGGAAACTTTCCTCATGTCAGCTTGTTGTAGGTGTCGCCACCGGCGCCAACCTTTTGTGAATGCTCTGAAAAGCTAATCATTTGTATACCACAGCATCGTCATCCTGTCGGTTAAATTTCGCGTCTGTAGCACGTCATCTTTGTGGTGTAGCAATTTTAATGGCCAGTAGTGTATTTACAATTTAATGATGAAGTCCTGCACATGTTAAAACATTAACGGCCTTTTTGGAAACATTTGAAGTGTTTCATATATGTGAAACTGGCTAGTTAAATTGTGAACTTACAAATATGGTATGCATGTTAGAAACAGACTGACTGTAACTTAGGAAATGGTGAGTTAAAGTGAATTTTACACCACATCAAAACTGTGTACAGAACAATAATAAAAGTAGGATCATGTGTGTAATGAACGTTATGGTCGCACACATTCGATCGTGGATCTATGCAGCAAGAATTAGTCCTGGAAGACTGTAAGCAAAGGAATACGGCAGAGGACCGAGCGGGGTGGCGCAGTGGTTAGACACTGGACTCGCATTCGGGAGGACGACGGTTCAATCCCGCGTCCGGCCATCCTGATTTAGGTTTTCCGTGATTTCCCTAAATCACTCCAGGCAAATGCCGGGATGATTCCTCTGAAAGGATACGGCCGACTTCCTTCCCAATCCTTCCCTAATCCGATGAGGCCGATGACCACGCTGTCTGGTCTCCTTCCCCAAACCAACCAACCAACCAACGGCAGAGGATAACTATACTGTCAGGAGAGTCACATGATAACCAAGAGGATGTAACCACTGCAATACCCAACTGGTGGCAGTGCTTTAACTACACCGCGACAGCCAACGAGCTGTAGTTGATGTAGCAACTCACCGACCTCGTACAGATAAGCTGCAACAGAAAGCGCCGTCTCTCTCCATGTTATCAAATTGTAATTTTGTATTCTTGTAATGAATTTTCGCCACCTTTGCTCATTCTTTAAATACACGTAGTTTCGGTTAAGATTGTTTGCAATCAGTGGTGACATTTCTGATACCAACATTACTGCTAGTCATTGTCATTTACCAGCTCTAGCTTGCTCTTCTATTTTGTTATAGTTATTATTGCATTTGTTTTGACGTACCTTTTGGAGGGGTGTGTTTACTTATATGTGCTCAGTGGTTCCATTAAACAGATTTACATATCTGATTGTGGTATGTGGTAAAATATGGCCTCCGTCGCTAGCTCCTGGGGTCTGACCAATAGAAGCAAGGCTACTCGCTCACTATCGGTGCAACGCACAAACTTTAAGTTCGATAGCTGTCTAACTACACCAAATATGTTTACATTCTGTAGACCATCAAAGCCATGGGTGACGTTACATGTTTTTGCATCAGCAACTGAGCATGTCTACAATTTCTTCGATCATTATTTTAAAAATTATTTATGAGATTTGTAACTTATATTCTAGCTATTCCACTTCTTTTGCTACTAAAATGATACGTCCCGTACGTGCAGTATCGACTGACTAGTATTCACTTTTCACTTTCTCCTTAATAAAATTATCAACAGATAAATCTTTTCCTACGGGTGAAAGGCATTCTTTACATATAAACTGTGTAGAAACGATGTGATGTAAAACATTACAACTAGTAGCTAAATACACTCCTGGAAATTGAAATAAGAACACCGTGAATTCATTGTCCCAGGAAGGGGAAACTTTATTGACACATTCCTGGGGTCAGATACATCACATGATCACACTGACAGAACCACAGGCACATAGACACAGGCAACAGAGCATGCACAATGTCGGCACTAGTACAGTGTATATCCACCTTTCGCAGCAATGCAGGCTGCTATTCTCCCATGGAGACGATCGTAGAGATGCTGGATGTAGTCCTGTGGAACGGCTTGCCATGCCATTTCCACCTGGCGCCTCAGTTGGACCAGCGTTCGTGCTGGACGTGCAGACCGCGTGAGACGACGCTTCATCCAGTCCCAAACATGCTCAGTGGGGGACAGATCCGGAGATCTTGCTGGCCAGGGTAGTTGACTTACACCTTCTAGAGCACGTTGGGTGGCACGGGATACATGCGGACGTGCATTGTCCTGTTGGAACAGCAAGTTCCCTTGCCGGTCTAGGAATGGTAGAACGATGGGTTCGATGACGGTTTGGATGTACCGTGCACTATTCAGTGTCCCCTCGACGATCACCAGTGGTGTACGGCCAGTGTAGGAGATCGCTCCCCACACCATGATGCCGGGTGTTGGCCCTGTGTGCCTCAGTCGTATGCAGTCCTGATTGTGGCGCTCACCTGCACGGCGCCAAACACGCATACGACCATCATTGGCACCAAGGCAGAAGCGACTCTCATCGCTGAAGACGACACGTCTCCATTCGTCCCTCCATTCACGCCTGTCGCGACACCACTGGAGGCGGGCTGCACGATTTTGGGGCGTGAGCGGAAGACGGCCTAACGGTGTGCGGGACCGTAGCCCAGCTTCATGGAGGCGGTTGCGAATGGTCCTCGCCGATACCCCAGGAGCAACAGTGTCCCTAATTTGCTGGGAAGTGGCAGTGCGGTCCCCTACGGCACTGCGTAGGATCCTACGGTCTTGGCGTGCATCCGTGCGTCGCTGCGGTCCGGTCCCAGGTCGACGGGCACGTGCACCTTCCGCCGACCACTGGCGACAACATCGATGTACTGTGGAGACCTCACGCCCCACGTGTTGAGCAATTCGGCGGTACGTCCACCCGGCCTCCCGCATGCCCACTATACGCCCTCGCTCAAAGTCCGTCAACTGCACATACGGTTCACGTCCACGCTGTCGCGGCATGCTACCAGTGTTAAAGACTGCGATGGAGCTCCGTATGCCACGGCAAACTGGCTGACACTGACGGCGGCGGTGCACAAATGCTGCGCAGCTAGCGCCATTCGACGGCCAACACCGCGGTTCCTGGTGTGTCCGCTGTGCCGTGCGTGTGATCATTGCTTGTACAGCCCTCTTGCAGTGTCCGGAGCAAGTATGGTGGGTCTGACACACCGGTGTCAATGTGTTCTTTTTTCCATTTCCAGGAGTGTACATTAGATTTCATTTACACTTAAATATAAAATAAAGAACAGAATTGAAGATGTAATAAATACGTAGACTTATCATTAGACATGTACGTATGCATAAGGAAAGAGCACATTGAAGGTCTCTGTGAAGAAGGGGACTTATCGGTTACTGTGATTGAAGAAGAAACTGGAGTCCA
Source organism: Schistocerca americana (assembly GCF_021461395.2). Classification (NCBI taxonomy): domain Eukaryota; kingdom Metazoa; phylum Arthropoda; class Insecta; order Orthoptera; family Acrididae; genus Schistocerca; species Schistocerca americana. The sequence continues at coordinate 3,662,996 of NW_025725481.1, read as the reverse complement.
TGGGGAAGACATAGAGGGTCCAGCATCACAGTCAGGATTTGAAATGTCTCTATAAGTGAGATCAAATAAGGCAGAAGGGATATTTAACATTCTACCGGAAAGTGTCGTTTCTGTTTGCCTTATTGGGTATTTATTTCAGTTGCCTTAATCACTACACTGTAGCAGTGATATCTACTTATGGTCCAAGTTTCATGGAGGTATGTTTCTTCGCAGTGACACATAATGCAAAAGTTATTTCGTCCTCGCGGTTTATACACCAGTGTAATAGGTCTGACAAAAAACATTAGAACAGTTGAAGGAAACGGGCCTTCATTTCTAGTATGACGAAGTAGGGTATAGTGTTTTACGGATATGTTAAGCGAGATGGGGTGACAGTAATCGAAACAAAAGCGTTTCTGGTTGTGGCCAGATATTTTCTCAATGTCCCTGAAAAAAAAATGAGTGCAGCGATATCTCTGTGAGCGCAGCCCTGTAAAACGAAATCTCGGTGTGCGACCAACCTACCTTGTAAGCTGAAAGAAAAGGCATTTACACATCTTAATAATTTCCCACTCCCGAATTCAATATTATAAATTTTAATAACACTACCACAGCTGTGCTTCAAGTAATTTTATAGCGTCAGAACTGGTTTCGTTCAAAGTGAACATCTTAAGGTGACACCTAAACTGCACCGACACTCTTCGTAACTCATTCTCACAAAAATACAGAAATGTGCGCGTGTGGCATGACCCCGGCACAGGTACTCGAATTCCTCGTGTTTCTCCAGTTGACGAGAAGATGGGGGTTCTGACTTAGACGTGTTTCTCGTTTACGCTCTTCAACAAGCCAGATATTCAGTCTTGATAGAGAAGTCTACCACAGACACTGCGAGTTGTGTGTGTGTGTGTGTGTGCGAATGAAGAGGGTTTGCTCGCAGGGATAAAACGTGTCTGTCGTGTTGCGGGCCGCGCCCCACCGCTGCACTCAGCCTGTAGACACCGAGAACTGTCCTCCCTGCGGGGGGTCTAATGCCGACGTGTGCCGGAGTTACACAAAACAACTGCTGTAGCGTGTGTTAGTACTGGGAAGAACGACAGCGGTGTCTTAGTGTCCGCGTAAACCTCGCCCCAATAGCGTGGCCGATGCGTTTCAGAACGTGCAGAGGAGCGAGAGACACTGTGTAAGTAGTAAGGTAATGGCGATATCAACCCAGTATGCAATGTTACCAAATTTGCTCGAGATGGAATTGGGGCACCACTCCATCCTGAATTCTAGCCAGTTTAATTTAAGGTGAAATGGGCATAGCACACCACTCACCGTGGTTGCCACATTTATAACCCAACTTAACCTACTGTTCTGCAAAGTGGTATCCTTGTCACCCCTCCCCCTCCCTTAAGGTATTGGTCACTTTTCTTCCTACTCTCCACGGTTGCCAAATTTATAATATTCATTAACTTATTGTACTGTTAAGTGGTTTTCCATTTCACCACAACCTATTTACATTATAGTGACTTTCTTCTGCAAAAAAAAACACATTCTCCACAGCTGCAGCGTTAGACAGGAAGCGTCATGAGTCCCTTGGTAGTAGCCGCATCAACATCTGGACCGTGAGGCATCCGTGCACATCGAACCCGCCGTCAGGGACTGCGTATCAAAGCCAGTGTTGGTGCCTCACTGCCAGACCTATTTGCTGGGCCGCACAGACCAGAAGCCATGCTAACTCGCTGGACAAAACTTCAGGCCGCGGAAACCCTCTGATATGAGACTCAATTTCCGTTACACACCACTGCTGGGAAATTCCAAATCTCTCCCTCTCTTTCTGCCTGTCTCTCTCTCTCTCTCGTAAGTGAACCTAGTGCACGTATCAACTATTGCGTGCCACATTAAACTCTCTTTTGTCCTGGCAAATGTAGTCGGTGCTAGGGAAACTCTCAGGCCTTCCGAAAATACTGGGCTCTGTATGTCTTGGAAATACGCCCTACACTCTATCACATTGATTCACTAATTAATTAAGTCAATACCCTCAGTGTGCACAGTTACCTCTCACTACAATACAAAATGCACACGTGCTTAAAATACTCTTTGTTACAGGAACAAACTGAATACTGAACTTCAATTATACACAATCTGAAGTTCCGTGGTTCACAGCAATCAAATAACATGTACTAATTCATGATCTTGTCTGTGTCCGTGACACAACTATATACACTACTGGCCATTAAAATTGCTACACGACGAAGATGACGTGCTACAGACGCGAAATTTAACCGACAGGAAGAAGAAGCTGTGATATGCAAATGATTAGCTTTTCAGAGCATTCACACAAGGTTGGCGCCGGGGGCGACACCTACAACGTACTGACATGAGGAAAGTTTCCAACCGATTTCTCATACACAAATAGCAGTTGACCGGCGTTGCCTGGTGAAACGTTGTTGTGATGCCTCGTGTAAGGAGGAGAGGTCACGGCCGCGACACACGAGGAGTACCGGGCGGTGATGGACCCCGTCTGCAAGGACGGCCTCCATAGCTACACCCACCCCTCCGAGCCGCTCAAACTTCTGAAGGAGGTATTCCGCCACCTTCCCCTCAAGTTTGGCGCGGACTACATCCGTGAGGAACTGGAGGATATGGACTTCGGCGTCAGGTCCACGGGCTCGAGGAAGTCGCCCCGTACCCACCGCGACATGCCGCTGTACCAGATTGTCCTCGTCGACAACCTGGAAAATCGGAAGATTTTCCAGGTGCAGCGGGTCTGCCGCGTCAAGGTTGAGATCGAACCCTCCGAGCCAAAGGCAAAAGGGCTCAGTGTTTCTCCTGCCAGCGGCTGGACCACGTCTCTAGACACTGCTACATGCCTCCCCGCTGCGTCAAGTGCGCGGGGCAGCACGAGAGCAAATCTTGCGGCCTTGCCCGCGAGGACAAGCCGAGTTCCTGCAACCGCGGCGAACCGCATGTTGCCTGTTGTAGAGGCTGTTAAGTTTTGAAGACGGGCCGGAACCAGCAGCGAGGCCTTCTCGTTAGGTGCACTCTTCCGCCATCTTCGCTGCCGCCACCGAAAGCTGGTTACCTGCCCCCTCCCAGCGCTCTGACCAACCCGTCGGAGAGAGACAGCAGCCGACCGTGCCGTCCACGGCTTCGCCCGAGAGTTCGGCTACCCAAGCGGCAGCGCCTGACGCGCGGGTTGCCCGCCCGCGCAGGCGTCGCCGCTGTGCAACAGACTGCCACCCACACTCCGCCGCGGCAGCGGCAAACAGCTCGCGCTGCGGCGCAGTTGCGGCCGGAAACTGTCGCTCCACGGCAGTCGACACCTCAAGAGCGGCCCCAGTCAGCCGCCCCTGTGGCGGAGGCCGCCTCAGCGGCTCCCGCCGCCTCCACTGCATCAGAAGCACGGACCAGCAGCTCATCCCTGAGGAGCAGTTCGGGTTCCGGAGCGGCCATTCGACCAGCCAGCAGCTGTTGCGCCTAGTGGAGCAGGCGATGCGAGCGCTGGAGACGCGGGAATACCTATGGGCAGTGCTTCTCGACGTCTCCGAGGCCTTCGACTGCGGGTGGCACGACGGCCTCGTGTATAAACTCTTTGTACACGGGGTACCGACGTCACACGCGGTACTGCTGCGCTCCTATCTCTCCGTACAAACATTCCACGTGCGAGCAGACGGAGGCATCTCCACCGACCGGCAGATTCGCTAGGGAGTACCACAGGGGTCGGTCCTCGGCCCCCTGTTGTACTCCCTCTACACCGCCGACGCACCGCGGGTGGCACGCGTGGAGTTAGCGCTTTATGCTGACGACACTGCGTTGTTCACCCGTAGCATGAACGCGGACGAGATGCGCCGCCGCCTCCAGCTCGGATGTGACGTCCCGGGTGCCTGGTCCACTAAACGGCGTTTAAAATTTAACGCTGCGAAGAGCCAGGCCATCGTCTTCAGCAGAAAGAGGCTGCCTCCAGACCTACAGGCGGTCACGATCGTGGGAGGCCCCATCCCACGGTTGCGGACTGACAGATACCTCGGGGTGGCGCTCGGCGGCACTTGACGTGGCTGCCTCACGTCCGTGACGTCAGGGGGCGAGTAGTGTGGCGCCTTCGTGCGCTGTACCCACCGCTCAACCCTTCCTCCACACTCCGTCCACGACACGGCCACACTCTGTACCTGGCCCTGGTTCGGCCGATACTGGAGTACGCTGCCGTGGTGTGGGGCAACGCTGCCAACAGCCACGTCGCGACGCTCCGGCGCGTCCAAAACTGGGCGCTGCGCCTTGCCCTTCACAAGCCGCCTCGCTACCCAACGAGGCTGCTTCACAAGGAAGCAGTCGCCCCGCTACTGCGGGATCGCTTCTGGCACATCGACAGAATGTTCTGCAACACTGCAAAACACTCTGGCAGTCGCCTCATTCGTGGGCTGGGCCGCCAGGTCCACCACAGGCCGACAACACTTTGTTTCGAACTCCTGAGGGAGTAACCAAACTCCCGCGGTGTCGATGACGCTCCATAGTCAGAGGGTAGCTCACAAAGATAGTCAACTCAGTTCAACGCTGAGGTCAGTGCACGAACAGCACACTACGCTGCCTACACTGCCCCCACACATGGCAGATGTCACCAGTGTTTCACAGCAGCAGCCTCGGCCGCTCAGTATTCGGACAGCAACAGCACGGCCCAGTAGAGAGTGCCACGGTAGCAGTGACGTGTGATCCGCATCAATTGCTGTCATTAACACTGTATATAGCAAGGGACACTCATTTGCATTTCGTCCATCGCTTGCGACCACTTATTGTAAATACGAGTTAGGTTTCGTCATTCTTCTTATTTGGAATAAAAACCATTAATGCGATTTTGCTTGAATTGTTGCATAGCATTCCGAAAACGCAGCATCCTTTAGGCACCCTATGCGAGGCGAGTGGACGGAATCCCACGTCTTTCGTTCTCTGACACCCACAGCGCCAAACTGGCTGAAGTCACACGATATTGAATTTGGTAATAATTTATTTTTTTATTAAAGCCTGCAATGGGAATTCTAACTCAAACTTCAGAACGGCCGATGACGGGATACAATTTAAACATGTCTTCTCATAGATTTTAATTACAAGGCAGTTGGGGTTAATGAGCACAGGAATATCGTATTGTGTGCTGGAATGTACGTTAGGGTGAAGTTTGGCTTACTAGTTGATTCCCAGCTATATTTATTCACGAAATGGAATGAAATACTCAACTCCTGTAAACACTTATAATGTACAAAGTCCTTTCACTACGGATCCTTGAGGGGTGTTTGCTTTAACAATTTTAGGCAACAGTATTCCGTAAGGATTACGTTAAGTCAAAAATTCAAAATGGACACTCAAGTGATACAAAAATCCAGACACTTAAAGAGAGCAGAAGACAAAGTTACCAACTCTAGGGCAGACGAGCTGCGAAAACTGACATGCAGTCGACAATGGAAAGACATCAAGAAGCGTAATAAGGATCGCAATGCAAAAAGTAAATCATGACTGGATGAGGAACAAGGCGTTCCCTAACTGAATTTTGTAAAACGACCAGATATTTATCACTAGCGAAGTGCTCATAAAATGCTTCCGACAAATGAATTAACAATCGTAGATATTTCCTAACATGGAAATACTTACTATCTCACAACTAAAATCTCATTCCAAGTGAGCACGGCAGTGGCAGTCACACTCAACAGACCCCGAACAGCGTTTGCTGACTTTGAACAAGTTTCAGTCTGTAGCAACTCCGAGGACAGAGACAGACAAAACCTGGGAGGTGGCGAACTGACTAGTCGACGAGACGACTCTGCAGTGGCACCGAGCGTCTCCTCCAATCAGCAGACAGCAGACACAGCACATGGTTTCTCTTTTCAGTATTTCCTAAGCGTCAAAAATTGAAACAGTCGTTTTTATTGTGCAACGATCTTCAAGGAACCAATTGCGAAGTCACTCTTTAAGAATGAACAAGCAGACAGTGCTCCTCCCCTCTGCTCCCACCCGCTAGACTGCCACCACAAGGCAGCCTCTGAAAAATTCCCAACGGCCATTCCGAGACCCAAAGGTGGAACCGAAGAGGACCATCTAAATTTATCGATAGCGTGCGTTCGTATTTACACAGACATACACACAATCTAGCAATCATACACGTTTAGGAAATGTGGGTAAAGGTACGTAATATGTTGAATACCGAGCGTAATTAAAATGAGAATAAAATTCAGATCCGTTCCCACTGTGAACTTTGCCCCTGACGTGATAAAAAAATCCAAGAAAACGCAAGCAGAAATAAGATATTCTCCAGAACATAACAAAGTTACTGCTCCCTTCCAACGTAAAAAATTTGTCTTCCCGAGATACAACAATAATTATAAACGTCAACGTAATTCTCAAATCGTTATTTCTGATTCTCACCTTTTATAAATTAAATTAAGTACAAACATTGTAAGTTAAGTAGAAGCGAACAACGCTGAGAGTAATGAAACAACATATTGTCATTGTAGTATGTTTTTAAATACTTTTCGTATAACTGATGCACAAAGGTAACGATTAGCGTCCGGTGTGGCAGAGCGCTTCTAGGCGCTTCAGTCTGGAACCGCGCGACCGCTACGGTCGCAGGTTCGAATCCTGCCTCGGGCATGGATGTGTGTGATGTCCTTAGGTTAGTTAGGTTTAAGTAGTTCTAAGTTTTAGGGGACTGATGACCTCAGCTGTTAAGTCCCATAGTGCTCAGAGCCATTTGAACCATTCTCTGACAGTGTGGACAATCTTGATTCATTAATGGTCTCACATACTGAGACTTTGTAATTAATCTTATAATTCTCTAAATATTAGCCCATGAACAATATTTTCTTACGGCATTAGCTAAGTAACTGCATATGCTACTTGCGACAATCTTTTGTGTATGACTAGGACATACTGGAAGCCACTTCACAATCTTTTGCAATAATGTCGCTGGTGCGATAGATAATCGCGTCTCGAGTATTACGATTTGTTCGATCTTTTGTATCTAGATGGTCTCCATCGACATAGTGACTTTACGCATGTAATGTGTCCTTCTTGCGACCATGATGAAGTTGCTAAAACAGTAATCTTCTGTTTTTTGGTACGTACAATTCTACGTCAAAGAAGAGCATGAATGAGATATGTGTTCAGATTTATAAATAGTTAAGGTAGTAAACGCAAATTACATACCTGCAAGATAGTTATTGAGAGTAAACTTACGCTTGAGCTTTTTAGAATAACTCTAATAACTATGAATGTTTCATTTACATCATATCCACAGCGAGGCCATATTTTGAGTTAACATTTTACACTGTTTAATATCATATTCTTGAATTATTTTTGTATTTTTGTAATTTGAATTACTTTCACGTATTAGTTGTTGCTGTTCTCTTACATCACGACCGCAGTGAGGCCATAGCTTTGGCTAAATCATGTACACTTTCATTTTTGTGAGGATTTACATTTGTCTCTTATGCAAGAGTTTTCTCAATATAAGGAGTTTGCACAACTTCTATTATTAATTGGAAATAGTTTAAATCATATAACAGTCATGTCTTCGATATGAGTAACAGCCTTCAAGTATTATTCCTAGAAACTTCTCACATTTTACTAGATTAGTGTTACATGTGTTAAATTATTACTAATGTTATTACTCAAGAGCATAGAATACAATTATTACTCTCACAGACGTTGTGATAATTTCAGGAGGAACTTGTTCAAATTTATCGAGACTATTTAACAAAGAAATTTTCTAATATTTAATGGATACCAAATTTTTAATTCTGATTATACTTGCTGAATAAGTACGACTTCCTAGCAGTATACGTTGTGAAAAGCTATCAGCTTGGAATGTGTTCTTCTGTTTACTGCTCTCCAGTTTTAAGAGAGTCTGATGAAAGTTGCTGATTATATTTGGATATTTGACAAATTGTATAGATTCCGTTTGTTTCATCTCAGTTATCTGCAAGGGACTTTTTCTCTCACCTTTGAACCCGCTGATTGACTTTCGTTACGTGGTGTGATGTGATAGTGTACATGATAAGTTTAATATGCGCAATAGTGCCCCAGCCAACGAAGTTATTAGTACCAAAATCATTGGCCATATAAAAGCAGAGCAGTAATGAAGGCTTCTTATTCATCTGTCCATGAGTATGGTATGGATAAGATGTTCGTCTTATAGCGTGAAATAATGTGTTGTTGAAAGTGCCTGCATTTACACGTGCTGAGGAATATTGCTGCTTTCACATGCACACACAAACAGGTGTGTGCCTCTGTTCACACACACACGTGTGCGTGTACGCGCGCGAGCTCTTGTGTGTGTGTGTGTGTGTGTGTGTGTGTGTGTGTGAGAGAGAGAGAGAGAGAGAGAGAGAGAGAGAGAGAGGGAGAGAGAGAATCAGCAATAGTTTGTAGGTGTCAGACACTTTATTGAGAACAAACCTCCCCTCGTGCCATGAATCTGGGCAAATCTAACAGTTATGCATTACGAAAAGCTGGCAGTGGGCGAGCCATGTTGGCTAGTGCGAATCTGTCTAGCTCAGGCTAGAGTGACTATTATGAATACTATTCTTTGAAATAGCTTGCGCTCTGTTTATGGAATGGCTTTGTCTTGCAGTCGGCTTTAGCAAGTCGGTATTTCATTCACCGAATAAGCTGTACCTGACACGACCTCCTAATATCCGTTGAAAAACTGATTTTTGAAGGTCTGTGCTAAGGACAACATGTGATTCTTGTTACTTCAGTCGATGCCCTTATGCGGATTTTTTATATATGAGGCACAATAATAGCCCAAGTAATAAATCCTTTATGTTTTATTTCAAATCCATGCCAATGACGGATTCAGTTAAAGGAAGGACAGTTTCTGTGAGGTAATATCCGTTAGTTACTAAACAAGCCTTTTTCGAAGCATTTATTGGAGGTAACAAGTTAAATACTCTCGTGGCCAATTCAATTTATATTTCATTCAGAATTAGTTGCCCATGATGAATATTCAGAAATACGATACTTTTGTGTTATTAAGCTACTTACTTTGAGAGGGCTGTTCCATTAATGTAATTACGCGTTTTATGGTATTACAAGATCGCCACTGAGAAAAGATCATATTCTGTATTAATGCACAACTACTATCCATATCTTACTAATCAGAGGAAAGCTAGATCCTAGGAACATTCAAACTGATTTCAGTAAAAGGAAAGTTAACTAGCGGTAAATATTTTTAATTGCTCCAGTTGTCACAAAAATTCTAGGACAAGGTTTTTTGTTTCTGAGTTTGGAATACGAAAAAGGAACAAATGTTGTTTTACGTTACCCTGTATGTCTGCATTCTAGAAATGACCTCGGCCATGTTTCCGTGCTAACTAACGATGTGACATTGGTGTGCTTAGCAACACACTTGGCACATTACTTAAGCTGACACAATGGATGCTTATCGTGAACAAAGAGTGAATATAAAGCTCTGTATTAAGTTCGGGAAAACCTCTAGTGAAACCTGGGCAATAAATGCAAGCGAGGCACTTTCAAGAACACAAAGGGCTTCGTGAAGACAGAGATTCGGACCAAGACGAACACGACATGGTCGCCCGTCTACAGCACATACCGATGCAAACGTGGAGCGTGTGACGCTTTTATTGTAAGCGACTTCCAACTGTTCGTGTGATATCTGAAGAACTCAATTAGAATCTTGATGTGTGTCTTACGATTTTATGCGAAGATTTAGGCAAACGAAAAATTACTGCAATGCTCGTCCCTCACACACTAACATGCGAACAGAAAGAGGAAAGACGAAGAGTTTCTGCTGAACTACTGGATAGAGTCATTCCACATTTCTGTCAAAGATTATTGTTAGTGCTTAGCGTTGGTGCTACCGTTAACATCCTCACATGAAGCGTCAAGTGCTGGATGGAGGAGTTCTGGATCATGAGCCTCCAAAATAGTCAAACGACAATCTTCGAGAACAAAGAGAATGTTGAACGCATTCTTTGATGCTAAAGGATTATTTCGCCACAAATATGTTCCTCCAGGTCAAACAGCGAACCTAACTGCTTACATCGAAGTCTTGAAAATTTTGCGACAAGCAATTCGACATCGCCGCCCAAATTTGCAGCATTCACAAGACTGCTTCTTACCGCAGGACAAAGCAAGACCCCTTACTGCTTTACCTGTTATCGAGTATCTGGTCAGACATTCTATCATTGACATCCCGCATCCATCATATTCGCCCGATCTCTTGCTTTACGATTTTTTCCTTGTTTCAGCGAGTGAAGAGGTGACTGAATGGAGAGTTGCATCAAGATATCGCAGATATCCAATAGGCTGTGAGAAATAAACTTACAAGCACCACATTTGAAAACTTCCCTGCTTGCTTGTTGTTAAGACCTCCAGCAACAACGTTGGCAACTGTTTGTAGGATTGTAACTGTGAATCGGGGCTAGGATCATGACTCGGTAAGCACAGTTTTCTATTCTTTAAAATACCCTGTGCTGAAGCTTTTCTGACAAATGGACTATTTCAAACATCAATTATAAATTCCATTGCACATTTTTAGTGTCAGGGTCTGAGAATCGTCACTGGGAGTAGCCCGACACATTATAACAACTGAGAATTATCCATTTTCGCAGGGAAGGCAAACTTTATGCAGGACTTAACCACCACCAACTGTTGCACTTTAAAGTACAAGAAAAATATTGACTATACAGTGATCATACACTCTCAAATAGTTTGAAAACAACATCTAAGCCGGCCGCGGTGGACGAGCGGTTCTACGCGCTTCAGTCACGAACCGCGCGAGTGCTACGGTCGCAGGTTCGAATCCGGCCTCGGGCATAGATGTGTGTGATGACCTTAGGTTCGTTAGGTTTAAGTAGTTCTACCTTCTAGGGAATTGATGACCTACGATGTTAAGTCTCATAGTGCTCAGAGCCATTTGATCCATTTGAACAACATATAATTGCAAAACAAATCTTCGTTTCATTGAATATAAAAATATATCAGCCCGACAATTGTTCTGGATATCATTCATTAATCTTCATTCTAAATGTCTCTAATTATAATTAACGTCTGAACAAAATATGTGTTGAGAAACACTTTTCAAATAAAGTGTGTCTTGGTCCTCATTACAGGTAATTTTTTAATAGACAGTCAATTCTCAGACCAAATTCTACAACCATGATAGGTCGCTAAACAGTCACTTTTCACAACACCATCCACATTACTGTTGACGTTCATAGTCTTCCCTCAATCAAAGTAAAGCTGATAAGTACTCAGTGAACCCCGCCTCAGCAGTTCACTGTACGCTAGCGTTTTGTGATTACTGCGTTTCTCCTGCACTGATTCACTGTCAAATTTGCAGTCTTCAACCGTCTTTTTTGCTATTTTTTCTTGCTATCTTTCTATTTGAAATCTTCTTGTCTTGCATCGCTTCTTCTTCGTTGATAACATGAAGATCTTTGTCTATTCTTAAAACTCTGCTTTTCTCTGCATGGTCAAATAGCATTATTCTACACGTTATGATGATTCCAAGCTCTACGTAAAATCTTGTGACTTTCGTCACAAAGAAACTCCCTAACTTTCCCCGAAGTTATCAATCTTTCAATTAAGCGACTTGCCCTGTCTGTTCGTCATTAGGTTATCGAGCCCCATCATCGATTGACTCCTATCATTTGTCGATTCCTCCTTAACAAAATATTGCACAGATAAATGTTTTCCTGCTAGACGAAAGCGACCTCTATACGTATAAACGGCATACAATCCAAAGTGCTTGTAACATTAGAATATCTAAAATATTTCATCTCTCATTTACATTTAAATACAAAATAACAAAAAACTAGTGGTAAAACTTATATCACATTATCATTACATATTTAATCAATCACTGAAAGTGCAGGAGAAAGTGTCCATTACAGTATCACCACGGAATAAGGAAAGAAGCAATCAGCGGGCATTTGCAGTTAACAGAGGAGAGATAAAGCAAACAGAAAAAAATACGTTCCCAATTAACGGGCAAATATTTCTTTACGCACTGACTTGCTTCTTGATTGTCTTTTGCAGAATTGATTTCTGTAATGGACGTCTGCCACGATAACTGTTTGCTACCTTACTATACTCACATTCACTATCAGAGTTTCACGTGAATCTTTCAGTTTGTTCCTGTAAACATCATACGCATCACCAAGTATTGGAATCTACTGATTTTTTGATACTTTACGTCTCATTAAAATTTCGCACATAAAACAACCAGGATTTGCTTGTAATGTTTGTAAAATTGTGTCATTCACTTTGCGTGGCTGTCTGAACATAAAATGTTTATCTCAGTTTTATTATGATTCAGAACAGAAGGTTTCGTATTGGTTCGGATATTACGGCTAATTGTAGGCACCTTTTCTTTAGTTGGTTGCTGAAGCACAGTTCACTGTAAGACAGTTCCATGATATACTGCTGCTATTGGGTTTTTGTATGAAGTAGGACATTAATATTTACCGTGGGATAGAGACTTCTTTCTTCTGATATTTGTTCTTTTATTTTGTTACTGCGGTTAGTTAAACATTTCAAAGTCTCAGAAGCGGTTGTTATTCGTTGAGTTACTCAAGAATGGCATTCTACTTGAATCGATGAATGACTTACAAAAGCATATGACTACCGTACTTTTTCTTGTGCCTTCAAACACTTGCGGACCGACGGAACGGACGGCTTCTTACAGTGTTATCTTATCTAGCGCATTTATTTCTGTCTTCAATTCGACGTGGAAAATAATTCTTACAGCATGTAGCTATGTAGTCGGTGTTCTTGCTTGCTTAGTAGTATGTCTGATGGATTAGTTTCGCATCAGGAAGATGTTGGTGCTATAATTTTAATTAATATTGTATTTATACTGGTTGCTGGTGAGGAGGAAAGTTAGTTATTAGTATTTTATTAATGATCTCATTCATAATCAGCCATATTACAGTCATCACAGTCGCTCAAGAAAGTTATAATTGAGCCCAAATACAGTCTGTTAAAGAATGTAGCTATCTGTACAGAGTACGGTCTAAAACAGATATAACACACATACAACCCGTTAAAGGACGCAGCAATCTATGCAGAGTTCAGTCCCAAACACATGTAACACACATACAATCCATTAAAGGATGCAGAAATCTGTGCAGAGTGCGGTCCAAAACAGATGTGCACACATACATTCCGTTAAAGGATGCAGCAATCTGTGTTGAGAGCGGTCCAAAACAGATATAACACACATAGAATGCGTTAAAGGATGCAGCAGTCTGTGTAGAGAGCGGTCCAAAACAGACGTAACACACATACAATCCGTTAAAGGACTCAGCAGTCTGTGGACTGTGGCTCAAAGCGATATTTGAACACTGAAAAAGTACTTACCAGGTAATTGATCTTCATCTCCTCAGAGGCACTTGTCACTGCTGCTGCCGCTGTCGCTGCTGCTGGTGCTGCCCGTACGCTCCATGATGCACACGAAAGTACAGTGATTGAACACTCAACGAAGAACAGAGGCAGACTGAGGGTGTGTTCGGTTGTGCTTTGGCTTATATAGTTTCTATGACGTCGAGTCACGTCACTAATGCAGTAGCCAATATGAGTGCAGCATTCTAGGGCTGGAGGGTGCTACGTCATGAATGAATGATCAGTGCACTCCTGGTGGGAAAACCTCAGATTTCCCATTTGATCATTGAATTTCCAAGTGGTACATTCAGTTATCGAATATCATTAAAATTCGATTGGAATAAAGGACTTAGGTTATTCCTATGATAGATGCGCCACATGTGTTCAGTTGATAGGGTTTGCATATTTCTCCAAGACGATCTATGGCACCAGTATGAACGTGCGGGCTAGAGGCTATGATGCCAGTATTCGCACGCTCGTGGGCTATACATGTGGCGCATGCCCAGGTATAAACACCTGAGAGAGAAAGCATTGCTGCATCTCTCTTTCTCAGCACCTGACTACAGGTGTGACATGTGTCTCACGTACTGCGAGCAATGATCATGGATTACATAATGGGATCGTGCTGTGGCTATGTCCTAGATCACATGGCGAACACACTGTCTGCCGCCATCTTGGATTATGTCACAGATGAGAGCGCCCTCTGTTGGTGGCGATGTGTACTAAGTCAGTTGGAGTCCTGACCTCGTGGTGAACACACCAGATGGCCCTACTGCATGAAAATGATTAAACAATGACTTATGTCAGAGTCCTTTTCTGATGAATCCTTAGGAGGAGGTGGCAGTGGGATGAATAAGGTTAGTCCAAGTGCCCTTTCTTTAAGGCCATTTTCTTAGCTTAGTAGAGATATGCGAATTGACCTTTGTTTACCACCAAAATTCAAACTTAGCTCCAGTTCGTAGGAAGAAGTGGCAGTTGGGTGACTTAGGTTAGCGGAGTTAGGCCAAGTGAGCTATGTTCCTGCGATTTTATTAGCTTAGTAGAGATTACTTCGGTGTGATGTATTATCCTGCTGGAATTTGAACTTGCCGCCATTTTTCTGGGGGAAAGGTGCATGGCACTTTTCCATCAAAATTCAAACCTCCTGGCAAAAGCAGCCATCTTGAATGACGCCATAGCCACCATCTTAATGATGTCATGGGCTGTTGCTAAGTCTACACGCCGCCATCTTGGATGACGTCATCGCCGCCATCTTGGACACATCTGACAACAATGCAGAGTGGCCTTGTACCTTCTTTGTCCCAATACTCACAGCAAATTAGTGTTATATGCTCTTAGAGGACAAATTCGCATGTACGAAAAGAGGTGATAACAAAAAATAAAGTTAACTATGGGCCGAAGATGACTGGACAGAACACATATAGAAAGACCGTACCTGATGCCTGGGAAACCTTCTAGGACAAGTATGCTTTCAGAATCACAATGGAAGGTCTTTGAAAAGAATAAAAAATATTGTCGCTCTGTTTCTTTTTTTTTCGAAACAGGCAACAGGCCATATTGGAAAGAACCGCTGTTGTTAACAAATATTCGCGTATCACGTGATAAGGGCGTGCAGAACATGAAGTTTCACATGGACAGCTCGGGTAGGTGCGGAGTCTCAGAGTATAGGAGCGAAACATGAATGCATAGGCCAGGAGGAAATAGCTTCCACCACAATACGCTTGTCAAGCTTTGTTGGGCCAAGAAACGAAGCAAGTAGTACAACAATCAACATTTGCCGCTACAACTTGTGGTACGGGATGAACACAAGATGCACTGAGGGGAACAAGAAAGATATACAGACCGTGGCCGTGGGTGGAAGGGGGAAAAGCGTCTTCAGACCAGGGCCATGTGTAGACAGATCACTTCCTATTCTGTCGGGCTAGAACAGCTTTTTAGTGAGCACTTGCGTTCACAGGTTTCGAAAATTTCGTAACATCTCCGGAGTGGACATCAGGGATTTCGAACCGAGTTAGTTACCTTCTGCGGAACAATTTAAAGAGGGCAGAACTGTACACGTCGCTAAGACAAAGAGAGTGGACATTGCCAATAATATAGCTAGGGAAAAGCATAGTTTTTCGTCTCACGAAAACTCTGTGCAGTTTCCGACTGCTGATTCAGTCAAGGCCTGAATAGTATTGAGGTTTACAGGTGCGCACAGCGTCGACGCGCTGCCTTCATCATACGCCACTGCCGACCACAGCAGCCGCCAACGAAGCACATTAATTATCGCGTCTGCTCAGGCGCTCAGTAAGGGAGTCACTAACACGTGTGTGCTCTTCAGTTTCGTTGGATATTAGAATTGTGTTACGTATCAGCTTCTCATTCCCTCGTATTAATGCTAGCCACGTATCGCGTGTGTGTTGATAGGGGATAAAACTAGGGAAAACTACTAGTAAATATATGTTATTGTTCAGCTAAAATACCCTAGACAACTAGTCATATGGAAGTGTTGTGAATGTAATATTTTGGACGGTAAATTGTTTTGTGATCATGTTATTGTAAGTTACGCTAAGGGTTCTTTTCTCATGTAGAAACGCTTTTGAAAGGTTGTATGTGTTCACGTTTGTCACGATTAATTTCATTTAGTTTGTGATTTCATTGCCAGGATCTTCGTAATTGTAGAGGATTTTCCAACGTTACCAACTACACACTTGAACCCAATATGTATGGTGATTCTGTAATAAAAAGAGTTCGCACAGGTAACAGTTCGTACAGGTTTGTGTGTTTTAGAGTAGAGTCTGCACCTTACATACTGAAATATTTTAGGGTATGACGGCTGCTATTGCGATGTCTAATCGTGACTTCATCCGGGATCTCTGTATCTTGCAGGGCCTGGGTTCACACGTACTTTAGTTCTGCCAAATATCTCCATGCGTGGCAAGTGATAAGGACGGGTCATAACGATCTGGAGAGTACATTAGAAAGTAGTTGTGTATTTACCTCATCATTACTAGACAGTAGTGTATTTCATACATCATTTTCCACTCCCTCATTCAGGACATACAAAGCCACATTGTTTAATCCTTACTAAGCTCAGATAACGTGCGCGTGAAGAAATAGTGTTTATGTAGTGTTTATTTCGTTTATATACAAAATACTCTAAAATGTTCCAAGTAGATCAGCATGTAACTTCCTGTCATATAGCAAAGACTCAACTACAAAATGGTTCAAATGGCTCTAAGCACTATGTGACCTAACTTCTGAGGTCATTAGTCCCCTAGAACTTAGAACTACTTAAACCTAACTAACCTAAGGACATCACACATATCCATGCCCGAGGCAGGATTTGAACCTTCGACCGTAGCGATCGCGCGGTTCCAGACTGTAGCGCCTAGAACCTCTCGGCCACCCCAGCTGACAGACCCAACTACAGAAAGAGGCAATAATACAATGTGTTCAATCAATTGTTAGCGAAATACCGACTAAGCAAATGCAAAATCCTTCTATTGTGATACTTGAAGAGGAGCAATCATCGATATCACCACATGGGAACCGATCGCAGGCTCGCGGCATCTGGTGGAGCCAATGGAGCGCGCCGGCTGCGCCACACCCTCAGCAGCTCAGCACCAGGAGCGCCCTCTGGAGCTGCAGTGCAGGACGGCCGGCGGCAGCGACTCGCAGCCACCTCACCTCGACACCGTATTTCCTGCTGTAATGTCGCGATCCTCGTGCTAGTTAACACTGTAATAGCTGGACTCTTTTTCTTACTGCACTAACTGTAGATCTTCATACGTTTGGAAAAACACAAGTCAATTTTGTGCTTATTGAGTTAACTAGCTCACTAATCATTTGCGGTCCAGTCCAGCTTTCCTACGACGACAGTTGCAGCACCACTCAGCAGCCCACCTCTCCTTATGTGTACAAAGTCGTACAAAACAAAAGCCTCGAGGATAGGTGTGTCTCTAGGCGAAACTACTGACTGCTTGGGTTGATATATTGCAAATTTAATAGCTGGAGAATTAAGTGACGACGGATCGCGACAAGCTCATCTGGTGCGCTGCAAAATTTAGCAAACAGCAAACCACTGTACAAAGCATATTTAGTTCACGGGTGGATGTGTGTGAGTAATTGAAAACAGAAAAAAATTGTGTAGTCTATCAACGTTTTCGTAATCTGAGGTATGGTTTCGGTCGGTAGAAGTCGGTGGACTTTGTGGCTCCTACATGTCTTTGTTAGGTAGTAATAGTTGTTTATTTCAAAGAGTAGATTATTTGAGCGTGGGCTACTTTTAGTATGAGCTTGCACTTCAGTTTGTTAGGTCCGAGTTCAGTGCGACATTTCTGTGCTAATGCGGATCATCGGCACAAAGCTAATATTGTCAGTACTGCACAAAGTGATGGAATGCGATTCTCCCTGCGCAATCTCTCCCCCATCTTTCAAAAGTCATTGTGCTCCTACCCCTGTAACCAATAAGTAAGGAAGTTGTGTTTGCTAAAATTTTGTGTATTAAAATGCAGCAGTAATATGATGCTTCTGTTTAGGTATGTTGTGGCTAATAAGCTTAAACAAAAAAGCGCTATTGTTGTTCAGTGATCTTGCCCTGTATATGATGAAGGCTGAAGAAGCAATTAAAATATTTACAGTAATCTAAAGGTCATTCCACGGTTATCCCATGTGCTACATCGTGCAACTGAAACAGTACGTCCAAAATATGACATTGTGAGTACCCTAATAAAGTCTACAAAGAAAGTAAATACACGCATAAAACACAAACGTTTGATACTTTTGCTAGCACTAAACATATCATATGCTGATTTTTTTCCATTCAACATATTCTTGAACACACCTGCCCACATTGCCTAATTTGGGCTCATACTGTCAATTTAGCTTCGTCACTGAAACCTATTTCAACCAGACAGAGTACCTGAATAAATGGTGTCATCTTCACTGTGGTAATTATGATGTAGGTAAGTCGAAAGAGACTGTAAATTCCCACCAAATTTGTTGAAATTAACGTCTGTTTACCTGATTCTATTCAAAACTTACGTTTTTGACCACTTTTTGATTTTTCTTCTTGGATTTAGGCCGAATACTCAACTAAAACCACTGATGCAGCTAAGATCAAAGTCACACGCACTGAAGAAAATAGTTTTTACTGATTTACATCAACTCAAATTTTGCACGTTTGCCTCTGACAATAGCGAAGTTGGGAGCCGCAGGTATGCCACAGGAGGCATCATTGACGGTCATTCAAGCCGCTGGAAAATCTTTGGAATCATCCTGTGGAGAACTGTGCGTCGCAGAAAAACAAGCCGAATGAAGCTATCAGTTGGAATACTTATTATCACTTTATAAAGAAAAATACTTTAAGGCGAAAACACAAAAGAATTTTAATTTGTTCTGCCTTTTTCTGATCTGTCTTCATTTAAGTATCTATGAACAGAAATGCTCTGTCACGTAACTAAAGAAGGTCAGTGGGAATTGGTTTTTGTATAACGTTTCTTGGAGACAATAGAAATAAACAGAGTACTTAATTTCTGATTGGTTTTTGCTAGCTGTGGGTAGTGCCGATAGCTCGCTAATCACGCCTGAGTGTGTTGCTGCTGCTGCATCGTCGAGAAGCCGCCAGGGCCGAGCCTCCTGCGTCTGGAGCGTCCTGACCGAAGACTGTCCCAGCTGTGCGCGGAACCCGAAGTGTCTGTACCAGGCGCAAGACGTGGAGAGTATCTGGTGCAGACAGAGTCACAGGTGTCCTCTCTGTCAGCAGAGCCACAAGTCGCTCTACTCAGAGGAGAATCGGTAGCAAAGTTCATGATGATGATGATGATGATGATGATGATGCTTGGTTTGTGGGGCGCTCGATTGCGCGGTTTCCAGGCTTTTACAAATTCCCAATCTTTTCACTGTCCAGTCACGCCATTTCCTCAATGACGATGCAATGAGGAGGACAACACAAAAACCGAGACACCGGGCAAAGAAAATCCGTGACCCAGTCTGGAATCGGACTCGACACCCCGTGATCCAGAGGCAGCACAGCTAGCTACTGCGGACTAGGACAAAGTTAAGAGCGCAACAGTTCTGCAGATACTTCTCTCGTCTCGAGCAGCAGTTGACAATCAGAAAGCAATACTTTTGTTCTGTCAACGAAAATATAAAGCAGATGTCGCCGTACTAACACGACGGTGCTCCAGCCAATTTACGTGTCTTAAATTTGGGGCATTTTTGCGCTGTTTTCTAGTGTGGGAACATAAAAAGGAAAAAAAATTGATAAAAATATTGGGCTGGAGCCGAACAGGTAGGGACTGATTGTGTCTTTCAGAAAATTTACGAGATCACTACCTCCCCTACAAAGCTTTCTCTCAAAAAATGGCTCAAAAACTGCCCCTGTTATTTACGAAATCCTCTTTCCGCTAGCGAAACGTTTCTCAGATTGTCCCTAGCAAAAAATGTTACAGAGTGCGCATCGCTGACAAAGTCTGTCACGAAGTAATGGAGCACAATGAACTTGTGCCTCCAGCACCCGTCTTTCCCCTGCCCAGCCTGCTGCGCCCCCCCCCTCCACCGTCACAGGGGCAGGTGCTTCCCCTGCCAGCAGAGCCAGCAGTTCTTAGGGCGATGCTTCTGTTGAACTGCCCTTCTTGCTCTATGGCCGCCACAGTACCCAGAAATCGTCTTACCCCACATCCAGCACATGTAATGGAATACCTACAAGCGTCAAGATGGAAGAAAAAGCGATAAATCATACACGCAAACATTATTGTTCAATAGAAATTGAAAATAAAGTTGCGTTTCCACAGTATCTTCGATTTGCACTTGACTTAATTTGAAATGTAATTGATTTCCTTATCAGACTGACTCTCATTTGCATACAAATATGTGGCTAGTTCGCATAATGACCTATTGCAGAATGAAAAGTGACGAAGCCTGCTGCCTCGACGCTTTCAACCTGTCATATCCATCAGTTGTGCAATCTTAGAACATTTTCTGAGCTCAGAAGTAAGGACGTAGATCGAACGGAATGCCAAGCAGCATTGATTCCGGAAACATTGATCACGTGAAACACAACTCTCATGTCCCTTACGTGGCATCCTGCAAGTCTCTCTAAAAAACATGTGACTCAGTAGAAGCTTATGCGTAATACAGGAAATTCGGTCGTACGTAGCATCGAGCTAAAGTTGTGACTGAATTGAGAATTTCTCGATAGGAAGATAACAAGCTTGTTACTTTGGTTTGAGAAGCCTCTGAAGACATAGATTCAACTTCACGTGTGTTCCAGGGAAGTGTGTTGCAAGTCTTGCTGTTCCTCTTGAATATTAATGTCTTTTAGACAGTCTTGCAAGTAACTTCAGACTTTATGTACACGAAGCATTCATCTGTAACTGCTCTGGCGTATCGTCGAGCGCCGGCACGCCGGTCAAGAACGCTAGAGCTGACAGGGCGTGAAGAAGGCGTGAGCCAATAGTGTGCTGACCGACCTCTCTACAGGACGACATCGAGACAGCAGCGGCCTCCAGGAGAAGAGAACAAAAGCGCCGCGCCGCCTGGCAACACCGCCAGTTGAAGACCAGCCGTTCTGCGAGCTCTACAGCACAGATTTAGGAAGTGTGTAACTTATCTTGTATAGCGAATTGTATACACCGAATATACTTCTTATTTGTCTGTTGCCATTTGTTTGCGACCCATCATTGTCGATTCTCAAAATTAAGTATTGTCATTTACCTTACTGTAATAAAAATTCGTTAATACGATTTGTTTGAATTGTTGTCTAGCGATGCGACAATGCATGTCTCCTAGGCACTCCATATTCGACGAGTAGGCAGGACACAATAATAACGAATTACTGTCCGAAAAAATCGGCCAAATAATCATTCGGATCTTGATAAGATTTTAAAGGACTGCAAAGATTGGCAACCCCCTTTAAACATCCAGAATTGTAAAACAACCTACCACACAATAAGAAAAGGTTCAACATTCTATAACTATAGTATCAACGATTCTCAACTGAAATCGGTCGAAGCATACAAATACCTAGATGCAGCTATTTGTTGAGATGTGACATGGAAGGATCACGTTGGCAGCTGACAGACTTAAGGCAATGTAATCGCTAAAATACAACACTCCACTACATGTTGCTCTTATGGAGGACCCGAGGACAATACTGCTATAAATATAGCGCCCGCATAGAGCTCTAAAACAATTACAGTTCCAGCTCTCCACACGTCAATGGAATGCGAAGAGGTCGTTATAACTGATGCGGTGGGAAGGACTCTTTGCCATGCTCTTCACAGTGGTTTGCATAATATGGATGTAAATGTAGATACGGATGACGTCGAGCATCTGCTGATATCTTTAAAAACTGCCGGGCAGTTAACTTGGCAGATAATGTTGGTGAATTGCAGATCGGAATAATATATCGAAGAATACAAATATTGAAGATCGACAAGAAGATAATGTCGAAAAGGAAACTTCCAGAGAAACGATTCTGAAGTTGTGCCGAGTACTGGGAGGCAAACTGAAGAAAATAATAACTTCCTTGCATTTTTTTGAACAACAAGAAGTCTTCCACAATGTTCCATAGAGGAACATGTCCTTAACTCTTAGAAGACTGAGTCATAACTACAGAGGGAGAACAAAATTATGAACCACCTATAAAATGTAAGAGACAATGTTAAAAGTGAAAGATAAAGAAGGAGAGGTCTAGTTAAGAAGGTTGGAAAGCAAGTTAGCTGCTTATCAGCTACAATCGTCAGCTTGCACGAAGTATGGAGAATGGAACATCGTGAATATGGACGAAAAGAAATTGCAAGAATTTGTAAGGTGACGGAATCGAAAAATTGTTCAAACTTATTGCGTAGATAAAATACGTACCGAAGAATATGAAATAGAGACATGTGAGGAAAACATTCTGTGGAAGACCTTGAAGATGAAACAGTTTGGTTCAAATGGCTCTGAGCACTATGGGACTTAACATCTATGGTCATCAGTCCCCTAGAACTTAGAACTACTTAAACCTAACTAACCTAAGGACAGCACACAACACCCAGCCATCACGAGGCAGAGAAAATCCCTGACCCCGCCGGGAATCGAACCCGGGATCCCGGGCGTGGGAAGTGAGAACGCTACCGCACGACCACGAGATGCGGGCTGAGACAGTTTACTAACAAGGAAACCTTGAGTATGAGGTCGCAAATGGCCTATGATGTTTACGGCATTCGACGCTCCACATGTTGTCTACCATGCAGCCACAATTTCGGCATCTATTGGCAATAGAGTGCGGAAATGGGGGGGGGGGGGGTATCTAATGGTGAGCACAGCATGAGGTCACGGAGCGTAGTTGAACTGCTTAGTCGAAGAGTAAATCACAACAGTGCTGCAGTGTTAACGGTGTCGATGCAAAGCGGAGTAATGGCAGCGTGTAGCGAAGCAAACATTGCATTATATCTACACCAACATTTGCTGAAGTTGACTTTAGTCACAAAGGAACCCATGGAATTTCGCAGAGTGGGAAAGAAGTGGCAGATGAAATATTAGCGTTTCTGCAAGATGAGTCGTAAAATGCGTGCTGTCGTATATGCTCGAGTGTGGGGACCGTGCACATGATAATTGCAATGACGACGACAAGTGCTTAAAAAGTGATACACGTTTTGGGCCATGTGCATCATCATCCATGAGGGACAGGGAGCGACAAATCCCGTCTCTAGTGAAACATACTAAGGGGCAATCGTTGTCCAAAAGGCGGGTACTAAACATAATTACGTACATGGAAGATAACCCGCAGCAATGAAAAAAAAAAAGAAAATGAACATTTATCAACCGATCTCCAGTAAGTTCGCAGCGGTATGACAGTGTAGTGCATAAGAAAAACCACCGATATTAAAGGGAGGACAAGATACACTTGGTACAAAAGCGGGCCTTCGCGCTGTTCAAGGATGTGAGATACTATTTACAGGATGTGCATGGCAGTGACCTACTGCGTTGTGCACGTCAAATTGCGCACGACATTCATTACAATGATTTCGAGAGAAGCAGTAGATGGCTGCGTAACTTCAAACTAAGCGTCAGCTTGACGATGCAGAGCAAACTGCGGAATAGGCACGAAAATTTGTAGAAGACTTTATTCAACTCAGACCAAACGGAATTTGAACAAGAAATACATATGAAAGGAACACTGTAAATTAGAGCCACCGAGCGAGTTTTATCCAGCTCAACTAACATCGATTACTTAACACATTTATATTCAATTATGCCGACATTTAATCTGGATAGTAGATTGTCTGGAAAGTTTTTTGTTGGGCTGCGAGAAGTTGCTGGTGCTCTGCTCGCTACGGTTCTTTCTCATGTGCGTATGCTTGCAAGAGCAGTAGGGAATATTTACGTTACAGCAAGCGACGGCGGAGAAATGGGTGTAAGAGAACCAGCTATGGTATGAACATTGCTTTTGGGCAAGGGCTGGTCAAAATAACTTGTTGTTTATTGATTTCTGCTTTTCTTATAAAAATCATCCTCCTTTAAAGCGTAATATCACTCCTGAAAAATGTACTACATTGGAGTTCTACCACCTGGAAACATTGGAAAAATTCAGACTCTGTATGTTTGCTTTTTCCGTGATGTAAAACAAGAGTGGGTCCTAGCTGAACTTTCCGCACGGCTTTTAACTCCAAAGAGCTCGCCATCGATCTTGATGGTGCAAACCATTGTCATCTCTGTGGTGCGCCATGTTTCATTCTGTGTCCATGATGCAAGTTAATTGTTTGTTTTGAACGTTTCTTGAATGTTTATGACGTCCATTTGGTAAAGTGTAATACATACGTCCCATAGAACGTTGATGTCTACGTCTCTGGGACGCTGATTTCCTGTCTCCGTCCTGATGTATATTGTAAGCCATCACCAGCTAATATTATTCCTGTCACAATTGTTAACACAACACTTTCAAAAGAGTTTTACTAAAGACTGAACTTGCGACCTCGCAACCAGTGGGTTCCTTGGGAGACAACTGCTATGGCGTCCATCAGAACATATCGTGGCGCTAAGGAAGCAGTAGAGGAGGACGTCGAGTGTAGTAGATAGGTATAAATGCAAAATATAGGTCAATATGAGAAGAAATGGTGGAGAGCATAAAACCAGTAGAAGTTTGACCACATTTAAAACTGCAAAAGGCTGGTCAGATATTCAACTGGAAGAGCGGTCGAAAGCATGAGCCAACAGACTAATTGGTAACTCATAGTGGCGAGGAGTGCATTCTGTCCCATATTCTTCACCTCCGAGAATACGATGCCCGACGAAGAAAGTGAGGGGCTCAGGAGGGGAGGTGGAAGCGAAACGAAAAGTCGCAGGTTGAGGAGGTGTGTTTTGTTATTTTAACGATTACAGAACCGAATCAAATTTACGAAGAAGTTGCCAGTACGAGCCAGCTTATAATTATGACGTTGCATCACCTCTAGCCTGGATGCACGAACTGAGTCCGTGGGGTCGGGTGTCATAAGCCCCTCGTGCCCTCTCCTGAGACTAGCTGGCCCACAACTGTTGCAACTGGCCAGTGATACCCAGGAAACGGCACTGGGACGGACTTGCGTCCGACCTGGTCCATCACGTGCTCTATTGCGCGCCGATCGTGGGATCTCGATCACCACGGGTGTGCCTCAACGTCACTCAGTTTATGGAGGCACATGCCACTTATGGATGAACATTGCCCTGTTGGAAAACGGTGCCACAACCACTGCGCGACAGACGTTACACGTCAGGACGCAGGATGTCCGTGACGTACTGTTAAGCCGACAGAGTTCCCTGCATCACTACCAGCCGTGATTGAAGCCTAACCCGACGGATCCCCACATCACGAAGCCAGGAGTGACACCACTGTGCCCCTACTGAATGAATGGGACTTCTCCCCAGGCCGCCGCCATGCTCGTCGACGATGGTGATACCGGGTAATGTAGACTCGCGTTTCGTCTCTGAACACAGTGCGACGCCGTTCGTCTGATGGTCAGGGCGCGTGCCGAATGCAGCCGTTCGTGCTTTGGTGCCGGCAGCTGCCAGTGGAGGCAACGGTAATTCCCCGGTCTGGCTGCTGTCAGTCTCCTATCAGTGGTGCGGTATGACACAGAGAACTTCTGGGAGTCCATTACTTGCTCTCGGATGGCAGGCCCTAATGTGAAGCGGTTACTCTGTGCTTAGTGTACAACACTCCATTCTTGTGGCGTGATGTGGTCGACTGGAACCGTGACGACGAGTACGTCTACCCTCCAGTCCAACACAGGGCACTGTCACATCCAGCTGCCGCACAAATCAGGATGTTGCGTGAAATGTAGACGCGCCGTGAGGATCCCTTCAAAGTTTGTCAGGTGCTGATAACGCTGTCCCAAAAGCGTGCGCCGCCTCTGTGTCCCTCACAGTGATCACCCCCCATCTGACCCTGCTCAGGCCTTTCGTATACCCTACCACGACCAGTAATTGCGCCAAACACGAAAGACACTAATGCCTAATGCACTCTGCTGCCGTTTCTACCTGTCACACAAAAGTGCAACAGTAACACGCAACATTTACATATGTTTCTTCAAGTTTTCCCGGTGGTTCGAATGTTCCGTAAGTTTTCGGGAGTTCACCTCGGAATTTATTGCCTCTTGTAACGATATTTCGGCAGTCAACCTTTTAGCCACTCTCGACGTGAGTCGCCTGCAAGATTCTTAAAGCACTCTGCACTGTGAAATAAACGCGCGTGCGTAAATTTTAACATTCTTTGTTCGGAGAATGTCAGTCACAAATTAATCTTTGCTCGTCTAAGAGCAAAACAAAGCTAGTGCAGAGTCAGCGAATCCACAGTACTTACAAATTATTTGGTTTATTCTATGAAATGATGAAATTACGAGACACTGGTTTCTAGTGGGTGAATAGCCGAAGCAGTGACTTTTACTGGCTGAGAACACATGCTGTAGTAAATAAAAGGTGGATAAAACCTTTGAAAATAACTGAATGTACAGAAAGATGAAAACAATAGTGGAATGGGTACGTAAGTTTCATTTTATTTCGTTATAAATTAAAAGAGAAATAAACTGTCTCGCACTGTACAAAACAAAAGACCACCTCCGCCGCACGCAAATTTCCTCGAATTAAACAAAAATTTTCTAAAATTACATTTCTCGAATGCACGTCCATCTACCCGCTAAACATCAGCCCTTCAATTCGTCGGTTTAATTAATGTTTCCATTCGAGCGTACAACTTACTATGTCCACCCATTGTCCGTTCAATTGCCCACATGTGCAGCGTACCTAGATATCATTTTCTTTACACGAGCTAAGACATACTCAGCTCCACTCTATTCCTAGACGGTATGTGTGTTCATCTTATGTAACTTACGAGTAATTGTACACTGTGAATAACGAGTGAAATGTCAGCAAATAATTGTACCAAGGATACTCAAGTGTCATGTCAACGGTGAAAGTAATAAAGTGAAATGTCATCAAGAATAACAACCACACGTGTTGTGTGGCTCTAATGCAATATACAGCGTGGTCCATTGATTGTGACCGGGCCAAATATCTCATGAAATAAGCGTCAAACGACAAAACTGCAAAGAACGAAATTTGTCTTGCTTGAAGGGGGAAACCAGATGGCGCTATGGTTGGTCCGCTAGATGGTTCTGCCATAGGTCAAACGGATATCAACTGCGTTTTTTAAAATGGGAACCTCCATTTTTTATTACATATTCGTCTAGTACGTAAAGAAATATAAATGTTTTAGTTGGACCACTTTATTCGATTTGTGATAGACGGCGCTGTAATAGTCACAAACATATGGCTCACAATTTTAGGTGAACAATTGGTAACAGGTAGGTTTTTTAAATTAAAATACAGAACGTAGGTACGTTTGAATATTTCATTTCGGTTGTGATACATGTACAATCGTGTTCAAAAATATCCGAACGACCTGAATTGCATATCGCCTGAATCGGATGCAACCCGCATAACGCAGCTGTCTAGCAGGTCCTCTAATCGTTCCTCTGTATAGTCATTGGACAATTGAATATCGTTCCAACAAGTCACCACTAGAAAACACAGACCTGTATCGCAATAACTCAAGATGTAAAGTAACACTACGATACTACAAATATCAGGGAACACCTTATCACAGATAAGACTGTCCTTAAGGCTTGTAATCTCACATTTATTACAAAAAATGACATACCTGAAATGATACCACTCTCATTATTACGTCAGATAGTAAGTTCGTCGCATTCATGATTTCCTCTTCAAAGTAACATACCGTACTTATTACTTAACACAAAATGACATTAAAAATTTAAGTTATTCACGACCAGCTAATTGAGAATAGGTATGAACTTCAAATGACACGACGGATCGTCTGGTTGTGCATATGGATTCAAACCCAGATCAAGCAGACTAAGCAAAGATTTCGTGACTGACGCAAACTAACAGTCATTCCTGAATGGGCATACAGAGAGTGATATACTTCGATTTCAGATAATATCAGTTAGCAAATATCAACTTTAAATTAAAAAAGGTAAACATTTTTAACGTACGTGAATTCCACCCAGCAACTGTTGTCACTGTTAACGAATTACGCGAGATAATAAAAATTACTTCTTCACAAATGACTTACTTGAAATGCCGTGAAGTAAAGCTTTGTGTTGGACAGGGATTCGAACCCAGAACCTATTCGGATTGTTATCGAAGCACAATCAACTGTGACATATAGGATTTTCTCGGCAGTAGCGAGATGTTTTAACTAAAATGACGAGATTAAACATTAATTTTTTCCTTCCCAGGACACTAACCCGACACTTATCGCTGTTATATTCTAGAGAAAACGAACGTTAAATACGGGTTTGTTACGCCATCAATGACACGTGAGCATGTTTGAACTAGAAATAATATGACGAAGAGTTCTGTGCTTACTGGTAATCGAACCCCACACATATCGTTGTTGACTACACACAAAGAGACGTAGCTACCGAATTTTTCTCCACCAGCAGCTCAGAATCACATCCTTGAACTTACAGTGATCTAGCAAATTGTTCTGTGTCTCACTGGGAGTCAAAAACGTCAGATATCGTTAGTGTTGACAACGAATGAAAATATGTCAAAAATCAAAATTATTGTCCACCAGCAGATAAGTGTTCTCATTTTAGAGCTTGATAATACATAATGAAAACTTTAGTGCCCGGCCAGGATTCAAACCCATTCACGCGCAATATGTGGAGATGCTGAAGAATCTACAGTTTTGAACAAACAACAAATTGTAGTCGAGCTGTATTGTCACGAAGAAGTCAAATTCCGCGTTAAAGGCGGTCTGAGTTGTATCCCCAGTTCAGAACCAATTTTATCAACATACAGAAGCTCAAATAAAAGACGGAATAATCGTCCCGTGACCCTACATAGCGTTTGTTTCATAACTAGAAACAAATAACTATTATAAGGAAGGATACTGGTGATAAGAGTTTCTACATGTCGCCACTCCTGGCTCTATTGTGGTTCAACCTAACGTCTACTTGGTAGAGAAGGAATATCATGTTTCATGTGAATTTCAGACCACAATGCCATTATACCTTCTTCACTTGGCGTAGCCAGAAGCGGATAGAATCTCTCTCTCCCTGACAAAATTCATCAGCAGAAGCTGGAATCCAACCTGGACCATGAGTACACGAATCTATTAGCAATCCAACAGACCATCCTCGGTGACTCATTTTTCTATTGTAACGCCGTTGCGCGACACTGGATTAGAATTCTGACACACCGGCTCCGTGTAGTGGTTTGCAGCATGTTCAGTACATTCATTTACTTGCTTGACCCAATCACCATGAATTAGCTGCCTCGGCTACCGAGTGCATACATTCGACTCTATCGTGTAATCGCCGAAATAAAATCATGTAACTGCCACCTGCACAGAACTGCCAACACTGTATTATGCAGAAATTTAAATGGGAAGTGTTCCTTTCCACTTGAGCTACTCTATTACGCTACTTGTTTGTCGAAAACGTCGTGCAGTGCAACAGAAAAGGTGTAACCGTCTGTCTCTCAGAAGTCTAGATCCGTCCATATGCATTATCTCACAGCAGTGAGGAATGTATAAGTTCTGGAGGAATTGTTGTTGACTTCTGGAGCTGCTGTAGCTATGTGTCAGCTGGTAGCGTCATGGTAAGTGTCGCGAGTTTGAATACATTCACTGCTGCATTTCTTAAAACGCAATTCAGCTGTCTGCTGAGGTTTTCAATCTAATGGAACTTTGAACATAATTCCCTTCACTTCTAAACCCAAAATAGCAACATTTGGATAAAGGGCTCACTTCTGCGACATTTTGATCTTTTCAGGTTTAATAGATGGCCAGGCAGCAGATGCAACTCCAAACTTTTGTATTAAGTATGGGGAGAGCGCTTCGTGCCAAAATGCGCCAGAAAAGTATTTCCTGCATTAGCTGTCGTGTGGTAGTGGAATTATATTTTTGACAGCCTTAACTCAGAACAAGTTTTCTATATGCATGTAATCGATAAACTGCATGTGTATTGTCAGACAGTTATAGATAACATCAGAGAATTCGCATATATCGTTGACGATTAATTTTTCTCTCAGGTTTACTATCGTTTTAACAACACTAAAAGAAACCTTACGAAATCTGCGCACTGTGGCATTTCATAAACAAAGTTATGTAATCCGGGAAACCCAAAATTTGCTTCGCAGTAGCGGAATGAGGCGTTACCTGTTGTGCAGCATTGTATGATTTTCACCATTGCACTATGAGCCGAAAGTATTTTCTTACGATTTCCTTATCGATGTTTGATCTGACTGCTTGTAGATCTTTCACAGAAGCAATAAAAACTTCACTGTCAGTGTGACTAGAACCGGGAAGCATAACAGAGAGTTTTTCTCAGGTCAGTACATTACCACAGAATTACGAGGTGAATAGTGGATAGAACTCGTAAACCGCTACTTAAAGGACTAGATTAGTTGCGATTTCAGAGTACTATGACTTTCGTGGACTGAAAACCGCAAATTTACAAAGTTTTGTTTCACCTCAAATAATAATAACTCAGTTTATTTAATGGAAATGACCGGAAAACTCAAGTGAACTTTGAGGATTAATTCCGTGCACACCAGTAAGTAACTCGTCGATCACAGAGTTGCCTAACGTACCTTGCCTTGTTGCCAAATCTCAGTTAGAGTACCAACAGAAGGAGGACGAACAGATGTGTGGCTACAGCTGGCTGGTAAGTGACCATAGCTGGCGTCTCAAAGATACGTAATGCATCTGATTCGCATTTCTGTAACTAGTTTTAGGAACTGGAGTAGAGTTACTAATAATACTCAGAACTGACAGCAAACTAAGCATCATAAATCAGTAACTCTCATAGTTGTTATTATATTTCTTTCATAAGTGTACTCAAAACTAAGAAATTCATTCATGGTCATTTTCGTGCCTGACCGATAGTCGAACATAACAAACAAATAAAATTATAAAAATAATGTGTGTGTGTTGCGTGTGTGTGTGTGTGTGTGTGTGTGTGTGTGTGTGTGTGCGTGTGTGACAAGAGAGAGAGAGAGAGAGAGACATAAATATAAAAAAGAATGAGAGAGAGAGTAAAAAGTACTTCTAAAGAAACTGAAACATGGAATGTAAAGAAACCTCTCATAAAAACGACACGTTCCACATCATTACGCAATGTCGTATTCATGATCTGTGGAACAAGTACTAATGTAATCACATCTAATCTAATTTAATCATATCGATTGCTGACTAGCCATGAACAGTCAGGAATTACCGAAATTTTCGCCAATATCAGTAACCAAATCTAAGCCTGAAAGTATAAGACAACTGTTTTTGTAATAAACCGGGGCTACAATCAAGACTCTTTCGTCCCTGTTAACTAACCACGAAAGATGTCTAATATACTTCCATTCAGAATTAACAAAGTGTGCATGCTTTTTAAGATGAAACGCATGATGAGAAGTTCTGTGATGCAGATACGAACCCAACTCATAATCTTTTTGTAAATTAAGTAAAATGAAATGTTATGTATCGGTTTTTCTTACCAGCTGCTAGGTTTTTAAATCTAAAATAAGAAAAAAAATTTTTGTGCCTGAGGGACAATCGAACCGCACACCTACCGTCCTTCTTTATCATCCACGAATATAGCTTAAGAATCAATTGCTTAGTCATCAACAGTAAGAGGTGTGCGTGTTTGACCAGAAATAACGACGCCTATAGCGATTGTTGACAACACGTGAACAGACATTAAAAATGCACATTAATTTTCACTAGCAGGCTGGTTTGCACGTGAAAATGAAATTATGAATATTTTTGTACTGGATCAGGATTCGGAGCCACTTATGTACCTTTGGAAGAGACCTAGGGAAGAGTGCAGTCTTGGGAAAAGGAACGAAATTATTGAACTATGCTGTTCCGAGAGATTCAGATCCTCAAATGAGGAGATACGAATTCGAATCACAGTCCAGTACCAAATTTTTCAACGTCTGTAGTTCAATCAAGTACAAATAAAATAAGAGCTCTGTTCCTTTAAATGGCTATCGGTACATGAAACAAAATAAATTTTTCTAATGTAAGTAAGTTTACTGGCGACAGTATTTCTGTTTATCATGACATCCGCCTATGTCATTTCCCAACGTAAACAGCATCTGCCCAGTTGGAAATGAAGGAACGTGATGTTTAGTACGGATTCTGGATTATATCGTCTTTCTCTTGAAGTTACCAGAGGTAAAGTAAATCTGTCTGTCCGTCTCAAAAGTAAAAGCCTGAACCCACGCGTTGTACCTGTGTTAGTTCGTTCCACCAGACCATTGTGGCCACATATCCCAGCTGAAGGAGTGTGCTGTAAAGGAATATGTGCGTAGCTTACAAAATTAGTCATGGTAGAAAAAATGCGAGTCTATAAAATGGTTAAGTAGAAGCAAGCTTCTGACGTGGAGATTATGCTAGTCTCATGTCAGCAGGATGTAAAGACTCTTTTAGGCATCATAGCCTCAATATGAAGCCATTTTGAAATTTTCACTAATTTAGGAAATGTCTAGTTCGTGAAAATCCAGTGTGAAGTGTGAAGTTACCGGATTATTCGATTATTACCGTCACTGTTAGTATCATTTTCTTCATAGCGCTGTTGGAACACATTTGCTTGAAGATCATTTAATTCCTTTTGGTGATTATAGAAGCAGTTGCCCAAGAACAGGTTCTTTCTCTGTCTGCGGAATCCTTTTCATGTTAATATCAAACATCAGCAATTACTCGTAGATTACATTAAAACTAAAGTAACTGATGAAGACGTTACTTGATAACAAAGCGCGCTGTATTTCTTCTTTTACTTATGCCTAGAAATGGCTGTCGTATACTGCCAAACCAAAAGCGAAAGGATCTTACTGCCTTCCGATATACGTCGCTGTCAGTTTTTCCATATGATTTGCTCGACCTGACCTGTTTCAAGTTGTGTATGGCAGAGATTGTTTTAGAAAATCAATTGTTTTCCTTAGCAATAAACAGAAAGATTTACATTCTAAGCAATGCAAGTTCAAACTTTTCGCAATATTAGTTCAAATTTAATATTCGCTTCTATAATGTAGTAAAGTATTCCACAGTTGCAAAACCCGCATCCGACTCGTTGACCTTACACTTAGTCGCTGACCATAAATTCTAGCTCTGAGTGACGCCAGTTTAAGTAACCTAATGTAGCGACGACTGTTTGCCATTGCTCTTTCTCACCGGAAAATAGGCAGTTCACTACTTGGGCTTAATAAGTACACTGTAATAGTAATTTCTGTGTGTATGGAATTCGTACGGATTGTAGAATTTGGTGGTGCTCTGTCTTCTACTTCTGTATACAATATGCCTGACGTAAATGGGCCATTTCTCATTACAGGCCCCGGGCAGTACAACATCATACTGACAACAGTAACGTGCTTATACTGACAACCTCACAGTTCGTTTTACCTGATTTTGTAATCATTTAAATAAAACAACATGACCTTCCAGTGGGAGACGTTTCCTCCCCATTTTCCTTCTGTGAAATTTGTCAGTAAGCTTTCTGCCTTCCAACCAGCGAAATGCGGCAGAGGACGGTTGCTGAACGATTCACAAACCACGATTTAGTGCCGTTAAGACGATTTCTTTAAACTTTGTCGTAGCTGAATGAATTTAATTTCTTCTTAACTCGCCTTATGCAGCAACGTTCACAGACATCTCAAACAGGAAAAGCTCTTTATCTAGGTACGAAGGTTGTAAAATAAACCTCTCACAGTTTGTGTCAGGTTGATCTTTTCGTCTGACAGCACTGCATTAGTATTTTGTCTAAGAGGTATCACAAGTAGTGTTCCTGTAACTGTAGGAATCATAGGTTGAAAACTAGTTTTAACACCGATGGGTACAGTACCGCTAAATCAATCTAACAGAATTTTTTCTGTAAATTAGCAGCTCCATTACATAAATCAGAAAAAGAGCTTGCACATGCTGACCCCAATCACGGTTATAACTGACGACTAAGTGAGCCGTTGCGACACGAGACACGGGCGGTACCATGGGGCTACGGACACACTGCTGCCAGCATGCCACTCTCGTAATTATATTGGTCGCTCAGCCTAATAACGCATCGTGAAAGATAATAAAATTTGTCACTTACCTGAAGAATAGCATTTCTTTAGCCAAAAAATTGAATTTTCATTCTCAGCGTCTTAGTTTACGTGAGGATTGTATAGCACGAATCATTCAAATTGAAAGGGAATATCAAGTGAATGTAGCAAGTCAGTTCAGTACCATACACGAAAGTGAATGCACTGTCTCAGTGTTGCCAAATGTTTGTGACGATGTTGCCAATTCTCAACTGTGCTAGGACCAGCACATAGAGGTATTCGACCGAAACATAGCCATGACCAAGATTGTAACTGGGGTCGACAGCATCGTCGTCTACCACCTTGACAACTCGAACGGTGACAGTGCTCGGCCGGTTACTTACGTTTACTGGTATCAAAAGTACAACATGAAAACACAAAAATGTTAATAACCCAGAGATTATTAACTTTGAAACCCATAGTAAAGTAAAGCAGTCATCAGTCGGAAGATTGGTTTGGACGCCACAGTGCTTTCTTGTTGGAGGTGGTATGCCGTTGTTATCCTCCGACCTTTGACTTGACGTACCTAACCAGTTAATAATGGAACCTACACTTTAACGAGGCTTTCGGACCACAGTGCTACTCGGCATTTTTCACATCATCAAACACTGCCCGAGGTGAAATAAGTGTACAGTGGCACTTGAAAATCGTGGTACTGATCAAGGTTGCACCCGAGACCATTGTAGTCCTAGTCTTGCTCTTTACCACTTCGCCACCATGTAACGGCTGGAAGCTCTAACGTAATAATGAAATGTTTTATTTGTAGACGCTATTTCGGTGTACAACAATGAAAATACGATTGTCCGTCCTCAACTTTGTCCTCGATTTTTTCCGATGCTAGGGAGTGTATAGCACAAAGCTAGAACATCCATGCAATATTTGACAAAAATCGGTAGCGCACTTGTCAGACCCTCTCCCTGTGAAACTTATTTGCAAATCGGAAGTTTTTGGAGACTGTTTCCCCCTGCTCCCCACAACGAGCGTTCCAAGTGACATACAGCAATGTATGCAATATCTCGAATATACTGAACGCCACAGTTTACTTTAGTCTTCCGTACTAAAACATGTTCGTTCCATCGAAATAATAGTTACGACTAAAACATATTTCTGTATACCCTGAATTTTGTTGGACAGATATATATCGTCATCTAACACAGCTCATAACAATTTCAGACTAGTGATTTTGGCTGATATACCAATAAACACACCTATCTGTTGTAACTGGATCGTCTGCAACAGCATTGATTTAATGATATTGCTCTAAACGTTCCAGTGAAATCGTGAATATAATCTGCGCGTCACAGTATTGAAAGCTTGAAATCGGGAATGAATTTGACGTCGGTGCTGGTGCGAGTGCTCTGCTTCCTGTGTGGCACTTCGTTTCCTGTTGCCTTGTGAGTAGGTTCTTACTTCTGTCAAGGCGACATGTCACAGCTCATTGAGTTTGATAAAGGTTGTATCGTTGCGCTTTATGAAGACGGGTACTGGTTCAAATGGTTCTAATGGCTCTGAGCACTATGAGACTTAACTTCTGAGGTCATCAGTCCCTTAGAACTTAGGACTACTTAAACCTAACTAACCTAAGGATATCACAGACGTGCATACCCGAGGCAGGATTCGAACCTGCGACCGTAGCAGTCGCGCGGTTCCAGACTGAAGCGCCTAGAACCGCTCGGCCACTCCGTCCGGTAAGACGGGTACTGTATCAGTGCCATTTCCCGTGTTCTGGGATACAGCAAATCCACTATTCATCTCTGGGTGAAGAGGATGGAAGATGAAGGCCACGTAAACCGTCGTCGTCGCTCTGGACGCCCACGGACTATCACATGGAATGAAGACAGGAGTATACTCCGCTGCAGTGTTGAGGACCCTTTCAGGAGTGGCAGAGAAAGTAAAAACATCCTGCAGCTAACAGTGAGCAGGTCGACCATACGTCGTCGGCTCAACGAGGAAGCAAAGAATGGACGTAAATCGGCGGTTAAGGAAATGCTGAAAGAGCAGCATAGGGCTGCCAGGTTAAATTTCGCGCAGGCCTGTAGAAGGAAGCCGCTTTCGTACTGGGACAGAGTTATGTTTACCGACTAGAAGGTATTTTCAACTGCTCCAAATAGCTCTGTCCATGTGTATCGACCAAGTTTAACGAGATACGACCGTAAATATGTCCAACAGAGGCAAAGGCGTGACCGGACGTCCGTCACAGTTTGGGGCTGGATATCAGCAAATGGTTGCGGCGTGCTGTGGGAACTTGAGCGTCCGCTTTGTAGTGCTTATTACTGCGAAATACTGGAAGAAATCATATTTCCTTCTGTTCGCCAGCGATTTCCAGGAGGTAGAATCATTTTCCAACATGACCATTCCCCACTTCATACAGCCAATCGTGTATGACACTGTTTTCAGATGAAAGGAGACGTTGAGCTGTTAGACTGGCCTCCAAATGCTGCTGACCTCAATCCCATAGAGCACGTGTGGGCAGAGATGGAAAAAATTACTAGGAGGAAAAGACCTGCACCAACATCCAAGGCAGCGTTGTCGGAAGCAGTTCACGCTGCGTGCAAAGAGATGTCACAGAGTGACAGATGCATCAGAAAAGCTTGTTTCCTCCGTTCCCTGGCGATTAAATGCAGTTGTAGAGCCGGACGGGAACTGGACGCGGTACTGATCCTACTGTGTTAATAGGAAGACGACTTTGTTTAAAGCACATATTGTTTAATTTCAGCTTAACTTCTCTTCAGAGATTAAGATGCTGTGAACAAAAGGTAAACGTCTCCTATCTTAATTTTGTTAGTAAAATTTTAATGTAAAATAAATCGCAAATATTAGCATAACAAGACGAAGATGTTAATTTTGGCGAAGAGTACGTTTTCTCTCATAAGACGTATAATGGCAATGAAGATTAAGGCATCAAAGAGAGACCATTTATGTTGTTTAACTTTTCTCCATTTCTGTTTAAGCCAACTTGGAGGCACTACATTCAATTCAGTTCTATTTACTCAGGTGCAGGGACACGCAAGTGCCAACGCTGGCACAAACGAGAGATTCTTAATGTTAAGGCCAAGCAAAAGCCACAGTGGTGGCTACGTCGTGGCAAAGTGGTAAAGAGCAGTCAGCTGTGGGGCAAGGTCGTCGTGCCTGTGTCCCCCTGTTAGCGCACCGCGTGAGCGCGTGTTTACTTGTTTACCTTCCGCTGCGGCGAATGTCACGCGTCCGTGTCTCGGTAGTGCCATGGCGCACTCGTTCCGCAAGACCACAATTAAGATCACATTTCAAGCGGACTACGCAAGACATCGAGCACTTGACATTGAACGTTTCATCCGGGAAGAACTTCAATTGCACCTCAAGACATCATTGGGATCCACTATTCCATAACACAAAGTTATCAATGAAAAGGCGTCCACTGATGTTGTGCGCCGACACACTCATGGCCACATAGGAACTGTCACGATCGACCACGCTGGATTAGGCCTTCGCATTCTAAGGGTCTTCGAGCTGCCATTGGAAGTACCGCCAGATGTTGTGATGACAGCTTTCAAACCCTACGGCAACGTGCTAAGTCACTTGGCTGAAAAATGGCAAACGTCTGAGACGTACCCCGTCTTAAAGGGAGTGCGACAAATTAAGATTGAACTGACGAAGCAGTAATTGGCGGCTGCAGATCCATTGTCATGTACGACGGACAACCGGGCTTGCGCCGGCTGTGGCCAGGAAGGACATGTCCGATCGGTCTGCATTCAACGCCGACTGCCCCAGACACCGGTTGCTGAAGTTCCATCCCCGGCGACGCCTACTTCACTCCCCAACACGTATGCAGCGGCTGCAACCGCGACAGCTGTTTCTGCCCAGGATCGTAACACCGTATTGCAGTCAGTGGTCGATGACAGTGTGGCGGACAGCATATCCCCCCCTACGACGTCATCGGAAGACCTGCCTCAAGACGGTGATCAATTGTGCCACCGAGACGAGCCTAAAGAGAAGGTGGAAGCAGAAACGGAAATTGACCCGACCCCTGCCTTCCTTCCAATGGAGACCGCATCAGATGATTGTCACCCGCACTCTGACACAGAACAACATGTCCGAAAACAACGGACCCCTCGAAAACGCAAGAAACGGCGCCATACGCCATCCGATGATTGCCTGCTTCGGATGTGTGACCCGGACGAATATCCGGCGTCGGGCGACACTCAGGACTCTACCACCACAGCTCACCCTTCCCGTCACGATTCTACGGCGAATACTGTTTCTGAGTCTCGGTCTGACAACACCACTTCTGCTACTGAACATGCGCGTGAGCGCTCTACTGACAGCACTAGTCAACAGTTACCAATTGCTGCATCTGATTCTTGGGCGGATGACGTCGAGGATGAGCCACAGCACCAGGAGGATGCCGAGAGCAGAGATGCTCCCTCGGCTGTACCCAGCACCGACCAACCACAGTGACTACGGCTGTATCGTCAGCCTCTGTGGGGCCGCCCCTGCCGCCCACACCTGGCCTCCTAAATAACCCAGTTGCTGACCTGGCTGACCAGACATATTGTCTAGCAACGATTAACATCAACAACATACGTGCCCGACATAAACAGCGATGCTACAGGTTCTGCTCAACGCAGCAGACATCGACATTGCGCTGCTTCAAGAGGTGTATAGGTGTATGTCGCAGACTTCAAGGAACCCTATAGCTACAAGTCTCACATGCGTCGGACAATGGCAGTGGTATGGCGATCCTCCTCCGTGAAGGTATATCCGCAGAAGATGTCGAGTATCTCCCTGACGCCAGAGGCATGGCTCTTACTATCCAAGGAGTCAAACTTATTAACAACTATGCACCGTCAGGATCTGGTCGGCGTCGCGAACGATCCACCTTTTTCGCTCATACAATCACGCCCCTCTTTATGGCTATTCGGATGGGACTTCAGCAGTAGCCAAGATCAGTTACCACATTATTATCCCTGCGCAGAACTTGCGACAATTATAAATAATCTTCAGTTGGTGGACTCGTGAGAACATGTTTGTGGCGATCGGTCAGGATTTACTCACTACACCAGCCATTCCTCCAGCCGTATCGACCGAATTTACATCTCGCGCTCCATAGCTGTGGGGACGAGAGCTGCCGAAGTTTGGCCCATAGTGTTTTCTGACCACGAGGCCTACATCTGCGCCATTACCCTCGGCCGTCAGAAGGTATGGCACAGCTGTGGGCCTTGGAAGTTGAACGTCACTCACCTAGCCTCTCAGGAATGCCGCAGCCTTATAGAGAACATGTGAGATTCCTGTAGCCGTCGGGTGGAATATACCTGTCTACACTGTCGTGGTGGTTACTCTGCGCCAAACCAGCCCTCCAGAAGATCTTGATAGGCTACGGCCGAGATGTTGCAGCATGGAAGAGACATACCATGGACTTTTACTACAGCATCTTAATGAAATGTACAACATTGCGGTACTGACGTGCACGGCAGGTGACAGTGAACCGTGCCAAGGCACGGATCATCTGATTAACACGTTGCCATCTTGAGGGTGCGAACGTCAGTGCGTGCACTCAAGACAGAGTGGGCCAGGAGGAACAGTCCATGTATCACGACATTGCAGAACGACGGCGCCGACGCAGGACCCTGATCCAAGCTATCACGACGGAAGACGGACGACGCCTTCATACCCAGCGCGATATAGGAAACGCCCTTCATGCTCACTACACTAGGCTGTACACGGAACATCGACATCCCCCAGAAGTGATCGCCGAATTTTCTCAACTCACTTAGGCCACGATCTCTCCGATAGCGGCAGCGGATTTGACTGCAGATGTATCGGAAGAGGAAATCATTGAAGCAATACAGGCGGGGCTGCTCATAAGTCCCCGGGACCTGATGGCCTTCCTCTGGAATTATACCGGACATATCAACAATTGCTGGCACGAGCATGGACTGATATTTGCCGCGATCTTATGTCTCCCACGTCGCAGATTCCTGGGGCTTTCCTAGAAGGACTGATTGTGCCCATACACAAACCACGAGGCGGATCCAGGATCGGTGATTATCGCCCCTTGGCTTTATTCAACAGTGACTTGAAGATTTTCACCCGGCTTCTGTCAGCACGCCTAAAGCGATCGGTACAGTGTGTTGTGTCGCAGGACCAGGCATCGTTAGGTGGTGACCATAATATTCGCACTGCACTTTGCCGATATCGAGATATGATCACGCTAGCCAAAGCTCGCCAACTGCCAGGAGTTTTGGCCTCACTCGACTTTAGCCAGGCCTTTGACAGAGTCGACCACACATTTTTGATGGAGGTACTGCGACACATTGGGTATCCGGACGTCATAGTTAAGGTACTGATGCGTCTCCTACGCGGCGCGACCTCCAAGGTGTTATGTAATGGCCGTCTCACGCCGCCGATACAGATCCAGCGATCGGTGCGACAAGGCTGCCCTCTTTCGGCGATATTGTACGCCCTCGTCTTGGAATCACTCCTCTGCGGCCTCCGGCAACACGTGACTGGCATGTCCCTTGGTGGACACACTTTTTGCTGCACTGCCTATGCGGATGATCTGGTACTCCTTCTTCGCAGTATTAACGATGTTTGTGCAGTAGTGGCGTGGGTGGCGACCTACGGCACGGCATAGGGGAGCAATCTCAAACTCCACAAATCGCACGCTCTGTCTATAGGCAGAGGTCTACCCGACGAGAGCGTCGCACCGCTACGAATCAGTAACTCAATCCGCTGTCTTGGCACGAATTTACATCTGACATGAAGCGTTCAACAGTCCTTAACTACAGCCGTTTATTGAAGCAGATGAGAGCAGGAATAAGTGACCACCGTCTGAGACATATAGGCCTCCTGCAGTGAACACGATACGCTAACATCTATTTGGCGTCACGTATCCCCCATTTTGCACAGGTACTCCTGATACCACCTACCCTGGCTCACCGCATGTTGGCGGTTTTGGGATCCTTTGTTAATACGGGCATGTTATTTAAGATTCGTTACGAGTCCCTAACCTTCCCGAGGAGCAGAGGGGGTTTAGGCCTTTGTCATGTTCAGGACAGAGCGAAGGCCCTGTTCGTCAGGTGTCACCTGCAACTGTGGCGACGAAGTCCGACGCGCCTAACAAGTCTCTTACTGGAGGCATTGCGACCAATCTCACTGGCACCCCCTGTGATGACATCGGACATCCCAGCGCCTTTCTTCCACATTAGCCAATTCTTCCTTGAATTAAGCTGCATCCGCACCGCACTACCACCCACACGCTTGATGATGACGAGGGCGATATATGCTGCCATGTAAATGAACAGGACGCCGAATGTGATTGAAAGCAAACACCCCACTACAAAGTGGCGCACTGTGTGGCACGCAGTGAATGCCACCACCCTTGATACTGACGTGCAGTCTGCATGGTACGTAACTGTTAATGGGAAACAGTTGTGCCAGTCCCGCCTACATCACATCCACCTCGCTGATACACCCTTGTGCGCCACATGCCAAGTGACTGACACGGATGAACATCGTTTGGAATGCGGGTCGGCAAAGTACGTTTGTTATTTGGTGCGTCAGATATTGGCTTTTCGCACACGCAATACTCTCGACTGGATAACTACCCGATCACTTCTTTTGCCCGATGAGATGTATTTCCAGAGAGCAAAAACGAACTCTATGACGTGGATTAGCGGCCACGCTGTTCACTACCTGTTCGGTAATGGCGAAAAGACAGTACCCGATTTTTGGTATTACCTTAACGAACGACATTTTGCGAACGTCAAAAACCCTAAATTTAGGCAATATTTTTCTAATTTTCTTTGGAGCGCATTCCATAATCCGCCTCACAGCTGGATTATTGATGATATGAGAAGATAACCATTGCACCTCTTCCCAGTTCCTTTTTTTATGAGATTGAACAAACAACGGAAACAACACAGCAACGAGACGACGGTCATCGAAAAATTCGCAGCGGGCTAAAGTTTGGAGCATCCTTTATCGTAACGGGACGACTTCCTATTATTCTGTTTATGTAGCCGAAGAGGAACGGCTTTCTTTTTATCCATTTGTATAAAAATAAAATGAAATAAAAATAAAAATCAAGCAGAAAAACAAACCTTCCAAAATCCTTATTCCTTTTCTTAAAAGTAAATAGATAAATAAAGTAGACATTGAAAAAAATATATAAATAAAAAAGAAAAAAACCTAAAAAGTGGTAAAGAGCAAGACTAGGAATATGAAGTTCTCAGGTTCGATCCCTGGTCAAACCCCCAAAATTTTTAATTACCATTTTACACATATTTCCCCTCGCGAAGTGTTTGTTGATGTGAAAAATGCCGAGCTGCACTGTGGTCTGAAAGCCTCGTTAAACAGTAGGTTTCCCTATTAACTGGCTAGGCAAGACAACTCAAACGTCGGAGGAAAGCAATGGCATATGGTCTCCACAAAGACCGTGCCTATTAAAGCACTATGGTGTTCAAACCAATCTTCCGACTGATGACTGCTTTACTTTACTATGGGTTCCAAAGTTAATAATCTCTGGGTTATTAACATTTCTGTGTTTTAACGCTGTAGCTTTGATACCAGTAAACGTAAGTAACTGTCCGAGCACTGTCACCGTTCGAGTTTTCAAGGTGGTAGACGACGATGCAGTCGACCCCAGTTACAATCTTTGTCATGGCTATGTTTCAGTCGAATGCCTCTATGTGCTGGTCCTAGCACAGCTGAGAATTGGCAACATCGTCACAAACATTTGGCTACACTGTGACAGTGCAATCACTTCCGTGTATGGTACTGAACTGACTTGCTAAATTCACTTGATATCCCCTTTCCATTTGAATGATTCGTGCTATATAATCCTCACGTAAACTAAGACGCTGAGATTGAAAATTCAATTTTTTGGATAAAGAAATGCTATTCTTTACGTAAATGACAAATTTTATTATCTTTCACGATGCGTTATTAGGCTGAGCGACCAATATAATTACGAGAGTGGCGTGCTGGCAGCAGTGTGTCCGTAGCCGCATGGTACCGCCCGTTTCTCGTGTCACATCGGTTCAATTAGTCGTCAATTCTAACCGTGGTAGGGGCCAGCATGTGCGAGCTTTCATTTCTGATTTATTTAATGGAGCCGTGAATTCCCAGAAAAATTCCTTAACGAAATCGGAAGAAAACCTTTACACATCAAGTCCTCTTGGTAACTCGACTCAGTAAGTTGTGTTAATGGTCATAGATCTCGGCTTCATGACTGCGAAGCTGCTTCACAGTACAAGCGTCTCTGTAGAAATTCGGATCGACCATCAACGATACGAATTTCATTGTTGTTCTTCACTTAGGACTCACATGCCACGATGATAAGTATGAAGGAAATGAACCTCTTGATTACTATAGGGCCTCTATACTGAATTTCCACAGTAGCAATTAGGAACTCCCTGCAGACATTTGCTAACAGAGGCTCTAACAACTTACTTTTTCACTGAGTAGCTTCAAATATGTGCAATTTTGTCG
Organism: Schistocerca americana; assembly: GCF_021461395.2. Lineage (NCBI taxonomy): Eukaryota > Metazoa > Arthropoda > Insecta > Orthoptera > Acrididae > Schistocerca > Schistocerca americana. Next base: position 3,619,574 of record NW_025725481.1, on the reverse strand, counting down.
CCTTAAATCCAATTGAATATTTTAAATAACACTTTTGAACAACGTTCACTTCTCCATTTATTAATGTATGAACCTGAAAACAAGCAATTTGCCTGAGTAGTTATAGAACAGGTTCTGAAACGTATTGACAATGTTTCGCATCCATTTACCATAGGGAATCAAAGAAAGAAACCAAACACGTTACACTGCATTTACACTCTGTGCATTGACTAACACATATGAATCCAAGACAAAAATAAATTATTTTAAGAATCTCCTGTGAAAGGAAAAAGAAAAGGATGTGACGCTTTAATTATATCACACTGGATCCAGAACAATGAAATTAATTCTGTGCCACATTGATGTATTGCATACTAGTGTACTAAAAAACTCATCAAATAAAAACGGTTTTGTGCTTCCGTTGCTATCGAGTGTGACACACAAATCGTAGACAGACTTTATGGGTCACCACTCAACAACATTAGTGCATGTTACACCGTCGAAAGTGAGGAGTGGAGCAGACGTTGTTGGAGAAGGCGAGACAGCGCAGTGCCTCAGCCCCCGCCGGTAGGCAGCAAACGGGTCCCAGAGAACTGAGACACATGCAGTGTACAGAGGCAGATGGTCAGCCAAGAAATCTCTCGCTAAAATATTGTTGAACATAACTGTTATTACCGATGTGACAGACGGCGGAATATGTTGTACATTCGCTTGAATTACACTCATAGCTTCAGCATAGAGAGGAAAGATGCGATAAAAACTTTGTCGACGTGTGCTTTCGGTTGCCAGACGTCGTATTAGCAAGTCCCGCGTTTTTCCTCAAGAGTATGGTCGTAGTCAAGGGTGATGTACTCAGACTGCAGTCAAAAATTCCTCCGGGAAGTGCCTCAGTCTACAATGTTGCCAGATCGAGTATATTGCCGGTCATAGAATTCTGAGGGGAGCACGACTGTATTGTCCACCTTACGTGAACGACTCGGCGGTCAATGTTTTTGTCTAAGACTGTATCTACAACACGTATTGCATGCTCAAGACCCAGAATAATTTACAAAAAATCAGTTTATGAGATCAATATTAATTATAGCGTTCGAAGTATTAATAGTGTTGTATACGTGTGTGTAAACGCCTTCCAATGCCCACTCAAGGAAGACAAGGATACACAGTCTAGCTTCAGTATTATAAATACGCCTCAATTTGTGGATGAACTCAGACTTAGGTTGATCATCATTTTGAATAATTAGCAGTACTGTACCCATTGGTGTTAAAACCGTTTTCAACCAATGATTCCCACAGCTATACGAAAACTACTTGTGATACCTCTTGGACAAAATACTTACGCAGTGCTATCAGACGAAAAGATCTATCTGACACAAACTGTGGGAAGTTTATTTTACAACCTTCGTATTTGCATAGAGGCATTTTCCTATTTGAGATATTTGTGAACGTTGCTGCATCCTTATGCAGCATCCTTAAGAAGAAACTAAATTCCTTCAGCTACCACAATGTTTAAAGAAATCGTCTTAACGGCACTAAATCGTGGTCTGTGAATCGTTCACCGACCATCCTCTGCCGCATTTCGCTGGTTGGAAGGCAAAAAGCTTACTGACAAATTTCACAGAGGGAGAAGGGGGACGAAACGTCTCCCACTGGAAGGTCATGTTGTTTTATTTAAATGATTACAAAATCAGGTAAAACGAATACTGTTACAGTGTACTTATGGAGCCCAAGGAGTGAACTGCCTATTTTCCGGTGAGAAAGAGCAATGGCAAACAGTCGTCGCTACATTAAGTTACTAAAACTGGCGTCACTTTGACCTAGAATTAACGGTCAGCGACCAAGTGTGAGGTCAATGAGTCGGATGCGGGTTCCGAAACTGTGGAATACTTTCCTACATTATAGAAGCGAATATTAAATTTGAACTAATATTGCGAAAAGTTTGAACTTGCATAGCTTAGAATGTAAATCTTTCTGTTTATTGCAAAGGAAAACAATTGACTATCTAAAACATTCTCTGTCATACACAACTTGAAACAGGTCACGTCGACCAAATCATATGGAAGGACTGACAGCGACGTATATCGGAAGGCAGTAAGATCCTTTCGCTTTTGGTTTGGCAGTATTCGACAGCCATTTCTAGGCGTAAGTAAAAGAAGAAATACAGCGCGCTTTGTTATCAAGTAACGTCTTCATCAGTTACTTTAGTTTTAATGTAATCTACGAGTAATTGCTGATGTTTGATATAAACATGAAAAGGATTCCGTAGACAGAGAAAGAACCTGTTCTTGGGCAACTGCTTCTATAATCATCAAAAGGCATTAAAAGATCTTCAAGCAAATGTGTTCCAACAGCGCTATGAAGAAAATGATACTAACAGTGACGGTAATAATCGAATAATCCGGTAACTTCACACTTCACACTGGATTTTCACGAAGTAAGACATTTCCTAAATTAGTGAAAATTTCAAAATGGTTTCACATTGAGGCTATGATGCCTAAAAGAGTCTTTACATCCTGCTGACATGAGAATAGCATAATGTCCACGTCAGAAGCTTGCTTCTACTTAACCATTTTATAGACTCGCACTTTGAAAGCTAAGCACATATTCAGTTGCAGCACACTCCTTGAGCTGGAATATGTGGCCACAATGGTCTGGTGGAACGAACTATCACAGGTGCAACGCGTGGGTTCAGACTTTTACTTTTGAGACGCACAGACAGATTTACTTTACCTCTGGTAACTTCAAGGGAAAGTCGTTATAATCCAGAATCCGCATTAAACATCACGTTCCTTCATTACCAACTGGGCAGAGGCAGTTTACGTTGGGAAATGACATAGGCGGATGTCATGATAAACAGAAATACTGTCGCTAGTAAACTTACTTACATTAGAAAAATTTATTTTGTTTCATGAACCGATAGTCATTTAAAGGAACAGGGCTTTTATTTTATTTGTACTTGAATGAACTAGAGACGTTGAAAAATTTGGTGCTGGACTGTGATTCGAATTCGCATCTCCTCTTTGGAGGATCTGAATCTCTCGGAAGAGTATAGTTCAATAATTTCGTTCCTTTTTCCAAGACTGCACTCTTCCCTAGGTCTCCTCCAAAGGTAAATAAGTGGCTCCGAATCCTGATCCAGTACAAAAATATTCATAATTTAATTTTCACGTGCAAACCAGCCTGCTAGTGAAAATTAATGTGCATTTTTAATGTCTGTTCATGTGTTGTCAACAATCGCTATAGGCGTCGTTATTTCTGGTCAAATACGTACACCTCTTACTGTTGATCACTAAACAATTGATACTTAAGCTACATTCGTGGATGATAAAGAAGGACGGTAGGTGTGCGGTTCGATTGTCGCTCAGGCACAAAAATTTGTATCCTTATTTTAGATTCAAACACCTAGCAGCTGGTAAGAAAAACTTATACGTAACATTTCATTTTACTTAATTAACAATCCGATTATGAGTTGGGTTCGTATCTCCATCACAGAACTTCTCATCATGCACTTCATCTTAAAAAGCATGCACACTTTGTTACTTGTGAATGGAAGTATATTAGACATCTTTCTTGGTTAGTTAACAGGGACGAAAGAGTCTTGATTGGAGTCCCAGTTTATTACAAAAACAGTTGTCTTTTACTTTCAAGCTTAGATTTGGTTACTGATATTGGCAAAAATTTCGGTAATTCCTGACTCTTCATGGCCAGTCAGCAATATGATATGATTAAATTAGATTAGATCTGATTACATTAATACTTGTTCCACAGATCATGAATACGACATTTCGTAATGATGTGGAACGTGTCAGTTTTATGAAAGGTTTCTCTACATACAATGTTTCAATTTCTTTACAACTATTATTTACTCTCTCTGTCTCATTCTTTTTTCTGTTTATGTCTCTCTCTCTCTCTCTCTTGTCTCACAGACGCACACACATACACAATTTTTTTTTTTAATTTTATTTGTTTGTTGTGCTCGACTATCGACCTGGCAAGTAAATGACCATGAATGAATTTCTTAGTTCTGAGTACACTTACGAAAAGAATATAAAAACAACTATGAGAGTTACTGCTTTATGATGCTTAGTTTGCAGTCAGTTCTGAGTATTATTAGTAACTCTACTCCAGTCCCTAAAACTAGTTACAGAAATGCGAATCCGATGCATTACGTATTCCAGCCCGTGGCAGCCGCATCTTTGGTCTCTTCCTAGCCCGCTGTAGGCACACGTCTGTTCGTCATCTTCTTGTTGGTACTGTAACTGAGATTTGGAAACAGGGCAAGGTACGTTTGGCAACTCTGTGCTCGACAAGTTACTTACTGGTGTTCACGGAATTAAGCCTCAAACTTCACTTGAGTTTTTCAGTCATTTCCATTGAATAATCTGAGTTATTATTATTTGAGGTGTAACAAAACATTGTAAATTTACGGTTTTCAGTCCACGAAAGTCATAGTACTCTGAAATCGCAACTAGTCTAGTCCTTTAAACAGCGGTTTACGAGTGCTAGCCACTAATCGCCTCGTAAGAGGAAGCGAAGGCACATATTTCTTCGCTAGCTCTGTAGTAATGTACTGACCTGTGAAAACCCATCTGTTATGCTTCCCGGTTCTAGTCACAGTGACTGTAATGTTTTTATCCCTCCTGTGAAAGATATACAAGCAGTCAGATCAAACATCGATAAGGAAATCGTAAGAAAATACTTTCGGCTCATAGTGCAATGGCGAAAAACATACAATGCTGCACAACAGGTAACGCCTCATTCCACTACTGCGAAGCAAATTTTGGGTTTCCAGGATTACATATCTTTGTTTATGAAATGCCACAGTGCGCAGTTTTCGTAAGGTTTCTTTTAGTGTTGTTAAAACAATAGTATACCTGAGAGGCAAATTAATCATCAATGAAATATGCGAATTCACTGATGTTACCTATAACTGTCTGACAATACACATGCAGTTTATTGATTACATGCATATAGAAAACTTGTTCTGAGTTAAGGCTGTCAAACAAGGTTTGAAGAAGAATAAAATTCTACTACCACACGACAGCTAATGCAGGAAATACTTTTCTGACGTATTTTGGCACGATGCGCTCTTCCCATACTTAATACAAAAGTTTGGAGTTGCTTCTGCTGCCTGGCCGTCTATTAAGCCTGAAAAGAATAAAATGTCGCAGAAGTGAGCCCTTTATCCAAATGTTGCTATTTTGGGTTTAGAAGTGAAGGGATGTTTTTTTTTAACTCTTTATTCTTCTATATATGTGATACATAACAACCCACCACCTTATATAATTAGTGTGTCCTAATTGATACAATTTGGCACTACTACTACAGCTTAGTCTATGTTAGTTTTCCTTTGTTCTCACTATGGGCACTACGATTATGTCTTTCTACGTTATTTTATTCTTCTTATGCTAATGTACATCTACCTGCAGCGTTAGAGTTGTGCCAGCGTTGTATAAACCTACTTAGTGGCCCTGTTCACCGAGCTATCCCGGTGAACGTGCCCCTGGCACCGGGCTGGCCGGAATTGTTGATCGCTGCAGTACTATACTATTTTGTTATCCTAGCTTATCCTACATCTAACCTAACTTAGCCTAGAGTCAAAATTGGTGAGTGTCTAGATCGGTGGTTGGGCGCACCCTCCCCCTAATCCCAGACGTGGCGGATTCCAGCCGTGAGGCGGCTGGCCAATCCACGCCCCGGCAGAACAGGACAGGTGCGCGGAGTCAGATTTGGTGTATGATATCTTAGTCGTTGTTCCTTAGATATTCCTTTATTACTTTAAGTGATATCTCATTTGCCAATTTATTTAGAGTTGAAAAATGGTCCTCATGCCTGAGCAGGTGATACGTGTCAAAATTGGGTAGCTGGTGACGTAATTGCGCTGCTACGTCGTCAAAGAGGTGGCACTCATAAACCACGTGTTCTGGGGTGCCTGGTGTGGCCCCACACTCACACGCTGGTGTAGCCCGTTTCCCGAACCGGCATAAATATGCCGGGTGGGGTCCATGACCTGTGAGGAAGTGCAGCAGTCCTCGTGATGGTGTGAAGTATTTTAATTGCAATCTTTCCCTGATGTTGGGCAGCAGTTCATATGTTCTGCGACCGGTTTCTTCGTTATCCCATTGTTGTTGCCAAAGTTCTTCCCCCCTGCATTTAATTTCCAATTTATTTCCCACATGTGTCCCCATTAGGTCGACTATTTTCTCCCTGTTTCCCTTCTTAACCCAGTACCATGTCGCTTGTTCTCTGATTTTTATGTCAAGCGGACAAAGCCCCATTAACACCGTTAGTGCTCCGCCCGGTGTTGTTCTATATGCCCCTACTGATCTGAGAAGCATGTTCCGCTGCACTCTTCTCACAGCCATGGCAGGCATAACCCTCGTGAGTCTGTGGGCCCAGACTCCTGACCCATATCCTACAATAGATGTCAGTATACTATTGTGATATAATTTGATCAATTCTGGTGGCAGGTGGAATCGCTTGTGACCAATTGATATTAAGTTGTTTAGTGTTTCGAATGATCTATGTGTGATGGTGTCAATATGTGATGCATAAGTCCACCTCTCATCGACGATTACTCCCAAGTATCGCGTTTCATGGCGTCGAAGAACTGGTGAGCCATGTATTCTTACTGTTGGATTCATAACTAGTCGCCCTTTCAAGAGTAGGTACGTGGACTTTGTTGGTGAGATTTTCATTCTGGTCGTATGGCACCATGTACTGAAGATTGAAATAGCCCTCTCAATTTTCGGCTCTAAGTCTTCACGGCTGCGGCCGCCAACCAGCAGGAGGAGGTCGTCCGCGTAGGCTATGCCCTCTAGCACATCGTCACTGTTCTGTAGATTGTCCAAGAGGGGTTCCATATTAATATCCCAAAAGAGTGGCCCCAGGACAGATCCCTGTGGACACCCCTTGGTGATCTTCTTACTTATTCTCCCGCTAGCGGACGATAGCCAGACCTCCCTATTCTCACAATAGCTCCTCAGACAGCCATATAGCGACCTCGGGCACTCCTTCTCACGCAGGCGAGAGAAGAGGGAGGGCCACCACAGGTTGTCAAAGGCGCCACTGATGTCTACCATGATGCCGACCACGTATTTGTGCGGGGTAGCGGCACAGACCTCCGCAGCCAGGGCGATGGCGTCAGACGCCGATCTCCCAGCCTTGAAGCCGAACTGTCTGTCACTCATCCCGCACAAAACTCTGTGTGCTGCCAGTCTGCCTGCCAGCAACCTCTCAAAAAGTTTCCCCAGTGTGTCTAATAAACAGATAGGTCTATAAGTCTTTGCTTCTTGTGGATCTTTATCCGGGCTTTTCTTGATTATCACTACTGTGGCTCTTTTCCAGATTTGGGGGTATTTCCCGAGCCTCAAGCACTCATTATATAACTTTGTGAGAGGAGCTACCAGCCGGGGGGCCAGGAATTGCACCACCTCCGCGGTGATGCCGTCCAGGCCAGGAGCCTTGCCTCTTTTGAGGGCATTTATCTGAGCGGCTACTTCTTCTTCAGAGAAGGGATATACCACATTGTTGTTCTGATATTCTTCTAGGTCTTGTCTCCGAACTTGTTGCTGTGCCTCGGAGTCATCGTTCTCGTTATCGTCAGGCAGCAGGACACAGAGTAGGACCTCAGCAGTTTCCTGCCAGGTTTCCGTCATCCTGCCCTGATCCCTGACGGTGGACAGCACCATGGGTGACCTGATCTTTTCCCGTACTAACTTGTACAGTACACCCCATAGGTCCATGGCTAGCTGTGTTCGTACATATTTCTCCCAGCTCTGTAGCCTAACTGCCTTAAGCTCCTGTTGGAAGTGTTCCTTTTCTTCTCTATATCTTTTCAACCAGCGTTGCTTCTCCTCCCGGACGACACTCCGCTGGTAGTACCTCCTCGCCCTCCGTACAGACTGGTGCATCTGTCCAAGTTCGGTAGACCATGGCGACGGGGGGGGGGGGGGGGGGGGCGCTACGGCTCTCCTCCTGGTTGGTACGGCAGCTTTTACCGCCCTGACAACCGCTTGCACCAGTTCTTCAGCATATCCTTCGACATTTTCGTCACCATCTGGCAATATCGGTATTTCACACTCCCGTGACAGGCGGTCCCAGTCAGCTCTGTTGTAATTCAGCTGTGTCTCCCACCCCATGTCCCAGCGGCACTCCTCGTTCCCTAATGAAAACGTAATAAGGTTGTGGTCACTGGTTGTCACCTGATCCCAGACCATCCAATTGGTTACTCTGGTGGCGAGATTGGGCGTGACCAATGTGACGTCAATGTTTGTGCCCTCGCCCCCACCTCCTACGTAGGTGGGTGGATTTCCTTGCTTGTTGGCGACAATCAATTGTAACGCCATGATGGTCTCCTCAGCCTTTTCTCCTCTATCGTCTCGTGTGCCGCTGAACCACAGGGGGGATTTGGCATTTATGTCTGCAGTAATGACACATCGACGTCCCCGCAACGCCATGGCTATTTGCGTAAGTTTGTCTAGGAATTCGTCTATTCCCCGGCCGTACTGGAAGTACATATTAATGATGTATAGTACTCCGGCTGGTGTTTGTAGTTCCACGACGTTGCAGTGATCGTCGCTGAACTGAGAGAGGACTGTGGCTCTTATCGCTTTATTTATTATCATTAGAGGTGCTTTGGGTTCCGCTTCGCTATGAACGACTTGCCAGTTAGCTGCTGCAAAAGGGATTCGCCCAGCCAGGGAGTATGGTTCCTGCAGACAGAGCACATCCAGACTCCTCTCCTCCACGACCCTGCGGAGTTCCTGCATGACTAATTTGCTATTGTGTGAGTTAATCTGCCCTACGTTTAAATGGGTCACGTGCGTAATATGTTCTGATGTGCGAATCCGGCCAGTTCTTGCTCCAATCGTGAGCTAGTCTTCCATTTGTGATGACAGATTGACTGTAAATTTCATTAAGATCGAATTTCTCGTTTCTTCTTTCGAAGACTTTTTTGACTAGGTCACGCAGGGCTCCGAAGTCAGTGGGGAGGTTCATTGTCTTCAGCTGTATTCTGTAAACAGCCTCCATTACCGAGAAGGTGACGTCTCGGCCATATTCATGCCCGACACATACCACATGCCTCAATGCTGTGGTGAGGACCGCCGGCTCCTCCAGTCGCGCAAGTTGTAATGCGTGTTCTAGGTTGGGGTATACCCTATTGGGATTTACGCCCGAAACTTTTTGTGTGAGAGGGTTTGTATCGGATGATGTACTGTTTATTGCGTTATCTTGTACTTTTTGTTTCTCTGATGTTACCATTTGTTTTGCCACAGGTCGCCCTTTCGGTCGTTCTAGTTCTTCAAGCGACCTTAGTCCCCAGTTTCGGGGAAAGGGAGCACTAATCTGACCGCATGGGTCCGTTTGTACACCAGCATCTTTTGTTTCTACCTTTCTGGTCTGGGTTTTAGTGGCTCCTTGTAGGAACTCCCTAAATCTGCTGGCCCTAAGTGCATCCCTTACCCTTTTACTCGGAGACTTTCTTTTAGGCTTCCTGTTGCCTGATATGGACTCAGCCATAATCAGTCCTCGAGATAAGCCTTTGTCCTAGAGCCCTGTATGTGGGGCAGTTTCTTCCTGTGGTATTACAATTTCTTTTCCCTCTTCTTGCAGAAGGGATACATATCCCTGTTTTGCCACAAGTTTTCCTAGTGTGATCTTCAGCGCCGCACCTGGAGCAAGCCGGCTTCCGCTCACAGTGTTTGTGTATATGGTCAAGGTCTCCACAGTTGTGACAATGGGGGACTACGAGGTAGTCCCTTACGTTTATCGAGTGGAACCCCATGTATATTCTGCCCATAGTGGTGAGCTTACGCCACATACTTCCCGAGACTTCAGCTACATGATGTACTACATCGCGCTCTCTGGGTCCAGTTCTGAACCACAGTTTGAATTCTTTTTTGAAAATATCCAGACTCATTTCCTCAAAATTTTGTTGACTTATTGTTTCATAGATATCATTCTCATTTATTGTGGTGGGCACGTCATACAGGATCACCAAGGGATTCCGCTTTTTGGGTGGTTCACACTTAACGACCTTTTTGAGTTTGTCATGGTTGAGTATCTTATCCCGGTCTTCTTCAGTGGCAACATCTACTATTACGACATTTTTTGTTGCCTTTACCTTATTTATTTTTATTTTGTCTGCTGCTGGGTTTACAGTGGTTGTGAAGAGTTCTTGTACTTTTTTAATGTCCTGCCCTGGCAGGGGTCTTAGGAAGACTGCCGTGTCAGGCCTTTTGGACACCTTTTCAATGGTCTCTTTTGTTGTTTGTGTTTTAGTGGCCGCTTGTGCGACCACTCCTGCCCACGTTTTGGTGGGCTGTTTTCGCAGTCGTTCATTTTCTTTCTCTAATTCCTCTAGTCGCCCCTCGAGCTTCGCACTAGCGATAGCCCAGGCGGCGAGTTCCGTTTTGATAGAGAGTACTGCTGTATTGCTTATTTTGCCATTCTTAATACTAGAATCTAGCAGTTGGTTAATTCTAGTATGCCATTCAGTAACGTTTTCTGCATTCTGTCCTAGGCCCTATTCAGGGGTGGGAACAGTAAGTGTCGAACACCTCGAGAGAACACTTGAATCACTCGTCTCTTGGTCAGCCATGATTGATTTGACGAAGAAGGTTGGGAGCCCGTCTCTTGCCCCGGACTGGCTCCTCTGGCATGGGGGGGGACTAATGCAGCTCGCCCACCGGCCTCGCCCCAAGGCCAAGGGCATCCTCGAACTGCTGGGTTCAGCGCGCCGTTGCCAGCGCACTGGGCCCCGTCGGTGGCTCCGTCATCGACGATTTCACGCCACGCTCCCCGGCAAGAGCACCCCGCACTCCCAAGAGGCGGATGCACCTCTCGTCATTCGCCGCCTACTAGCCCGAGCTTCCACCTCTCGGCCGAGGACCCACTCCTACTCAGGTGGTGGGTCGGTCACCCAGTCGTTCGGCGGTCTGGGCCCATCTAACCTGGCCCAGGCGATGTCACCACCTCCTGGGTTTGTCAGAACACGCCCTGGTTACCCAGGGGCGCGGCGAAGCACCCTTGCCGACTCGCACCGCGATCCCACGCCGACAAACAAGGTCGCCGGCATGCAGAGCACCTGCTGGTCTGTACCCTGCGAACAGAAAGGGACTGGTGTTCGGTCCCTCGACACAGCTCCCCCTGTGCCACGCACCCTTCGCTTTCGCATCGGGATGGGTCGCAGCTCTCCCTTTTGTCGCAAGGCAGAATGCCGAGCTTAACGTCTGGCACCACGGGAAGGCGGAAAGAGCCACTTGTGAAGGAGAGGCTATAAGAGACGCATCACTTCCCCGTGTGAGGACTGCCGCGGCACACCCGACTACAAGCGATACGTCCCAGTGCGAGCTTCCGTGCCTCACGGCGCGCCGGCAACGGGCGGGCCCGCGCCGAAGCGCGCCGTCAAGCGACTGACCTCACGCCAGACAAGTGAAGGGAATTAAGTTCAAAGTTCCATTAGATTGATAACCTCAGCAGACAGCAGAATTACGTTTTAAGAAATGCAGCCGTGAATGTATTCAAACTCGCGACACTTACCATGACGCTACCAGCTGACACATAGCTACAGCAGTTACAGAATTCAACAACAATTCCTCCAGAACTTCTGCATTCCTCAGTGCTGTGAGATAATGCATATGGGCGGATCTAGACTCCTGAGAGACAGACAGTTACACCTTTTCTCTTGCACTGCACGACGTTTTCGACAAACAGATAGCGTAATAGAGTAGCTCAAGTGGAACGGAACACTTCCCATTTAAATGTCTGCATTCTATAGGTCAAACGGTTCAAATGGCTCTGAGCACTATGGGACTTAACATCTGTGGTCATCAGTCCCCTAGAACTTAGAACTACTTACACCTAACCAACCTAAGGCCATCACACACATCCATGCCCGAGGCAGGATTGGAACCTGCGACCGTAGCAGTCGCGCGGTTCCGGACTGAGCGCCTTAACCGCTAGACCACCGCGGCCGGCCATTCTACAGTGATGGCAGTTCTGTGCAGGTGGCAGTTACATGATTTTATTTCGGCGATTACAAGATAGAGTCGAATGTATACACTGGGTAGCCGAGGCAGCTGGTTCATGGCGATTTGGTCAACCGAGTAAATGAATGTACTGAACATGCTGCAAACCACTACAGGGAGTCTGTGTGCCAGAATTCTAATCCAGTGTGGCGCAACGGCGTTACGATTGAAAAATGAGTCACTGAGAAGAGGATTTGGCGGTTTGTTGGATTGATGATAGGTTCATATACTTGGCTCTGGGTTTGTTTCCAACTACTGCCAATTATTTTTGACAGGGAGTGAGGGATTCTGTTCTCTTCTGCCAACGCCAAGTGAAGAAGGTGTAATGGCATTGTGGTCTGAAATACACATTAAACATGATATTCCTTCTCTACCAAGTAGACGTTAGGTTGAACCACAGTAGAGCCAGGAGTGGCAACATGTAGAAACTCTTATCACCGGTAACCATTCCTATAATAGTTATTTGTTTCTAGTTACGAAACAAACGCTATGTAGGGTCACAGGACGCTTATTCCATCTTTTACTTTAGATTCTGTACGTCGATAAAATTGGTTCTGAACTGGGACTGCAATTCAGACCGCCCTCAACGCGGAATTTGACTCCTTCGTGACAATACAGCTCAACTACAATTTGTTGTTTATTCAAAACTGTAAATTCTTCAGCATCTCCACATATTGCGCATGAATGGGTTTGAATCCTGGCCCAGCACTAAAGTTTTCATTATGTATAATCAAGCTCTAAAATGAGAATACCTATCTGCTGTTGGATAATACTTTTGACTTTTAGTGTATTTTCATTCGTTGTCAACTCTAACGATATCTGACGTTTTTGACTCCCAGAACTATTTCCGAGATCACTGTAAGTTCAATGATGTGATTCCGAGCTGCTGGTGGAGAAAAATTCGGTAGCTGACGTTTCTTTGTGTGTAATCAACAACAATATGTCACAGTTGATTATGCTTTGATAACAATCCGAATAGGTTCTGTGTTCGAATCCCTGTCCAACACATAGCTTTGGCTCACGGCATTTTAAGTGAGTCACTTGTGATGAAGCAATATTTAACATCTCTCGTAATTCGTTAACACGAACAACAGTTGATGGGTGGAATTCGAGTACGTTAAAAATGATTTCGTTTTGTAATTTAAAGTAGATATTTCCTAACTGATACTATCTAAAATCGAGGTATATCACTCTCTGTGTGCCCAGTCAGGAATGACTGTTAGTTTCCGTCAGTCACGAAATCTTTGCTTAGTCTGCATGACCTGAGTTTGAATCCATATGCAGAACGAGACGCTTCGTCGTGTCATTTGAAGTTCATACATATTCCCAACTAGCTGCTCGTGAATAACTTAAATTTTTAATGTCATTTTGTGTTAAGTAATAAGTACGGTATGTTACTATGAAGAAGAAATCATGACTACGACGAACTTACTATGTGCATTACCTATCTGACGTAATAATAAGAGTGGTAACATTTCACGTATGTCATTTATTGTAATGCATCTGACCTTACAATCCTTAAGGACAGTCTTATCTGCGATAAGGTGTTCCCTGATATTTGTAGTATCGTGGTATTACTTTACATCTTGAGTTATTGCGATACAGAGCAGTGTTTTCAAGGGGTGACTTGTTGGAACCATTTTCAATAGTCCAAAGACTATACCGAGGAGCGATTAGAGGACCTGCTAGACAGCTGCGATATGCGGGTTGCATGCTAATCAGGCGATATGCAATTCCGGTTGTTCGGATACTTTTGAGCACAACTGTACATCCCCTACCATTATTAAATTTGACATTTTAATTGTGTATTTTTACTAATCTTGAAAGTTTAAAATTGCTATCCTGAAAAAATTATCCTAATGTGACTTAGCCTGTTTTCCTTTGGGCTGTTCATCACTGTGCTATTTTGCTGTGGGCAGTAGCGACGTTCCAATGCCAGACACCACACTTGTGTTTCGGACGGCTGTTAACTGGCTGAGTAATTCCGGCACTTGTGCCACTGTGTTGGTAAGGTGAGCTGATATAAGTTTCTGATGGCTCTGTGGCTGTTTTATTACGAGTGATACTTTTAGACCCGTTAATTATTTTAAAATCACGTCAGATCAAATGACGGCTAGCGACCAATTTATCTCTCCTACAGTGTAATCTGTTTAATATTTGACAGGTCTAGCTAACGACACAAGCTTGCCGGTTTTTCTTGATTAGACTCTTTTTGTCACTGAAAAGTCTAGTTGCCACTTTACATTCCGCATATTGAAATTACATTAATATTTGAAGGGGCTAGACCCCTGCATCTATTTTCTGATTTTTCTGTATTAATTGTTAATTAAAAGGGGATAGCGCCAGTTTTATCTCCTTTAATTGAAATTAGTTTAATATTTGACATCCTCATGTAAAGTTCCTCTATCACCTTTCGGGGGCCCGTGTCCGTTTACCGTTTGCTATATTCAAACAGTTTTTGACACTTTAAGGAGGTAGATGCCGACCATTATTAATTATGTTTCTTGTCTTGGGTTTCAGTGTAAGGAAAGATCGAAACTTGTCTTTGGTTCAAAAATGGTTCCAATGGCTCTGAGCGCTATGGTACTTAACATCTGTGGTCATCAGTCCCCTAGAACGTAGAACTACTTAAACCTAAGTAACCTAAGGACATCACACACACCCATGCCCGAGGCAGGATTCGAACCTGTGACGGTAGTGGTCGCGCGGCTCCAGACTGTAGCGCCTAGAACCACTCGGCCACTCTGGCCTGTCCTCCACTGCAAAACGAACTCCCAAGCTTTAGTCATCACTAATCATATTGGATATTTCATAAATGGTATACTTTCAGACGTGATTGAAACCAATGAATCTGCCACTTCGCAGTTCTTAGAAATAATAAACGTGAACAAGTGCACGATACAAAGACAGAGGCAGAATGCGGCGCACCAGATGCGACAGGCTGGCATCACGAGTAACCACGGCATCCTCCGTCACAGTCCCCAGAAGTAAACCCACTGACTGCTGGACTGGCAGGGTACTGCGCGTGTGTGGGTGGGACAGCAGTGTCTGAAGCCGTACTGAGAAGGAGGCAACCAAGTCGGGCCTCTTCTGGCAGCTGTGGCGTATACATGACTTGAATTTGGCACTGCTGATATGAGTTACTTGTTAACGAATGATCTTAGTTCGATCTTCGTACCATGTATTGAAGAAGTCAAGGAGTGTTTGTATTATTTGTCAAAGTATGTAGAAAATTGTTCTATAGCATCATAAACACACATGACACAATTACTGATCCAAGTTACTGTTAGAGTGCACTAGTGTATCGCGTCGGCCGTCGTAATTTAATATATTATTATTATTATTATTGATTGTTGCCGACTTACGTGGTGGGCCTTAATAAAAATTATATTTCATTCAATTTTGATTTACGATTAAATGCTTTTGTGGAGTTCTCCTTTTTAACAATATTAAACTTAAATTATTTGTTACGTTAATGAACGTTAGAATCGCTGAATCTTAAAACATGAGAATATAAGCTGAACAATGTAATAAACTTTTCATATTAATTTCCTCGGCTAGTCAGCTCACTTTAAAACAAAAGATCTTTAGTTATTAATTACAATTACGGCCCACACACGCGCGAGAGTATTTTTTCTTACCTCCGTTAACCATTGTATTGTAGCCAGGTTCCTGGCTCTGGCTCTCGGCTATGGTACTGAAAATAAGAATCTTAAAGCTACGTATTTTCTGCAACTTCGTGCGGCTGTGGAGAAAAATGAATATTATGTTCATAGCGGGCGAGTTTTTCGCTTCCGCTAATTTTTTATAAGTTAATATCGCCACGTAATGGCGCCGTTTGCTGCATCGGCCGCTGCGATTGTTGAACTGTGAATTACTTGAATGCAGGTTAATTCAAGGAAGGCGGACACGAAATCGGGATCACCTCTTACAAATTAAAAGTGCACAATAATATTAAATGAGTATATTATATGCTTAATTATTACACATATGCTTACATTTGCCAGCACACGCAAGATGTCCGTCTACACACAACCAAGACAAGAGAAGAAGTGGAAACGACTAAAAAAATTAACAAAAGAGCGTATCTTGTCGTCTCTTTAGATAATTTTGTTACATTTCTTTGCACTCGAAACTTACACAGAGAAATTATTATTTTACGGGTACATTATAAAATATATATATATCATTCAATTCTTAAATGTCTCTTCTTTATAAATACCGTTTTTTAAGTCTTTTCGTAATATAGCACTGGGGACGCTGTACTGTCCCCCGAAATGTTTATGTCATAAAAAATGACATAAATATTTCCTGTTTCATGTCCACAGTGTCCACACGCAGATTTTTCTTTCACAGTCTACATGTGTCACATCGTATATTTTAGTCATGGTGCTTAATGATGTTTCTTGCACACAAAGTAATAAAGATGAAGTTATTTACATAACAATATAATACACAATTGGTTACGTATACAGTCATGTACAAAAGAAAAGGACATAGAATACAATTAGTTTGACAGTTATGTACATTCATTTTGGCTGATTCTTTTTGTGGTTGCAGCGTCTGCAGTGTTCAAAGGTATACAATCACGAGTTAGACTGTAATTTTAGCAGTCCCAGGGGTGTCAACTGTTCGCACCCCATTTGACGCGGCCGTAGGGAAACCCTGGGGAAAACCTCGGCGGAGCGGCAGACTAACTGCTTTGGTTACTTTCACTTAATTGTTTCTGGAATGTCGTTGGAGTACAGGATGTGCATACGTTACGAACAATTTTTCGTAGCACTATGGAAAAAAATTAGGTCATTATAACAATTTATATGTGGTCGTTATTGATTGCGGTGTCGTTGATGATCTACGCCGCGACATTTAGCTCGCGACGGCGCCGGTTGGTGTGCTCGGTGCTCGGCGTTCGCGGCGGCTGCGGAGAGGTCAACGCCCGCTCGACGCCAGCGTGTCTCTCGCCGTCGCGGAAAGTCAGAATCAGCTGATCGGCTGCACGGTTATCTCGGCCGGACCTGGCGGAGTGGGATGATATCCGCCCCCCGCGCTTGTTGGCAGGAGTCAGCTCCGCTACGCATCTCCAACGTAGTACATGAAACACACGCAACAAACGTAATATTCCCCTCCCGCTGCAGATGGTTACGCTAGTGGGAAAGAAGCATTTATTAGTGCGGCAGTTGTTGTTAAGTTTTCGCCAGTTTCCTAGTGTCAAGCCAGCATTGTCCTGCAGAATACATGACATGGATCTTCTACCGTGAATGCAGCTTTGATGCGATACTGTACCCATTACACGTCAGTTTTAGTCTTGATAAAATTATTTATGTTTTCGCCACATTCGCAGGCACTGGGAAGTGTCCCAATACGAGCTTAGCACAAACATTCGCCGTTTCTGTGGTCGCTGTTTATAACAGTCCACGCATCGTATTCCAATCTCCCGTTATTGTACTCACTGAAATTACAGTCTGTCCCAAAAATATTGACTGTGGGTTCACTGCACGTTAACAGTTCACATTTATGAGTAAATACACAGTTTTCGTGCGTAATATTTGCGTTTGGCGTCTTCACCGCTGTTGAACGTTCAATACTAGCACTTCACTGTCCTTATCACAGTTTCACCTTCACAGTTTTTCACACTGCTTAAAGTAACTGTTTCGATTAGTTCACAAACACTAACGTATTTAATTCAGTCTTAACTGGGTTTTGGGTCGTGCTGGATTTTTCCAGTCTCTGACACTAATTACCTCTTTCCATTTTCCACTTACAGAGTCGTACTTGCCTTCAGACTTTTGACTATACAATTGTATTTCCGTCTCATCTGAGGTAAGTCCCCATGTCATGTCTGCCTACTCATTGCGTACTTGCTCTCCAGAGCCAGGCTCGACTTTACAAAACTTTGCCTCTCGCATTATTTTACACATTTTGTAATCTAGGCCTAGCGTGCCAGTTCCTAGATTAGTATTAGATTTGAGACTTTTGTTTACACGATAAATTCGTGCAAATCTCTGCCTCAGCAGATGGCAGTATATTTTAACAGTGCTTAGCGGTAGTCGCGTTTACTGATTTGCTTTTTACCTTGCCCACAACACATGAGGTACCTTCGGTGATGTACACCCTGCAGTCATACTGTTAACTAAATTATGCTTGAGCATACTTCAGGATCGGTATAGACATAAATACATGAAACAACATATACACTATAATATTGAATTACTACTACAGTTCAAAAATATTCATGACACACCAATGAAAAATTCTTTCATCATTACACGCTGTTGAATGTCTTTTTATTTATATTTTTAAAGCATTTTTAAAAATGAAATTTGTAAAGTATTCTATGTTCATTTTTCTTTCAAAATGCAATTACTTAAAAATACTGTTATTCCTTAACATCTACAAAATTGAATCACACTAATCTTCTGTGCCTCATTGTCTTTAAATTTTACGCTAAAATCTGAACATTTACACACAGAAAAAAATACACTCTAAACTTAACCTGCTACTCACATATGTAAACGTTGCTCTACTAAGCGAACTTCTTTAAGTCTTTGTATGGATAGAGTCCTCTGATCTCTTCCGATTCTACGTCACCCAACAAATAGCTATATCCATGTGGTATGTCTATGATTTTGTAGGGCCAGGCATACACCGGTTGCCATTTCTTATTCTTTTTCACTAACAGAGACGACTTGGGATGAGTCCTTATTAGCACCAAGTCACCTGGTTGATACGCTGTTAACTACTTTATCTTCTTGACATGCTTCTCCTTTCGGCGCTCCGCGCACCTCGTTAAATCATTTAAAGTCTCAGCTATAATCTGTTAGTGAGGTAAAACTTGTCGTGGTACAGTCGGTAATGGTGACAGCCAGCTGTCGGTTTCGTTCTTTCCCAACATGACTTCTAGTGGAGTATAACCGGTGGCTGAGTGTGGCAATCTATTGTGGAGTTCCTCAAAAGTCGAAACGTATTTTGCCAACTTGGTGTGGCGATCCGGAATGTAAGTTCTCATGAAGCTGTTCAAGTCTTTAAAGGTACGCTCTACAAGACTGCTCTCAGGGTGAAACCGAGCTACAAAAATGTGTTTAATACCTAGGAACAACAGGATGCAATTCACTTACAGTGGGCAGATTTGTAGGTTTCGTCCTTTGACAAAATACACATGTCCTTACAACATTCTGAATTATTCTTTTCATAATCTTAAAATGACGTTGTCTTGCGAGAAGTGCTCCACATTTTTCAGTGCCCACGTGTCCCCACGAAAGGTGCACGTGCCACATTAAATCACTGATACATACTTCCGGTACACAGATACACCACAAGTCCTTGTTAACATCCTTCCGGTAATATAATACCCCATTTTGCACAGAGTAACGGCTACCTATCTGATTTCCACCCGAAGCTAGGAGTCCTTGTTTGACTTTTCCCAAGGCGGGATCTTCGTCCTGTAACCTAGGCAGTTGCCTGCACGCCTGCAGGAACTTTTTGCGAGAAGTAGTGTCTTTCATGACTAAAATTTTTTGCTCTGTTGCCTGTTCTAGTATTGTTGTTAGCTCAGGCAGACCTTGCGGCAACCGTGACAAAGCATCAGGTACTACGTTGTCACAACCTTTTATATATATTATTTGAAATTGATATTCCTGCAGAGCCAGCACCCACCAAGTCAACCTGTCGTGCATTAACTTGCATGTCAGCAAAAAACTTAAGGCCTGATGATCACAGAAAATTTTTACATTTTTTCCGTACACATAATATCTGAACTTCTTCATGGCCCATATTACTGCTAATGTTTCGAGTTCTGTGACTGTATATGATCGTTCACAACTTGACAACACTCGAATTGCGAAACCGATTATTCTTACGTTCTTGTTTCCACCTTCCTCATCAATTTTGAATGAACAAGCGTCTAGTCCAACAGTGGAAGCGTCGTTCCTTTGACATGTCAGGATGTGACAGTAGATTAGCATTTAGAAGGGCTTGTCGTATTTGCTCAAATGACTGCTGGCACAGTTCATTCCATATCCAGGAAGTATTCTTTCTCAACAAGTTTAACAGGGTACTATCATTTAAAAGCTGGTCAGGTATGTATCGTCTGAAAAATGACACTAAACCCAGAAATGCCTTTAACTGTTTCTTGGTTCTAGGAGGGGGGAAGTTCTCAGTTGCTGCCAGTTTCTTCGGATTCGGCACAATACCTGTAGGTGATATTACATGACCAAGAAATTTTATTCTCTCCCTGCCAAATTTGGATTTTGCGAGGTTTGCGGTTACGCCCATCTCAGAAAATCTTTTTAGTACGCATCTCAGCGTGTCCATGTGGCTTTCCCAATCGGGAGTAGCTATTAATAAGTCATCGACATACAACGTTACTCGGTCCAACAAATCTGGTCCTAATACTGTATCGAGCGCTGCAATGAAGACACCTGCACTAACATTTAATCCAAATGGTAGAACTTTAAATTGTAACTTCTGCCAGCAAACACAAAGGCAATGTACTTTCTTGATGACTGAGTTAGTGGGATTTGCCAATACGACGAACGCATATCGACAGAGGTCAGATACTTAACTCCGTAAAACTTCTGTATCTGTTCATCCAGGCTTTCTGGTCGTGTTCTGACAGGTACAATTATTTTGTTAATATCGCGCGCATCAAGCACAAGACGTATACTGCCGTCCGCTGTCGCTCCTGCCACGAGCGGACTGCTGTACGGGGACAGAGATGGTCCAATTACCCCCCAATCAAGCATTTTTCTTATTTCCTTCCTTACTGCCTCCTTCTGTGACCACGGGATGGTGTAGTTTGCGTGACAGAAAGTATCATGAGGTACCACTTCGATGTTATAGGTGTAGCCCTCGATAACACCTGGTTTTTCCGTAAACGCATTCTCATAATCTGTAAGTAGCTGAGTCAATTCGTTTTGTTGTGATTCAGTCAAATGTTCTGACTCCATGACATTCATGGCTATCAGTTTCCTTTTTTCTGTTGTGGATTGGCAGGAGCCAACCCACGGGGTTTGGAGGAAGCCGAAAGGCACGCGTTTAAGCTCACGCAGGATGGCGTGAGGTCTGGAAGAGGACAAGGTCTTTATAGTAGCAAAAATAGTACGTAGCTTCTGGAATACTTAACTTTAACGTAGCTCTTGTCTGTACATTCTTTACAGTATCAATAGCAACTGTTAATGGCGCCTTGCTAGGTCGTAGCAAATGACGTAGCAGAAGGCTATGCTAACTATCGTCTCGGCAAATGAGAACGTATTTTGTCAGTGAACCATCGTTAGAAAAGTCGGTTGTACAACTGGGGCGAGTGCTAGGACGTCTCTCTAGACCTGCCGTGTGGTGGCGCTCGGTCTGAAATCACTGATAGTGGCGACACGCGGGTCCGACGTATACTAACGGACCGAGGCCGATTTAAAGGCTACCACCTAGCAAGTGTGGTGTCTGGCGCTGACACCACATTTTCCTCTCTGTCTTCAGTAATAAACTCTTTATAATATGCTTGTCTTGTACTTAGTGGACGCGAATCAGGACCTCGAACTAATGTGGGGAAACATCCAGAGCTCAGTTAGGGATACAGCAAAGGAAACACTCATGGGAAACCCAGTGGGCAAGAAGATCTGGTTTGGAAAGGAATGTGCAGATGCCCTGGAAAGGAGAAAGGAAGCCAGGAACAAATGGCTGAAGGGCACAAATCTGGCACAGACCTAAGCACAATTTGAGGAGGTCCGAAAGACTACACAAGCAATTCTAAGAAGATCAAAGAGGAAATACATAAGGAATATAATCACTGAAGCAGAAACAGACTTCAGAGGACAAAAGAGGAGGGAAATGTTTCTGAGGGTGAAGTACCTCTGCAAAGGTCACCAGGCCAAGCAGAAATTTGTCAAAGATTCCCGTGATAAGATCCTGACGAACGATAGGGACATAGCTGAGAGATAGAAAGACTACTTTCGACAGCTGCTAAATTGTGATGAACCCGAACTGCAGTGTGATTTCCAGTACCCAATTACAGACGATGCAGACTATCCCCCACCTACCCTGGATGAGATAAAAACCGGAATCAAACACGTTAAACAGAATAAGAGTCCAGGTGAAGATGGAATACAGGCTGAAATGATCCTGGCAGGAGGAGAGCTACTTGCAGAAAAAAAAACCGACTGATACAGGCAATATGAACCAAAGAAGAACTACCAGGAGAATGGTAAATAGCTCTGATTTGTCCGATACATAAGAAGGGCGACAAACTGAAATGTGACAACTATCGAGGAATCGCCCTGCTTAACATCTGCTATAAGATCCTGTCCAATTGCCTCATACATAGAATTCAGCCAGTGGCAGAATCGGTGATTGGGGAGTACCAGGGAGGTTTCCGGCCAGGACGGTCAACAGTAGATCAGATCTTCAGTCTCCGGCAGCTCACTGAGAAACTGGGTGAATATGGTAAGGATTTGCATATTTTATTCGTTGATTGTGAGAAGGCCTATGATTGCATACATCGCAAGAGCCTGCTCAACTGTTTAAGGGAGTTTGGCATAGCAGAGAAACTCATCAATCTGATAAAGATCTGTCTGAACGAAACACATGCAAAGGTGAAGATGGGAAATCGCGTAACTGAGGAATTTGAAACTGTGGCAGGACTCAGGCCAGGAGATGGGTTGTCCCCTATCCTGTTCAACTTTGCCCTCGAGAAGATCGTACGCGAGACCTTCCAAGAGAACGAAGGGATTGAAATCGAAGGAAAGAGACTGGCATACTTAGCCTATGCAGACGACATCAGTTTACTCTCTAGGTCGGAAGATGAGTTGGAGCAAATGACCAAAGCACTACAGGAGGCTGCCAGCAAATTTGGGCTAAGCATAAACGAAGCTAAGACAGAGTATATCGTTATGACGCGTGGTCATTGTCAGACTGCTGATCGTCTACAATCACTGCAGGTTGGGGATCATTCCTACAAGAGAGTGCAAGAATTCAAATACCTAGGGGCACTTTTCACTGAGAAATCGTCATGTGAAGCAGAGATCCATGCCAGAAGACAAGCAGTAAACCGATCTTACCACAGCCTATCACAACTGCTTCGGTCCAAATCTCTCTCCAGACAGTTCAAGATTCGACTGTAAAAAACTCTGATCCAGCCTGTTGTTCTATATGGCTGTGAGACATGGAGTATCCGGAAACAGGACTTCCATAAGCTCCTTGAGAGAAAAGTGCTTCGGAAGATCTTCGGTCCGGTTCTGGATGCAGATACAGGGGAATGGAGGATCAGATACAACCAAGAGCTTGAGGAACTGTACCAGCAGCCCAACATAGCAGGAACTGTCAAAGCCAAACGTATGCAGTGGGCCGGCCATGTGGCCCGGATGGAGGATCACAGATGGCCTCGGAAGCTCCTGGATTTCACACCTACAGGAAAGAGACCGCCAGTGAGACCCAAGAAGCGTTGGAGGGATGGACCCGCGAAGATTTAAAACAAATGCCAATAGATGTGGACGAATGGCGGATAGCTGCAATGGACAGAATACAATGGAGGACGAAACTTGTAGATGCGTGCGGTCCACTGGGCCTGATCACGTAGTAGTAGTAGTAGTAGTAGTGTCTTGTACTTAAGTCAGAATATAAATTCGTTACCTGTATTCCTTCGAATCTATACTGAAAGCTCCGGCAATTATTACCGTGCACTTCCCGTGTCCTCAACAATGGCAAAATTACACGTCCACCCTCATTCATAAGGCTTACTTCCCCGCACAAGAGGTCGATTTTTGCGTCCTTCTGGCGTAAAAATTCCATCCCCAAGATGCAAGCAACACCTAACCCCTTAACTACTAAGAACAAGCTTTTCATTGCTTCATTTCCTATCGTAAACTCGACTTGCACCTGGTGCTTTATGATATGAGATTGCGCACCTATTGCACCTGTTACACAACAATTCTCCACTGGCAATACTGGTATTCTATTATTGTGACTCAAGTACTTGTAAAAATTTGCACTCATGACATTGATTGACGCACCGGTATCGACTATTATCTGAACTGGTGCTTCGTACGTATCTGCTTGCAATATAGCCTGTACAACACTTTTGTCGGTTCGGTTACACTTCTGCGGTATGCCTACAAGTTCCCATTCTGTTGTTATTTCCTCATTGTATCTCAGCATACAAAGTTTATGGCTGTCATCCGTGAATGTGCCGTCACTACACCATCCTGGAGCCAACAACGAAGAGCGTATTGTGGCCTTTTTTTTTTTTTTTTTTTAGTTTAATGGGTGAGCATTAGTGGGTTGACAGTTGTCTTTCACTTCTACTAACCTCACATTGTGGTTCTGGTTGTTGTTGTTGCTACTGTTGGGTTGGCCGCCCTGCCTCCCCGATGGCGTATCTTGATATTGTGTATGGCTCTGGTTTGGCGGTGGTCGGCTGTAACTTCCTGTGATGGACCTGGGTTGGCGTTCCATTGTGGCGCTGTGTTTTGTTGCCACTGTGGTGTCGGTTCATTACAACCACGCCACTGGTTTCGGTTGTTCCGCCATTGCGGATTGCGGTTACCACTATACCCATTAGTCATGCGTCCATCATGATGTCTCTTCCGATTTTGACGATTATAACCGTTGCCGTTATAACCATTGCCATTGTTTGTGCCTCGATTCTGTTGCCGGTGCTCTTGCCTATTCCCGTTACCACTTGGTACTAAGTTACTACCGTTACTGTGGCTGCCATTGTAATCGGTTTTTTGTTGATTACAGCCTGCATGGTTCCACTTGTTTTCGGTTTTCATGTCTTCGATCAATAAGTCAACAGAATCCACTATTTCCATGAATTGTTCTATATCATATTCCGGCACATTGATAAAATATCTTTTAATTTCGCTGGGCAACTTCATTTTTATTAATCTGATTATGTCACGATCGGACATTGGCTCGTCCGAGTACCTGGTTTTGTTTATATACTTTTCAAAATATTTGCATAACGTTCCCAACTTAGGATTGTACATTTATGGACTGTACAATTCCGTGCGTAGTCTTTCTTGGACGCTATCGGACCAGAATTTTTGGAAGAAAGAACTTTCAAACTGTTGCATCGTTAGACATTTTTCGGACACGTCAGTGGCCCACAGTGCCGCGTCACCTTGAATAAAGGAGACCACGAACTGTATTCTTTGTATTTCCGTCCTTGTCCTGGGGAATACATTCCTGAAGCTCTTAATAAATACCACAGGGTGGTCATTTCGTTTTTCGCTATTGAAGGATTGGAATGTCCTGTGTTTTATCACATTGTCCTCCTTTTTGCACATCTGATTGCTACATTCTGTGGCATTCATTACTTCGTGATGTGCACCGCACGGTATCGCATATTGCTCGCGCCCGTAATTCCCATTAGGTTGCGGTTGCGCACTCGCACACTGCATACCGTCAGCGTTATTATAATAATCAGTAGGCGGAGTCGGATTCATTATCTGTCCGCCACTGTTTACATTGCTTTCCAACGCAGATAGTCTCCACGCGACCTCCTGTTGCCAATTCGGTAACTCCGCTGTCACACGGACTTTGATCTGTGTTAATTCGGCGTGTAGTGCGGCAGCGCTAGCGTCAGTATTTACAATCGCGGCCGCAGTCGCTTGTTCTACAGCTGTTTTTACGTCGCTTTCAATCTTCACAGATATCTCGCGATCCTTTACTTCTAGCTATTCATTAAATTCTTTTTCGACTTTTTGAGCTTGCACATCCAAATATGTATCAATACCTTTCCGTGCATTCATCTCCACATTATCCACGCGGGTGGTTAAAGTTTGGACATTGTCTTCAAGCCTAGCTTGCAATATCTGTAACTTTGGCATCTCGCCGGCTAAGCTTTACACAACATCGGGTATGTCTTTGCAAGCGTCCCGCATCTCGGCAAGTTCGCTTCGGCTACTGTCTAGTTTCGTTTCACTGCGCTGCTCTTGCTCACGTAGCATCTGAGCAAGTTTTTCGTCTCTTTCTTTCTTTCTTTTTCCCTCTGTTCTAACATCCTTTCTTTTTCCCTTTCTTTCTGTTCTCTCAGTTACTCTTGCTCAAAGAGCATCTGAGCAAATTTCTGATGTCTCTCCCTATCTCTTTCTTCTAACCTGCGCAGAAATTCTGCAAATTGATCTGCATTCGTTGAGCATACTAGTGCACCGTTTAATGTGGCACTCGACTGCCCCCCCCCCCCCCCCCCCCCCTGCCCAGGCAGTGGAGTTGATGTTATTCTATTCCCATTCTGCTGTGGAGCGTCATTCACCGTCCACAGATCCTCGCGCCCCGCTCGGAAATTATGTTATCTGAGGCGGTGGCTTGGGATTCGTTTAAGCTTTGCAAATGATCCTCACTTTCCATATTAACAAAATTTTGTTCGTCTGGTACGGATGCTTTAGCTTGTCCTATCTTCCCCATAATAAATTCAGTTTAAGCCATTGACAAATCTTTAACACTGATACACACACGAATAATTATCCCCTCGAAAAATAAACATATGAATACACAAATACAATTTAAAATTGCACTTTACTTACTATTTTTGCACCGAAGGTATCTCTTGTGCACATGGGTTCGATATTCCGCACAGAGCTACACAGGATGCTTGCACAATAGGCCTTACCTTAGTTATTTTTCTTTATCGAAATCCTTTTTCTATCTACACTTTTTCTTCTCCAGATCTCCTCAGGGAGTGGTTTTGTTGTTGTACATGTAAAACAATTCATATCGGCATTAATATTTTACAACAATTAGGCACATAGATATTTACATTCATTACAATAGAATCAGACTTAATAAATTTCGCCTTTTCTTTGATCGGGCCCAACGTTGGGCGCCAATCTCGCGTCCGTCGGCCGTCGTAATTTAATATATAATTATTATTTTCTTATTGTTGCCGACTTACGTGGTGGGCCTTAATAAAAATTATATTTCATTCAATTTTGATTTACGATTAAATGCTTATGTGGAGTTCTCCTTTTTAACAATATTAAACTTAAATTATTTGTTACGTTAATGAACGTTAGAATCGCCGAATCTTAAAACATGAGAATATAAGCTGAACAATGTAATAAACTTTTCATATTAATTTCCTCGGCTAGTCAGCTCACTTTAAAACAAAAGATCTTTAGTTATTAATTACAATTACGGCCCACACACGCGCGAGAGTATTTTTTCTTACCTCCGTTAACCATTGTATTGTAGCCAGGTTCCTGGCTCTGGCTCTCGGCTATGGTACTGAAAATAAGAATCTTAAAGCTACGTATTTTCTGCAACTTCGTGCGGCTGTGGAGAAAAATGAATATTATGTTCATAGCGGGCGAGTTTTTCGCTTCCGCTAATTTTTTATAAGTTAATATCGCCACGTAATGGCGCCGTTTGCTGCATCGGCCGCTGCGATTGTTGAACTGTGAATTACTTGAATGCAGGTTAATTCAAGGAAGGCGGACATGAAATCGGGATCACCTCTTACAAATTAAAAGTGCACAATAATATTAAATGAATATATTATATGCTTAATTATTACAAATATGCTTACATTAGCCAGCACACGCAAGATGTCCGTCTACACACAACCAAGACAAGAGAAGAAGTGAAAACGACTAAAAAAATTAACAAAAGAGCGTATCTTGTCGTCTGTTTAGATAATTTTGTTACATTTCTTTGCACTCGAAACTTACACAGAGAAATTATTATTTTACGGGTACATTATAATATATATATATATATATATATATATATATATATATATATATATAATTCAATTTTTAAATGTCTCTTCTTTATAAATACCGTTTTTTAAGTCTTTTCTTAATATAGCACTGGGGACGTTTTATGTATTAGACTTTTCTTGATTTTTGCACTAAACTAAACAACGTTATCCCCACTTCAAAACTCTTTATTTGTCAAAACTGGTCTTTGTCTCATCTCAATATGATGGTCATCCAAGCGTTATAGTGACCACCAAGA
The DNA here is from genome assembly GCF_021461395.2 of Schistocerca americana. Lineage (NCBI taxonomy): Eukaryota > Metazoa > Arthropoda > Insecta > Orthoptera > Acrididae > Schistocerca > Schistocerca americana. The sequence goes on along the minus strand of NW_025725481.1, from coordinate 3,591,621 downwards.
TGGGGAGTCAACATTATCTTGCAGTATAAAACATTTGCCATCCTTTGCTGATAAAGCTGACATGTCATCGCACAGTGGAGACTACAAGACATTTCTCACATAATACTTCGTCATTTTACATAAACCTATCGTAAGTCGTGTTGACTTCATGGCACAATAAATAGTAAAATGCAACATGGCGATGTGCAGGGTATTTTACGATGGTTTTCGAGTAGCACATTGAAGTATGCCACAAGTTATTATTATTTAGGTGGAGTATGTGTATTTGTAGAGCAGTTAGTTACATTTTGGCGTAGCTTGTTACGATTTATTATAACACGTTGAAGTATAAGGTATTAAACTATATTGAAACGATACAGTAGTTTCCGCTCTATAAACAGCAGGTTTCGCTGCTCGCTCGCACCGGGAAATAGAAACAGAGGCTGCTCCGCAGGCAAATTTTATTACACGACGCGGCCGGCCGCGGGTGCAACAGAACCCATGTGGACGGGTGGAAAGAAATGTGTCAGGCTTCATAATACGTATTTATATGTGTCGTGTATTATGCATTTCTTGTACGTTGATGTGAATCTGCACATGAACTTTCCTAATCACCCTCCCACCTTTCCGCAAAGCGTGGCCAAATCTTTGTTGGGAAGTAGTTCTGTAGTATAGTAGTGCCAACCTTACTCCTGGCTAGGGGATCAGAGAGACAGCACAGGCAGGTAAAAGTCAAAGACTTTTCAGTGTCACAATATTTGGGGTGGAGAGGTTGGTCACGGCCAAGTGGTTCGACCATCCCCTCCACCTTGGCCCAGGAAGACCTCCGGGTGCCCGCCATATTCTGGAGTGTTGCAGAAGATGGGTAAGTGAGCAGACGTGCCCTCAGTGCGTTTGTCTCAATGTTCACGCACGGAAGAGAGGTATTTGAATATTTGTGCTAATTCTTTTATTTCCAGCTTCGGATTGTGTAAGTAAATGAATGATCCCGTTAATTTAGCAAAATTGGCCCCCTGTGTAAAAGTGTCTGGTCCCCAGTTTGCCCGTTATCCTCCTCATATAGTGAATGTCCTATGTAGAATATTGGGAGACTTTGGCGCTATACATTTGGCCAACGCAATTCCGTCTTACCCGTAGAAATGTGCGTGCAGATTAGTATATAAAATATCCGGGCTATAAGTTGAAAAATAGTAATATCTGTAAACTGAAACAATTGCTGCTATCGCTGTAAAGTCGATTGATAATGTTTAAAATAAACAGGAAATCAACTGTCATCAATCTTTAACATACCTTAAAAATCACGAAGAAGTCAAGTTAAAGGAATTTATTTAAAACAAAAGCTATACAATGCAGGGACCCACACATCAGCGTGTGAGCCCTCCAGCCCCTTGCCTACTATCGTACAGAAAAGACACGCTCTCTAGGTAGCGCTCTCAAGCTCTTCCCCCAGTTATCCATTGCGCAATTTTGATTCAGGGCTTGTCGACACAACTTTCATCTGGCGTCCCTAGGCAAGGAGGTATGACGATAAACTTTCAGTACATTGGGCAATTTGTTACAATTTTGTTATAATATTGCATGATTTTCTTACAATTTTGCTGTGGCAGAGCGCATTTTGAGGTAACATCCTACAATTTTGCTGTAATGACATAATTTTTGGAGCACTTTGTAACAACTTTGCTGTAAATAAGGCGATGTAAGGGGCAATTTCTTACAGTTTTGCTGTGACATGGGGTAATCTATTACAAATTTGTTGAAACGTAGTAATACATGAGGCAATTTGTTATAATTGTCCATTGGGAGATACAGTTGATTCCTTTGTTTGGGGCTTACTAACACATTTAAGTGACTTTGATATTGGTTTTAGTTGATAAGTTTTGGCAAGTATTGCACACGATTTAGCTGTGGGAATATAATGTTTACTTGCAAAGAAACATCAACATATTCCCACTCACAATGCACTTTAACCTCTGAGTCGGATCATGTGCCATGTGTGTTTTGTATTCTTCTAGGAAACAGTTCTACGTATTTTGATACATAATATATACAACTCTGGCTTTATTTAATCTGTGGTACAAAAGTCGGCATGAAATCGTTGATAAACATGCATGGTATATCACTGATGCCAACATATCAGCCAAAAGTACTGTGAAGAATAATACAGACAAATACACGTGGAAATATCGAATTTTAGTATCCATTGTGCCTGGTAAAAGTGCTTCAGTGATCAAAATGTTCACGTTAAAAATTTTATTTACCCGTCAAGCACATCAGCATTTCCTTTCATAATTTCATTTCTTTGCACGCCATAATACTGCAGTGCAAAGTTACACTTCGGTACTACGCAAATACGTAGTTTTACCGATAAAATGCATTAAAAGTCTTGTCATGAGACGGTAATCTTCTTCCCTAAAATGATGCTTCATCAGCTTTATTTTTGCCCACAGTCTTTGTATAGCTACCAAAAGCTATGAGCTGCGAGCTTAGCAATTTATTTTAGTACATCACGTGTTATATCACAGTTATAGATGTAGGTGTATTATTACTGTTCAGTTACTTTGAGAATACGCGTTTTAGGCCTCAGGTGGGAGTTACACGATCGTATCCTTTGGACATGTTGGGTTTTTGCATATTGTATTGGGAATATGATAAAACTTCCTTTGTATATTAAGATGATATGTAGTGCAGTTGATACAAGGCAATAGATATCACGTCACAAAGTATCATTCCTGTGGTAGCGTCTGTACTTAAGTACCATAAAAATATAACGTTGATGGTTAGACACGTTACCGCATGTATGTTAAAGTTCTAAAGTAATACAAACAGTATTAGCGTTCAGTAACATCGATTACATTTAAGCGTAAAACTTCCATCCCCTACCCCTCTATAAAAGTGCTTAACTATATGTCAGGGGATGAACATTCGATCTTTGTACAGAGAGTTCATTGCCTTAGGTAGATCTAAAATAGCAATGCCAATATCCTTTCGTAATTTATTAATTACCACAGATAATTAGGAGATGTGTACAATAACCAATTTTGCTATTTAATCAGCTATAGTGAAATGTGCATTTCCATAGATAATAAATATATTTTATACACTGAAGTACTGTAAGGTACACCAATATTATCAATATCTTAACACAGTCCATTAAAAATACAGGTAAAACTTAATTTGGAAAATTGTTGGCTATTAGAAGGTACAGAGAACAAGGAGAGCGATAGGCAGTTTCGTTTTAAAGGCAAGTTTAATACTGTATCCTGACTGGCTGTTTAAGTTTTCATGGCTGGTAAATTACTTGCGTGAGACTGGAGCGCTGAGACATTATGAAATGGCAGAAATAGATATGGCTTAGGCAGGGACATGACCTCCACCTGCCACAGTCGGAGTCTCTACCTACCATCGACGGAGGAAGGAATGGCGTGGACACTTGACCCTTAAACCCCTTACATTCCTACTGATGAAGAGTGCAGGTGAGGCGTACGCAGGCCACCTCACTCTAATTTTAAACGATTGGCAAGGTGAGATCAGCACAGTTGGTATACTCAACGAATAAATAAGATCTAGCAGAACCATAATATCTCGATACATCAGTCTGTATCGAACTACGACTCAATTCTGTATCTCGGTAATAGTGAGTTTGTATACAGTGTATAAAAATCACCATTTGGCCATGATCACGGAAGGAGGTTCATTTTATGAAAACATTCATTAACCCACTCATTTTAGATCTGTATAAGATGATAGTTGCAATATTACATTAATGCTGACAGGCAACCATATGTACCGTTACATTACTGCGGCTTTTGGTATTACTGGCATTATACAAGTGCTACTTCATTCTTAATTGTATCAGAACTACTATATTTTTAATAACTTTACCTATCCAGCGTACCAGTAGACTCTTGAGGAAGATAGTGGACAACAGGTTTAGTTATTAATTAGTGCACATACCCCCTTTTTCCATTATGTGTCCGCATTTTATTACCGTGTAGATAGCGTGGCGTGAGTCAAGAGCATGAATGTTTGCTGATGCATCCATAAATGGATGTGTAATGTCAAGCTGTTAACTACTTATGTTTCTGGGAAAGGATGCAAACAAAATAGGTATGACAGAGATGTACAGTAGTCTGAAATGTGTTGTGCCATGTTTGGTCACGGAAATGATTCAATTTATTCTACCGTGGATTAGAAGTCGATGCTGCGTCATCTGTATGCCAGGATGGGCATCGTATCTTCGTCTTTTAAGTGAAAGGTCGCTCCGTCAGAGCGTCACCTTCAGGTTGCTGTCTAAGTTACGAGAATGAGTTATTTGCAAAAGTAACTGATTAATCAGTTTTCTTGTAAGTCTGTTAATAGTAGCGAAGTGTTATAAAGCACATTAATTTTTACACTTCTGCTAAATTCAATATGGAGAGTGATGCAATTTCGATCGTGCAATCATTGAATCATCAGCCTTTAGCCTTTAGCTTTAGGACTGCTGATGTTATCATTATTTAATTAGAGGTGCTCCTTTCTTATTTTACCAGCAATTTGTATAGGATCAACTAATGATTTCTTTGTGTGAAACGTATCAGTCACTGCCTCCATGGGCTGTCGTTGATGGCCGCACAGACAATTAGCTTTCACTGTAACTCGGACATTTCATACCGAATAAGTAGCGTGTTTTCGTGTGTACTGTATATAAGTATTATCGTGTGAACGTTCTTCCAATGAAGAAAGATCACACAGTCAGTAAACTGTATGCCACTGTTCTCCATGTACGACGTGGACATGGCTACACATAAAATGAGCTGTCATCGTTCATAAATGGCTCTCATTAAAGGCAGCATGCGTGTGATAACATACATTGAGGAAGAATATTACTGTGTGAATTTTATCGGAATCAAGATCTATTAAATGGTGCGTAATGTGTATACCATCGTCTCAAAAAGCCATGTGCGCACGACTGTACAGACAATGGGCAACCGCTCCTTTTGCATAGCTTTCACATCAGGCAGTGTGCGTGTGTTAACGTGAATTTGATATTAATCTTTTGTGTGCGTTATAGTCAATGCGTGAACGACGTGAATAAGGTATATGAAATATCTCTACTACGCTCGCACGTGATGACAACTACATAGACGATGAGGTTTCTTCTTTCTTGGCCTCAGCGATGTTGTGCATTCTGTTACGCTGATATATCGATGAGCTCACCTTCTTTCTGTTATTACGCTTACTTGCTTAACTTCTACAATCAGTGGGTAAGTGTACTCTCTCTGTGTACCGTTTTTAAATATTCAGTCTCCGTTCTGATTGCCAACAATTTCTGGTAGGCGTATGGTGCCCCAATTGATTTCTTAAGACTTTTAAAGTGATTGTACTACGGCCCAGCTATAAACTCGACCAATTAGTTACTGAGGACACTTCCCTTCCATATCCATTGCACTAAATTAAATATTAATTAGACTGTTTAGCATACTGAGATGGTACACCACGGCCTGCACCTACTGTATGTACTTACAAAGTTGTATGCTTTGTTTTCCCACCACACACTTGCTGTCAAATAATACACGTTGGTGCAGCATACGGAAAAAATTTCTGTTGCTCACACACGTACTTTCGTAGCCCATTAGCCGTAAATAATTGGGTCCTTTGACATACTACTGATTAGCACATAGTGCAATAATAGTCATTGAGGATAGGAATGAGTGGCATAATTAAGCTGAGTGGCATACGATACATTTCTCTCACGTTATAGCGTATCATATTACAGTGCTACGCAGATGAGAAGCTGGTCAGAGAAGGACACGTGCTCTAATTTGGACTTGTCCCCACAGCACCACTCCTACTCTGTTTCTCCTCTCCAGGGATTTTCCCGAGTTAAAACGAGAGGAAAACTGAAACAACCCAATTTATTGCGCATGTATCATTAGCGCATAATCATACAAGAAAATAATGAGACTATGGCAGCTCGACTACAGTTTGTATATTCCGGCATGTCATGACAGTATTTTTAAACAAGCTACAAAGAAACTCAGAAGCAGGGAGGATCAAAAACAAAATGTTGCAAATCTGTTAACTTTCAGATTGAAGGATATACGCTTCTACGAAAAAGAAATTAGCTACATAGGGGAGAACAGATTACAGATATCTGTGCAGTGTGTTGCAGCCATGAAATACACTCACAGAGATTGGTCACAAGTGCGGACAATTGTCCAGGCCATGATCCTACCCACAGTCAGTAGAGACATTGGACCAACGATATTACGGCTGGTTACCTAACCCTCTCTATCAACTATAAAATCATACTACGTAAATCGGCATTATGTGGTGTTTACAACACAGAAGTGAATGCAGAACTTACTGATGACTATTATCATGTATATATCACAGACCTTTCAGTGTCACTGAAATGAGCTTCATAAATGCCTTAGCCTGAACCCTGGGTTTAGTCTACTGTTGATTTCATTGAAACGACAGAGAGAGAGTGACCTACAGAATAAACTGAAAATGAAACGTACTTTCAATTCGGCAACTATTATTGTTGCAGATGTACACTAAAAAACAAGAGAACAGTTGGTGAAATACGTAAAATTTATTTTTTTGTTTTAAATAAACCAAGGATTTTTAATGAAAATTGAAAAATGAATAAACACAAACAACATTAAATAAACACAGAAAAAAACTAAACTCAGAACGACAAACGAAACCGAAAACAAACAGAACAAAATCTGAACACAAACAAGAACTTACAGGATCAAACGAACATTTTTTCAGTGGGTGCAAGCGGCACCCGAGGGTTGGTTACAGGGTCTCTCAGCTGCCCCCTACACCACTACATGGACTTCATCCATCTTGGCAGCACCCATGAGACTCTCGGCTGCATCCTCCTCTACATCTCTAGGGGCTTGTTCCGTCTTAGCAACATTCACGAGAGTCTCAGCTGACCCCTCCTCCTCAACTTCACAGTTTGCATCCATCTGGGCAGCACCCATGAGACTCTCAGCTGCCTCCTCCTCTAAGTCTTGATGGGCTTCTTCCATCCTAGCAGCATTCACTATACTCTCAGCTGCCCCTTCCTCCACATGCTGGGTCAATATCAGAAACGTCCACGACACCCTCATTTGCCCCTTCTTCAGTGTCACTACATGTTTCACACATCTTGGCACCACCCATGATACTTTCAGCTGACTCTTCCTCTAAATCTTGATGGGCTTGTTCCACCTCGGCAGCATTCACGAGACCCTTCCTCCTCATCTCCACATCCTGTGTCAATATCAGAAATGTCCACGGCACGCTCATGTGCGCCTTCCTCAGTCTCTTCAAACGCTTCAGACATCTTGGCAGCACCCATGAGACTATCGGCTGCCTCCTCCTCCAAATCTTTACAGGCTTTTTCCATCATGGCAGCATTCACGAGGCCCTTAGCTGCCCCTTCCTCCTCATCTCTACATGCTGGGTCAATCTCAGCAGCATCCACAAGACCGTCATCTGCGCCTTCCTCAGTCTCCCCTAACGCTTCACACATCTTGGAAGCACCCATGAGACTTTCAGCTGCATCCTCCTCTAAATCCTGATGGGCTTCTTTCATCCTAGCAGCATTCACTACACTCTCAGCTGCCCCTTCCTCCTCATCTCCACATGCTGGGTCAATATCAGAAACGTCCATGACACCCTCATTTGCCCCTTCCTCAGTGTCACTACATGCTTCACACATCTTGGCAGCACCCATGACACTCTCAGCTGCCTCCTCCTGTAAATCTTGATGGGCTTCTTCTATCCTGGCATCATTCACGAGACTCTCAGCTGCCCCTTCCTCCGCATCTCCACAAACTGGGTCAGTCTCAGCAGTATCCACGAGACCATCATCTGCCCCTTCCTCAATCCCTCCACATGCTTCACTCATCTTGGCAGCGCCCATGAGACACTCGTGTTCCTCCTCCTCTAAGTCTTGACAGGTTTGTTCCATCTTGACAGCATCCACAAGACAATCAGGTACTCTCTCCTCCTCTTGATCCATCTTGGCACCGTCCACCTAGGCAACCAAGATAGTGTTAGGTGCTTGGTTAAACTAGAAACAACATTATACACTAGCACTTACATTATGAAATAATAGTAATTGGTAAGAGTTTTCAGAAATTGCGGTGAGCAAGAGGTTTATATGGAGCATCAGTGTTTTACTTCAGAGTCAAAAGAAATTCAGAATTTTAATAGTAGTGAGAATGTTTAACAGGTAGTAAGTAAGATATTGGAATATTATTACTGCACAGGCATTAGAAGCTGATGACTTATGTATGGTATGGGAAAGAGGGTCTTCCATTATCACCGACTTCACAATAATGTAGCGCTATGATTCTCATACTGGCAGCATGTCTGTAACTAAAAAGTCTCAGGCCAACTGGAGAACGGGATGCAACCCTTCCGCTCTGACCAATGACGTCAGAAATTTCCAGAGATGATATACTACACAGATTTAACAGCTGAGACAAGTGTTCACAAACTAAGGAGTGCAGGAGAGAGAAACAGGTGGTAGACATATATAACGTCCAGTAATATTTCGACCATAATATTAAGGATATCGCTTGTTTGAGTCCTGGTACTTCCGTGAAAAGTAAGGGAAAAAAAGGATAGAAGTAGTGGTAGCATAGAATACCCCAGCTGACATATATATGAGTTGTATCTCGAAATTCAGTCGGTATGTATAGGTTAATTGCAGTATGGGATACGAATTTAACGTAAGTCGATTTCTTGTTTTCGTTAGCATTGGTATCCTATTCTTCAGTTGAACTGTGTAGGTCAAGTGAAGTATGGGATACAAATTTTAAAGGTGTTTCTTTCGTCTCCGCTACTACTAACATTATGTTCTTACGTAGATAGTATTACTATCGAAGCATACATGATACTTGCATCCCATTCTTCAGTTGACCTATATAGGTCAACTGAAGAAAAAGATATTACTACTAATGAAAACGGGGAAACCTACGTACGGAAAATTGGATACCTGTTCACCGATGTAGGTCAAATGAAGTATGGGATACAATTTTTTTGGTTTCGATACTAATAGTATCGACTGAAATTTATCACAGTTTTGCTATCGACGTCAGGAAAACCAATAGCAGTCAAAATTGTATCCCATTCTTCAGTTGAGCTATATAGGTCAACTGAAGAATATGATACTAATTAGTATTAGCGAATGGGAAATAACGACAATTATAACATGTGTATTCTGTATTTCAACTGACCAGTATGGGTAAATCACATCAATGTTACACATGTCGCTGTTTCCGTCTAGCTAGCACCAGTATCCGGTACTTCAGTTGACCTGTATACGTCAACTGAAGTACGGGATACAAATGTCACGTATGTCGGTCGTTTCGCCTTCAGTAGTGCTAGTATAGACTCAGAAAATGATACTACCACCCGACGAAGAACTGTCTCAGTTACAAGCGTTATGTGGTTTGGGGATTCGCAAATGAAGCAAAATTCCCCATTTGCTCTTATTCCCTATCTTTTCAAAGCCTCTCAGATTGTGCATTAACAATATAGAGATTTGAAAAACAGAATTTAAACTCGTTTTTCTTTCCAGGAGCAGTTATGGCCTATATCCATACTTTGTCGGACATAAACGGCTAATTGAAATTGAAGAAGCTGCAGAAAGATAGAAATCTGTAAAAATGGTCCGCGGTAAGTCCAAAACCCACTGAGAAATGGGAAGCATTGCATTGAAAGACAAATGCAAAACTTGAGCACATGAAATAGAGAGGGCAGTAGAGAAACAAATGGGCAAAAATATTATTCCCATTGTAATTCTTACCTAATTCACCAGCTGCTGCTTTTAACTGTTTAAAGAAGAAAATTAAAAAAGAAAAACAGGAAATGAAGCCCCAAACGTGAATACGTACACGTACAAACAAGTTTTGCAGTAATCTGAAAATGGGAAAACAAGGCTGGATGCAGAAGAAATGTGAAGCAATAGAAGCGTGTGAAACAATTGGAAAATAAGACATCATATATGGGAAAATTATGGATACCGTTAGAGGAGAGAGATTCAGATGCATAAATATCAAACGCTTAGGTGGCAAGCGGACGGAGGATAGAAGCTGGATTTAACGTATGAGTTGGTCCTACATAGTAAACCAACTTAAAAAGAGAAGTGGATGAAGATTCGAAGTGAAATATGGTACACTAAAAAGAGTTTCTCAAGCAGTAAAGAACCAATTCGAAGAAAGACTCTTGGCGTACACTACAGCGTTTCAAAATTGTTCAGATCACTGGTAGGGAACCTGAGAAAGGTGTTCCACGTGATATGTAAAACATCCTAAGCTGGCGAAATACACTCAGACTTTTAAAAAAATTCAGTATTCCCATACCCAGACAGACCAAATGCCCACAAGTTTCAAAGTTAACGGAATAGTCACGAAAAATGTAATACGAATTAATGAAGACATTGGTAGCGGGGGTTTCGCGGAAGTATGGGGACGAGTAAGTCATTTCCCACCTTAGGACTCTGAAGACAGATTGCTGCAAGGCAAAAGTAAATCGGTAGGAATTCCATTTCAGAGGGTCACAGGGATAAAATACAGCGAGTAAAATACAGCGAATAACTTGCGAGGACGAAATGAATCGAAATCGAGGAAAAAGTCTTTTATCACACAATTCGCTGATAGCTGGGATCAGTTTCTAGTATGCATCGTGCGGATACATAGGATCTTATGTTGTTAACAGGGTGATGCGAGAGGGTGAGTGGGGAGAGGAGGTGAAAGGGTTGTAATATTTGTACAGGTAGAGGAAGACTTGAACACAGTAAGCAGATCGAAATGAATGTCGGCTGCTGCACTTATGGAGAAGCAAAGAGCCTCTCACAGGATATACTACCGTGGGAACCTGCATCTCATCATACTTCAAACGGGAGACCGCATTATCAACAACACCACCACGTGAAGATTTTCTAACAGTTGCCTGGACCTTACTAACCAAGGGATAACGGCCGTATTGATGTTATTCATTGATGAAGAGGGGCCTAGACTCCATGGATATACCCTCACGCGAAAAAAATTTTGTCGTGGTGCATTCTGGTACCAGTGATTAACTCACTGTAAGTAATAAAACAGCAGTTCCTATAACTCCACATTCAATAGCTTCATTACCCTTCTAACATTCAGCACACTTTCTTTTTCTAATCTTCTGTAACTGATTATTCTAGGCTGTTATTGTCATGGCATTTGATAATAGGTCTATTGTAATTTCTTGTTTTATGTTGCGCACGATGTTTGGTGTAACATCGGGACATTTTCGCTCTGCCACTACGTGAACGTGTTATATCTGTTTCAATAAGTGGATTATATTTTCGTAACCCTTTAATATATTTCAAGCTACCTGCTACGCCCTCATCTGGTTCTTCTTCTATGATCATAAAGATGTACTAGAATCGTGGAACTAGTGCCTTGAAAAGCCGTATGCAAGAAGTAGTGAAGATTAGGAACTGGAGAACGCTGAGGCAAGCAATCCGGAAGAGGAGGGAGTTTGTTCCCCACGTGATCAATTTTATCTCGTGGCCAAGCAGCTAAAACATGGGAATGCTGCTGAAGATGGTGATAAACCAGCAGAACTCGTCAAGGCTGCTAGACAACAGCTACATGAAGAACTGTTCTATTTCATACAAATTACATACGAAGCCAGGGAACACCGAACACACTTTGAAGAATAGTTACAGCGCCAACACAGAAGAAAGTATCTGCAAACAAATGTGAACAATCTTGCATCCTCAATTTAATAACACACGGCACCCAGATCTTGACCTCTATCATTGTAACGCGGACTAAAGAAAGGATAGGTGTACAAGATACGGAAGAAGAATTTGGCTTTAGAGGAGCTGTAGGCACACGAGAAGCCGTACTCGTGTTACGGCTAATACCTGAGACAAGACTAAGCAAGAGCCAAGAATGCAGCAGAGTGTCGTAGGAGGAATGGTCAGTATTCAGGTGTATGACAGGAACGATCATTCGAAGCTTAACCGTCTACTAAACATGGGTTATAAAATGCAGCAATGAGCACTTCTTCTTCGACAGTGTATCAAAATCTCGTCTCGGCCTTCTATATTTTGAGGGGCGTAAGTATGGCCCAAATCACGAAAAAAATTTCCTGTAAATACGGGCTGCAAAGTGCTCACCTTCAGACTTTGGCACTTGTGCAGCTTCGCTGTTGTGAAACACATCTCTTCCACGAAACATGTGCATACAGATCTTCAGCTACGATTAGAGTTCATGTTTACTAGTCTCTTTTGCTTCGAATGACCGTTCCTGTCGCATCTCTGAATACTGATCATACCTCTCAGGACACTGTGTATTGCCTACGTCGACAAATAGAAAGTATTAGACGGTGTAGTCTAGCAACAGATTTTAGAGATGCTGAGAGAGGGACTGCCGTAATGTATCAGAACAGAGGAGTACTGCAGTAACTTTACAAAGAAAAGATGGCTGTGATAAGAAGCGGATAACATCAAGGGCAAGCCACTGTTAAATAAGGTGTACGACCGGGCTGTTCACTTTCTGCTATCTTATTCAACGGATACATTCGGAGGACTCTAGATGAATTTAGGGACACATTAGGACTTGTACTACGAATTAAAATTGAAAGTAAGATAACAGATATGTTGAGAGTTTCTGATGATACTACAGTATTAAGTGAATGTGCGGAACTACAGAAGCGAGATGCAGATGAAAGCCCCATTTCTTCCTAACATGCAAATTAATAAAGTTAAGACAAAAATCTTAATAAGTAGACAAAATACCGTTGCCCAGTGCTCACTTAACAATGAGGGACTGGAGACCGTGGAATCCTTTTGCTTCCTATGGAGTAAAACCACCCTCAGACGGATCAAGGAAGTATATTGCAAGCCAAATAAAGCAGGCAACAGCTGCTTTTAACAAGATCAGGAACCTCATAGCCCAATACCTGAGGAAAGACCTCATGAAGATTTTGTACAGATGTGAAATACGGACAATCGAGGAGGTGAAAAAAAAAAAAAAAACTGATAGCCTTCGAGATGTGGTTCTATCGTAGCAGTCTCAAGATTTTCTGTGAAAAGAACTTATTAAGTGAACTGAAGCACTGCGGGGTAGATAACGTGCAGCTATGTCTCCTAAAGCTTATAGAACGCCACATGTGTCAGCCATATGCTGAGATATTATGGTGTCATTAAAGTTGCTGCTGAAAGGACAGCAGAAGGGAAGAACACAAGAGACAAAGCTAGTCTAGTATACATCAACGGTATCATGGACGACACAAGTTCCACCACCTATACTGCACTTAAGAGAAAGGCCGGAGACGGAAATGCTTGGTAAGCTGCTGATAGTCAACTTGATAGTTAAAGACCAAAGAAGAAGAAGGAGATCAAATGGCTCGAATGGCTCTGAGCACTATGGGACTCAACTGCTTAGGTCATTAGTCCCCTAGAACTTAGAACTAGTTAAACCTAACTAACCTAAGGACATCTCACACATCCATGCCCGAGGCAGGATTCGAACCTGCGACCATAGGGGTCTCGCGGTTCCGGACTGCAGCGCCCAGAACCGCACGGCCACTTCGGCCGGCAGGAAGGAGATCATGATAAGTTTTGAAAGTGAACAAATAATGGCAAGACGCTTTAAATGTTCGTAAATGGGTACATGTTTGAGTAATTAGCCTGTGCTAAATGTGAGGAGAGAAATGCACCTAGACTGTGTGGTCAGAAGCATCCGGACACCCCCAGATACATACGTTTTCCATATTAGGTGCACTGTGCTGCCACCTACTGACAGGTACTCCATGTCAGCGACTTCAGTAGTCATTAGAGATCGTGAGAGAGTAGAATGGGGCGATCCGCAGAACTCGAGGTTTTCGAACATGGTCAGGTGATTGGGTATCACTTGTGTCATACGTCTGTTTTTTTTTTTTTTTTTTTTTTTTTTGGTCATCAGTCTACTGACTGGTTTGATGCGGCCCACCACGAATTCCTTTCCTGTGCTAACCTCCTCATCTCAGAGTAGCACTTGCAACCTGCGTCCTCAATTATTTGCTTGATGTATTCCAATCTCTGTCTTCCTCTACAGTTTTTGCCCTCTACAGCTCCCTCTAGTACCATGGAAGTCATTCCCTCATGTCTTAGCAGATGCCCTATCATCCTGTCCCTTCTCCTTATCAGTGTTTTCCACATATTCCTTCCCTCTCCGATTCTGCATAGAACCTCCTCATTCCTTACCTTATCAGTCCACCTAATTTTCAACATTCGTCTATAGCACCACATCTCAAATGCTTCGATTCTCTTCTGTTCCGGTTTTCCCACAGTCCATGTTTCACTACCATGCAATGCTGTACTCCAGACGTACATCCTCAGAAATTTCTTCCTCAAATTAAGGCCGGTATTTGATATTAGTAGACTTCTCTTGGCCAGAAATGCCTTTTTTGCCATAGCGAGTCTGCTTTTGATGTCCTCCTTCCTCCGTCCGTCATTGGTTATTTTACTGCCTAGGTAGCAGAGTTCCTTAACTTCATTGACTTCGTGACCATCAATCCTGATGTTAAGTTTCTCGCTGTTTTCATTTCTACTACTTCTGATTACTTTCGTCTTTCTCCGATTTACTCTCAAACCATACTGTGTACTCATTAGACTGTTCATTCCGTTCAGCAGATCATTTAATTCTTCTTCACTTTCACTCAGGATAGCAATGTCATCAGCGAATCGTATCATTGATACCCTTTCACCTTGTATTTTAATTCCACTCCTGAACCTTTCTTTTATTTCCATCATTGCTTCCTCCATGTACAGATTGAAGACTAGGGGCGAAAGGCTACAGCCTTGTCTTGCACTCTCCTTAATACGAGCACTTCGTTCTTGATCGTCCACTCTTATTATTCCCTCTTTGTTGTTGTACATATTGTATATGACCCGTCTCTCCCTATAGCTTACCCCTACTTTTTTCAGAACCTCGAACAGCTTGCACCATTTTATATTGTCTAAAGCCTTTTCCAGGTCGACAGATCCTATGAACGTGTCTTGATTTTTCTTTAGCCTTTCTTCCATTATTAGACGTAACGTCAGAATTGCCTCTCTCGTCCCTTTACTTTTCCTAAAGCCAAACTGATCGTCACCTAGCGCATTCTCAATTTTCTTTTCCATTCTTCTGTATATTATTCTTGTAAGCAGCTTCGATGCATGAGCTGTTGAACTGATTGTCCGATAATTCTCGCACTTGTCAGCTCTTGCCGTCTTCGGAATTGTGTGGATGATGCTTTTCCGAAAGTCAGATGGTATGTCGCCAGACTCATATATTCTACACACCAACGTGAATAGTCGTTTTGTTGCCACTTCTCCCAATGATTTTAGAAATTCTGATGGATTGTTGTCTATCCCTTCCGCCTTATTTGACCGTAAGTCCTCCAAAGCTCTTTTAAATTCCGATTGTAATACTGGGTCCCCTATCTCTACTAAATCGAATCCTGTTTCTTCTTCTATCACATCAGACAAATCTTCACGCTCATAGAGGCTTTCAATGCATTCTTTCCACCTATCTGCTCTCTCCTCGGCATTTAACAGTGGAATTCCCGTTGCACTCTTAATGTTACCACCGTTGCTTTTAATGTCACCAAAGGTTGTTTTGACTTTCCTGTATGCTGAGTCTGTCCTTCCGACAACGTTATATTTTTCGATGCCTTCACATTTTTCCTGCAACCATTTCGTCTTAGCTTCCCTGCACTTCCTATTTATTTCATTCCTCAGCGACTTGTATTTGTGTATTCCTGATTTTCCCGGAACATGTTTGTACTTCCTCCTTTCATCAATCAACTGAAGTATTTCTTCTGTTACCCATGGTTTCTTCGCAGCTACCTTCTTTGTACCTATGTTTCCTTCCCTACTTCTGTGATGGCCCTTTTTAGAAATGTCCATTCCTCTTCAACTGTACTGCCTACTGCGCTATTCCTTATTGCTGTATCTATAGCGTTAGAGAACTTCAAACGTATCTCGTCATTCCTTAGTACTTCCGCATCCCACTTCTTTGCGTATTGATTCTTCCTGACTAATGTCTTGAGCCACAGCCTACTCTTCATCACTACTATATTGTGATCTGAGTCTATATCTGCTCCTGGGTACGCCCTACAGTCCAGTATCTGATTTCGGAATCTCTGTCTGACCATGATGTAATCTAATTGAAATCTTCCCGTATCTCCTTGCTTTTTCCAAGTATACCTCCTCCTCTTGTGATTCTTGAAAAGGGTATTCGCTATTACTAGCTGAAACTTGTTACAGAAATCAATTAGTCTGTCTCCTCTTTCATTCCTTGTCCCAAGCCCATATTCTCCTGTATCCTTTTCTTCTACTCCTTCCCCTACAACTGCATTCCAGTCGATCATGACTATTAGATTTTCGTCCCCCTTTACATACTGCATTACCCTTTCAATATCCTCATACACTTTCTCTATCTGTTCATCTTCAGCTTGCGACGTCGGCATGTATACCTGAACTATCGTTGTCGGTGTTGGTCTGCTGTCGATTCTGATTAGAACAACCCGGTCACTGAACTGTTCACAGTAACACACCCTCTGCCCTACCTTCCTATTCATAACGAATCCTACACCTGTTATACCATTTGCCGGCCGAAGTGGCCGCGCGGTTCTGGTGCTGCAGCCTGGAACCGCGAGACCGCTACGGTCGCAGGTTCGAATCCTGCCTCGGGCATGGATGCGTGTGATGTCCTTAGGTTAGTTAGGTTTAACTAGTTCTAAGTTCTAGAGGACTAACGACCTCAGCAGTTGAGTCCCATAGCGCTCAGAGCCATTTTGTTACACCATTTTCTGCTGCTGTTGATATTACCCGATACTCATCTGACCAGAAATCCTTGTCTTCCTTCCACTTCACTTCACTGACCCCTACTATATCTAGATTGAGCCTTTGCATTTTCCTTTTCAGATTTTCTAGTTTCCCTACCACGTTCAAGCTTCTGACATTCCACGCTCCGACTCGCAGAACGTTATCCTTTCGTTGATTATTCAATCTTTTTCTCATGGTAACCTCCCCCTTGGCAGTCCCCTCCCGGAGATCCGAATGGGGGACTATTCCGGAATCTTTTGCTAATGGAGAGATCATCATGACACTTCTTCAATTACATTCCACATGTCCTGTGAATACACGTTACGTGTCTGTAATGCAGTGGTGTCCATTACCTTCTGCATCCTCATGTCGTTGATCATTGCTGATTCTTCTGCCTTTAGGGGAAATTTCCCACCCCTAGGACAAGAGAGTGCCCTGAACCTCTATCCGCTCCTCCGCCCTCTTTGACAAGGCCGTCGGCAGAATGAGGCTGACTTCTTATGCCGGAAGTGGCGGGGATCGAACCCGGGACCGAAGACGTTTTGATTATGAATCAAAGACGCTACCCCTAGACCACGGGTACATATACGTCTGTAAACGCTCCTAAACATTCCTAGGTCCACTGTTTCCGGTGCCACAGGGAAGTGAAAACGTGAAGGGACACTTACAGCACAAAATGGTACAGGCTGGCCTCGTCTGTTTGACAGAGACCGCCGACACTTGAAGGGGGTCGTAATGTGTAATATGCTGACACTATCCACACCCTCACACAGGAATTCCAAACTGCATTAGGATCCATTACTATGACAGGCGGGAGGTGAGAAAGCATGGATGGATTTCATGGTCGAGCGGCTGCTCATAAGCCACACATCACGCCGGTAAATGCCAAACGACGCCTCGCTTGGTGTAAGGATAGTAAACAATGGACGATTTAACAGTGGAAAAGCTTTGTGTGGAGAGAAGAATCTCGGTAGACAATGTGGCCATCCGATGGCAGGGTGTGGGTATTGCGAATGCCCGGTGAGTGTCATCTGCCAGCGTAACATTCGTAGGCGGAGGTGTTAGGGTATGGTCGGTTTTCTCATGGAGACGGCTCGCACTCCCTGTTGTTTTGCGTGGCACTATCAATGCACAGGCCTACATTGATGTTTTAAGCACCTTCTTGCTTCCCACTGTTGAAGAGCAATTCGAGGATGGCGATTGCATCTTTCAACACGATCAAGCACCAGTTCATAATGCACAGCCTATCGCCGTGTGGTTGCACGACAATAACATCCCTGTAATGGACTAGCCTGCACAGACTCCTGATCTGAATCCCATAGGACACCTTTGGGATGTTTTGCAACGCCGACTTCGTGTCAGCCCTCACCCAACGACATCGACACCTCTCCTCAGTGCAACACTCCGCTAAGATTGGGCTGCCATTCCCCAAGAAACCTACCAGCACCTGACTGAACATATGCCTGCGAGAGTGGAAGCTGTCATCAAGCCACCACATTGAATCGCAGCATTACCGATGGAGGGCGCCATCAATGTCAGCCAGATGTTGGGATACATTGTGTATCTCGCACACGCTGCTCTGTAAGCCTCATTATATGATTAAACTTTTTGTCACTCCGCGACAGCTGTGTGAAAGTAATTTTTTTTAATACATCGAATCGTAATTTTTACGCTTTACCTCAAACCTGTTGCTCAGTCTGGAACACAGTATAATCCTAACTATAGTTCTAGCTGTAACTCAATCAGCTTAATTCTAAAACAGCCTATATCTGTAGAAAACAAAGTAATTCCACTTTATAGACTAACATCCATTAAGGATGTGGTAATACCCTATTAATTATCATTTTGGTTCCAAAACCTAAGTATTATGGTGTTGAAAAGTAATGTGGGCATTGTATCTCTAGCAGAACCTGCATGGATACGCGTGAGAAACCTATTATTCGCCTCAATGAGAGACAGTAATACTTTCTCATAACCTGGGCCACTGCATTTCTTATCAAGTAAAATTGATAGTATGGACTGACAACCCTTTTAAAAGATCACGTACGTTTCAGTGTTCGAAGAAGTGTCGTAACAGAGCAAACCCCACGACATTGCATCGAACTGTGCTCTCATTGTGTGAGCAGTGCTGGAAGAGAGATGACTATGTTCTTTAGGTGAGACGATCATTCGTTTACACAGATGGAATGTTTATGAGGCCTAATATATCCTACTCAGTTGTTTCAAGAGATCATACGAAAGTACCGTTATGAAGCGAACGTACTAGATGTAGTAATTATACCATTTCAAACATGCGTGTTAGATGGGATATAATAACCTTCTTGAAGGCAACAATCGTTGAAGTGTTGTAACTGTTGTGACTGAATTATCCGTCCTATACCGTTTCACGTGTTCTTTGGTGGTATTCCTGGCGTCAATTATTCCCAGCTGCTGGTTTCACATCCACTGACTCTTGCGTAGCACGCAGGAGTGCTCTGCTTCACTAAGAGGATTGCCTACTTGTACTTATTTGTATATAAGTACATAGGAAGTTTTGCTTTTTATTGTGATATTTCTTGGCGCTAATGTAACTGTTGAAGGTGTGACTGACCAGACGAGTATATGCTACTGTGGTCGAGATTTGCTTTACATAGCATTGCATTACACAGCAGCATCTAAAGAACTTCCGCTATCCTTGATAGCAAATGACAACGGCAGCAGTCGCACTGTAGCCAGACATTCGTACCCTCACTAGCAACCGTATAATTTTTCAGCTATGATTCAGTAGGATATTTTCCGAAGTCTTACATCTCTGTAAGAGACAAGTCAATCGTTAATGGTATTCCACAGAAAATTCCATAAGTTGCACTAACTCGATTTAGACTTTGTCGCAAACTGAAATTCAGCTGCTGACCTTACAGCATTGCCTGGTACGTGCAGTAAACGGATGTTTCTCCGACTGGTAGCAGCCATAGGACCGTTGAGACCCGTCACGACGGAGTTCTACAGTTGGCGGACTCAAAATCGCTGTAGGTTAGCGTCTGTAACACGAGTAATATTTGCCGAACCCGTGACAGTTTTACAACGGAACCTTACATTCCATGAGTAGTACTTTATATTTACATTTGGGTCTTCGAACCAATGGTTGCTATGTTATTGGATTCTAATATCGTGAATCAGTCTGTTAATACTGAGGGACAACTGCATTTTACAGTCATGGAGATGTGTGCAAACCATGAGATTATCTCGACTGATTTCACCTGTCTAAGTGGCTAATTCTGCAGTGTGCACAATCAGAGACACAGCTGTTTCCTCATCGCTCTCACACACTTACTCTTAATGTTAGTAACAATGTCGACTTACATCAGGGGGGCCCTCCTGCGGCGCATCGAGCAGCATTACATCTCGTTCCTTGGGGCAAATCTCTGTTTGAGTAGTCAGGTCGCTGTCTTGATCCTTAAACGGTGGATTATCTTCTACGATCTTAATCACTTTGAAGCGCCCAATAACGTTGACCTGTGGGTCGTTTGAACTTATAGTTATTTATTCAGCTAGGATGGCATATATCAATCATAGATAAAGCTTTGGATACTTCACTTAGCATTCTTAAACAGATTATATGATAAATTAGCAGCCCTTAAATGTAGGGTATAAGAATACGTCAGTTAAAAAATAAGTTATCAAATAAGTTAGAGGAGTGATACAAGAATGAAAGGTCGATGATTAGTGGTAGGTTGACACGACTATTTCTATCTCATCCATGAATAGTTACGCTGGCACTTGATAGAAAAAGCTGAGACGATGGGCCTAGATTGGAATATAAGAAACAATTTATTACCGAAGCAGTGCATAATGTGCGAAAAGACATAAAGAGGCCGCCGCCGTGGTCGAGCGGTTGTAGGCGCTTCAGTCTGGAGCCACACGACCGCTACGGTCGCAGGTTCGAATCCTTCCTCGGGCATGGATGACGTGATGTCCTTAGGTTAGTTAGGTTTAAGTAGTTCTAAGTTCTAGGGGACTGATGACTTCAGATGATAAGTCTCATAGTGCTCAGAGCCATTAGAACCATTTCACATAATGAGTTTAGCTCACACAGAAATATGAAACCAACCTCTTAACCAATAGATGTAACCACATGAGTCATTTTTCATGGCCTGTTTTGTAGGTAACGTTCGAGAGGGTTTTTTCTTTACTACTTACCACAGTACAGTACAAACTTATGAATGCCAAATACACAGTAAAGTAAGCATGTATCTCAAACCAGGGTGTTGTGCAAACGTTTTCGTAGGCCCTGTCTGGTGCCATAGTCAAACTCCGTTAACTTCACTAACCCAACGAATCTAAATCAATTCAACTGAATGTTGAACTGAGGCCACCACAAGAACGGAGCGTGAGTCGGTGTCAGGCCACAGTACAGAGCACGTGGCGTGAACTCCACGGCAGAGGCACTGTCCGTGTCTGCATCCTAAACGATGGAAAGCTGATGTGTAGGTTTTAACTTGGGGTGTCCACTGGTGTAAAGGGGCATATTGTGAGTTACGAGCTACAGGTTGTGTCCCCATGTTATGGGAACTGCTAGGTCCACAACGGTGAAAAGGTAAGGCTGGAGTGGGACGAAAGACCACCTGGATCTTATGTGCTTAACAGCACGGCTCCCTGAGGTGACAGGCTGCTGCGAAGCTAACTGAAATTTTGTTGACTCTGCTAAGAAACGAGCGAGCACTGACATAGGATATTGCGAATAAATTCTGGAGTGGAAGAACAGAACTCACATGTGTCTACATGGAGATCGCCTGATTCGCTGAACGTGACAGGACAGATGGTGGGACTCAGAAGTTGCCTGTTTCTCAGCTCCAGCACAATGAACCTATGACAGGTATATTATGTTAAATAGGGGAGATTTTTGCACTGTTACAAGGGATCTGATTGGCTGGTGCTCAGGAGAGTAAGTCATTGATTATCCGACACCACGCACACTCCGAAAAGTAAATAAAATTTCTGGTACTTATTGGGAGCGCTCTGTGGAACAAACTTTCATCATTGACTCACCAGCGGACACATCAGTTGAGAAAGGCACATAGAGTCTCGGCTTTCAGGGAGAGCAGTCTTCAGTACAGGTCAGATGACTGAGAGTGCTGCAGGCACTACGGCAGCCTCCCGCGGCCACGGGTAACGATAAGTATGGTGAGCGACAGCGGCGTCCGCTAACTAAGCTGCAGGGTGTATGTAACGATTTCCGACTGACATTACGACTTCCACCGTTCAGTTGAGTTTCATGGTAATCTCGAACACAACTTTTACTGAGTCAAGACAATGGGTGCAGGCACGAGTATTTCTGTACTTCTTTCATATGTGACTAATATTCGGGAAGCACTGTGGAACTATTGCGAACGTGGTTGTTTTCCCAAACTAATTAACCAATCTTTGCCAAGGTATGGGTATTTTAGTTACAGTATAAAGTAAGTTAATACACTACTGGCCATTAAAATTGCTACACCAAAAAGAAATGCAGATGATAAACGGGTATTCATTGGACAAATATATTATACTAGAATTGACATGTGATTATATTTTCACGCAATTTGGGTGCATGGATCCTGATCAATCAATACCCAGATCAACCACCTCTGGCCTTAATAACGGCCTTGATACGCCTGGGCATTGAGTCAAACAGAACTTGAATGGCGTGGACAGGTACAGATGACCATGCAGCTTCAACACGATACCACAGTTCATCAAGAGTAGTGACTGGGGTATTGTGACGAGCCAGTTGCTCGGCCACCATTGACCAGCCATTTCAATTGGTGAGAGATCTGGAGAATGTGCTGGCCAGGGCAGCAGTCGACATTTTCTGTATCCAGAAAGGCCCGTACAGGACCTACAACATTCGGTCGTGCATTATCCTGCTGAAATGTAGGGTATCGAAGGGATCGAATGAAGGGTAGAGCCACGGGTCGTAACACATCTGAAATGTAATGTCCACTGTTCAAAGTGCCGTCAATGCGAACAAGAGGTGACCGAGACGTGTAACGAATGGCACCCCATACCACCACTCCTGGTGATACGCCAGTATGGCGATGACGAATACACGCTTCCAATGTGCGTTCACCGCAGTGTCTCCACACATTTATGTGACCATCATGATGCTGTAAACAGAACCTGGATTCATCCGAAAAAAATGGCGTTTTGGCATTCGTGCATCGCAGGCGCTCCTGTCTGTGATGCACCGTCAAGGGTAACCGCAGACATGGGCTCCGAGCTGATAGTCCATGCTGCTGCAAACGTCGTCGAACTGTTCGTGCAGACGGTTGTTGTCTTGCAAACGTCCCCATCTGTTGACTCAGGGATCGAGACGTGGCTGCACGATCCGTTACAGCCATGCGGATAAGATGCCTGTCATCTCGACTGCTAGTGATACGAGGCCGTTGGGATCCAGCACGCCGTTCCGTATTACCCTCCTGAACCCACCGATTTCATATTCTGCTCACAGTCATTAGATCTCGACTTACGCGAGTAGCAATATCGCGATACGATAAACCGCAATCGCGATAGACTACAATCCGATCTTTATCAAAATCGGAAACGTGATGGTACGCATTTCTCCTCCTTACACGAGGCATCGCAATAACGTTTCACCAGGCAACGCCGGTGAACTGCTGTTTGTGTATGAGAAATCGGTTGGAAACTTTCCTCATGTCAGCACGTTGTAGGTGTCGCCATCGGCGTCAACCTTGTGTGAAGGCTCTGAAAAGCTAATCATTTGCATATCACAGCATCTTCTTCCTGTCGGTTAAATCTCGCGTCTGTAGCACATCTTCGTGGTGTTGCAATTTTAATGGCCAGTAGTGTACTTAATGAACATAATAGTTTTCTGTTCGTGTGCGCTTATGTTTAACATGACGTCTGTAGCGAAGTGTAATACATACAGCCCAATAGTGACCACTGTTCCATTCAGTAGTGTCATAAACCCCCTATTTACATTCTTATAACGCCGCTGGGACCAAAATTTGTTAAATAAATTCAATTTATTAATTTTGGCCTTGCCCGATACCTGCAACTAAACGCCTATTATCATATAGGAAGCAATTTGTTAATCGGTAAGGTCACCTGGTACAGATACTTCTGCCTTCCAGAGAGGTATGTCGATGGCTTCGTCGTAACCTCACAAAGGGAGCTTCCTAACGAAAACGTAATTTATTTTTACATTATTATGCGCAATCTTGTGCCAAAGAAAAGTGTTTCTTTCAATTAAAACTGAATCACGTGGAGTTATTAATTACCTATATGTCAGTTGCTCTGATAAAACATTACTCGTTATACTGACAGTTTTTAGTGACACGTAGTGGATTTTCGCGCTGTCCCTGTATAGTATCAGAGCCCCTATATCTCCTGTAAGATTATTAACGCAGCACAATTTTATCAGCACCTGTCATATTAGAACCCTTTATACACTCCTGGAAATGGAAAAAAGAACACATTGACACCGGTGTGTCAGACCCACCATACTTGCTCCGGACACTGCGAGAGGGCTGTACAAGCAATGATCACACGCACGGCACAGCGGACACACCAGGAACCGCGGTGTTGGCCGTCGAATGGCGCTAGCTGCGCAGCATTTGTGCACCGCCGCCGTCAGTGTCAGCCAGTTTGCCGTGGCATACGGAGCTCCATCGCAGTCTTTAACACTGGTAGCATGCCGCGACAGCGTGGACGTGAACCGTATGTGCAGTTGACGGACTTTGAGCGAGGGCGTATAGTGGACATGCGGGAGGCCAGGTGGACGTACCGCCGAATTGCTCAACACGTGGGGCGTGAGGTCTCCACAGTACATCGATGTTGTCGCCAGTGGTCGGCGGAAGGTGCACGTGCCCGTCGACCTGGGACCGGACCGCAGCGACGCACGGATGCACGCCAAGACCGTAGGATCCTACGCAGTGCCGTAGGGGACCGCACCGCCACTTCCCAGCAAATTAGGGACACTGTTGCTCCTGGGGTATCGGCGAGGACCATTCGCAACCGTCTCCATGATGCTGGGCTACGGTCCCGCACACCGTTAGGCCGTCTTCCGCTCACGCCCCAACATCGTGCAGCCCGCCTCCAGTGGTGTCGCGACAGGCGTGAATGGAGGGACGAATGGAGACGTGTCGTCTTCAGCGATGAGAGTCGCTTCTGCCTTGGTGCCAATGATGGTCGTATGCGTGTTTGGCGCCGTGCAGGTGAGCGCCACAATCAGGACTGCATACGACCGAGGCACACAGGGCCAACACCCGGCATCATGGTGTGGGGAGCGATCTCCTACACTGGCCGTACACCACTGGTGATCGTCGAGGGGACACTGAATAGTGCACGGTACATCCAAACCGTCATCGAACCCATCGTTCTACCATTCCTAGACCGGCAAGGGAACTTGCTGTTCCAACAGGACAATGTACGGCCACATGTATCCCGTGCCACCCAACGTGCTCTAGAAGGTGTAAGTCAACTACCCTGGCCAGCAAGATCTCCGGATCTGTCCCCCATCGAGCATGTTTGGGACTGGATGAAGCGTCGTCTCACGCGGTCTGCACGTCCAGCACGAACGCTGGTCCAACTGAGACGCCAGGTGGAAATGGCATGGCAAGCCGTACCACAGGACTACATCCAGCATCTCTACGATCGTCTCCATGGGAGAATAGCAGCCTGCATTGCTGCGAAAGGTGGATATACACTGTACTAGTGCCGACATTGTGCATGCTCTGTTGCCTGTGTCTATGTGCCTGTGGTTCTGTCAGTGTGATCATGTGATGTATCTGACCCCAGGAATGTGTCAATAAAGTTTCCCCTTCCTGGGACAATGAATTCACGGTGTTCTTATTTCAATTTCCAGGAGTGTATTTGTGTACATTGTCCTTGCTCTTAATCACTCTCTTTACGTGCTAAGACTTCAGTTATTAAGCTGATCGCAGACGAAGTGGACATACAGATGGGATGACATCTGGTTTCGTCTTCGGAGTAATCCTATCAGAACCTGCACCAAGGCTCCTGGGCCATCTCTGATTCGCTCCAGTGAGAGGCAGTAACACATTTTTGCGAGTTGTGCCATTGACGTCGTGTGTGCTGTTATTACTACTATTTCACACAAATAGTCTGGCTAAGTTAAGTGGTTGTAACTCACACTTACCTCATCACGTGAACAATTGTTGATGTATTTATAATAAACCAGAAAAGACTGCACTGATGCTCTTCATGTGTCAGGGCTGTTTTAAGAAATTTAAGTTGTTCTCGGTATGCCATTTGTATCAGTCGCAGAGTATTTCATTAATACAGTTGGAATGTATTCGAAGTCTGATTAACTTCGACTAATTCTTACCAAGTTTTCTCCTATGTTAACGTAGTCACTTCGCTTCTACCATGTACGTTAGATGAGCCATCACTTTCTTGCAGGCATAAATCGCCGAACTGTTGTAACTGATTCCGAGTGCTTTATTGGTTCCCTACTGTCTCACAAGTGCCACTGATGGTACTGGTATTCAGCTTGTGGTTTCGTACCAGGGTATCCTACTCAAGTGTTCAGTTCCGTTAACAGTCTGGGCTAATATCACTTATACCTGTATCTTTACGTACATGGCAGTTATCTCTTTGATGCGATAGGTCCTGGCGCCAGTATTTGTGATCAGTTAAATTCACGTCGGCCAATCGGATTGCGGTTCTCCGTGATTAGATAAATTACATAAAACGGTTATCGGCATACCTGCGTTTAAAATGAGTCAAACGGTTTATTCCCCGTCATTCCACACTCCGAACTACATCTATAATGAATTCGTCGACACTGGATGCCGTTCGCTAGTCTTACACCATTACCTCAAATCTGCGATACTGATGGACGGATGTGTCTCCGACTGGCAGTAGTAATTGGCCAGTTGTGACTTGCACGGCTGCAGATCTATAATTTGTGCTCATGAAGCTGTTTGAAGCTGCTGTGTTTCACACATGTGTTATAATCGTAACCCGTGGATATTTTACACCGGGCCTTACTGTCCCACAATAGTAACTATCCGTACGACCCAATATTTAAATCACCATCTTGTAACGAATCTATCATTTGACCATAATAAAGTGAATCCCTTAAACTATCCTTCCGTAATTTATTGTCGAGGACGCATGTCTGGAGCATCAGAAAATCTCGATAGACATGATCTGGCAGAGTGGCTGATTCTGCAATGAGTGCAGTTTAAGAAGTACCTGTTGTTTCTCAGCTCTCAACTTGTCTGTTCGATTCTCCCTGCCTGCTATCCATGGCAGTAATGACCCTGACTTACCCCAGCAGATCCCTCCGGCGGCGCGGCGACCAGTTTATCCTCACGTCTCTTGCGATGACGGCGACGCTGTTCAGTGTGTTTGCGCTCGCGGTCATCAGACGGTGGCGTTTCTTCGGCTGCCTTTCTCTTCTTGAAGCGCCCAACAGCATGGCCCTGTAGATGATTTGGTTTTACTATCGCTTATTCAGCTGGGATGCCATATGTCTAACAGAATGAAACTTTAGACAACTGACTTAGTTTTGTTAAACACATGGTATATTAAGTTAGCAGACCATAATTGTGTCTAATAACGAATGTGAAATGTGATGTTATAAGCGTTTGTCAAAAAATAATATATCAAATAGAGATAGGGAAGTGAGAGGCACGCGAATGAAAAGGGTACAGAATGTTTTAATGGGGCACATTTAACAAAATAAAGGTTGGTTGACATTAATAATGATATGGCATCTAGGAGCAATGAACCCCGCACCTGAAGGGGGAAGAATGTGAAGGTGTGCAAAGTGTATAAACACCAGATTGTTGTCCGCGCACTGTGTAGTGCGCAACATATGAAGAAAACTGAAACATGTCAACAGATATATGACTCGAAAAACATAGACATTGTCTGTTCAGTTTTGTGTATAACGTTTGTAATGCATCTTTGTTCACTAATGGCGACAATAGAGCAGAAGTATACGTACAGCAAGAACATAGTGGAAATGGAAATGTCGTGTGGCTAGGGCTGCCCGTCGGGTAGACCGTTCGCCTGGTGCAGGTCTTTCGATTTGACGCCACTTCGGTGACCTGCGCGTCGATGGGGATGAAATTATGATGATTAGGACAACACAACACCCAGTCCCTGAGCGGAGAAAATCTCCGACCCAGCCGGGAATCGAACCCGGGCCCTCAGGATTGACAGTCTGTCACGCTGACCACTCAGCTACCGGGGCGGACAAGAACATAGTAAAATACGCAGGCAATTGTAAACAAGAAAATTTGTTAGCGAGTTCCTATATTTATTTTTATAACGCTCTCTATTAACACCTTAATATCTCTCACTTGATCCTCTGATCGTCATTTGAATATACGTGTAAAGCTCTATGAGGCAGCCTAGTCTACCCCGAATTCACATTCTGGAAGACTACACAAAGAGATTACGACAACACCGTTACCTTTTGTTTAAGAGCCCCTCACACTATACAACTCTCTGTTATATCTTCGTGTGGTTTGGTCTGGTTACTTATATTCTTATTAACTACTCTTCATGCTTCAAAACCTTATTCTGTATGTCACACTGATGGGGGCCACAAGCACTGGAACTGTAAACCATATACGTCGCATTGGTATCGTGTCTGTTTCTCCTGCAGCTACTGAACAGAAGTTGAAGTCAGATTTTTGCCTCTTATTACCGACAACATATGACCACTGCAGTTCATACCAGCATGTGCTGTTTGTTTCATGAACAAGTATTGAAGCTAATACTCCGTATGATCGTACATCGTGTACTGGACACTTGAGGTAGCATGTCGAATGCACATGGGAAACCATGTAAGACTGAATCGACTGTTAACATATGTTTTTAGCTTGTGTTTCAGACGAGTGGTATATTCCGTGTCCCTGTAATTTTACAACGGAAGTTTACTTTCCACAGCAGTATCATTCCGTTGTATGTCACATTTATTTTAGGATATTGTAACTACTGCTATTTTGTATTAATGGATTATAACAAAGTGAATTCCTTACCTAGTCCCACGTGTAAAAATGAGAGAGCTGTCTGGGAGAGTGACTGATTCTGCGATGTATAACCAGTAGTACTGATGTTTGCTCACCTCTGCACGGCAGTCCTTCCGAGTATCGTCCTTACTATTCTCTTCTTTCTTGATGCGAGGGGCAGGTCCTGGAGTCGGTTGACAGGGAAAGATCTCGAAGATGGAGGATATTCTGGCTCCCTTCTCTCTCTGAAGCGTCCGTACTCCATAAACTGTGGGTTTTTTGTTTTTGCTATTAGTGACTCATGTAGTATTGCATATATCTAACACATAGGAATACTCTAGACATTCGACTTACCACATTTGAATGGATTTTGTATCACAGAGGCAGTTCGTAAGTGTAAAGTCTGGAGAATGTGTTACATCTACATCTACATCTACATAACTACTCTGCAATTCACATTTAAGTGCTTGGCAGAGGGTTCATCGAACCACAATCATACTATCTCTCTACCATTCCACTCCCGAACAGCGCGCGGGAAAAACGAATACCTAAACCTTTCTGTTCGAGCTCTGATTTCTCTTATTTTATTTAGATGATCATTCCTACCTATGTAGGTTGGGCTCAACAAAGTATTTTCGCATTCGGAAGAGAAAGTTGGTGACTGAAATTTCGTAAATAGATCTCGCTGCGACGAAAAACGTCTTTGCTGTAGTGACTTCCATCCCAATTCGCGTATCATATCTGCCACACTCTCTCCCCTACTACGTGATAATACAAAACGAGCTGCCCTTTTTTGCACCCTTTCGATGTCCTCCGTCAATCCCACCTGGTAGGGATCCCACACCGCGCAGCAATATTCTAACAGAGGACGAACGAGTGTAGTGTAAGCTGTCTCTTTAGTGGACTTGTTGCATCTTTTAACTGTCCTGCCAATGAAACGCAACCTTCGGCTCGCCTTCCCCGCAATATTGTCTAAGTGGTCTTTCCTACTGAAGTTGTTCGTAATTTTAACACCCAGGTACTTAGTTGAATTGACAGCCTTGAGAATTGTACTATTTATCGAGTAATCGAATTCCAACGGATTTCATTTGGAACTCATGTGGATCACCTCACACTTTTCGTTATTTAGCGTCAACTGCCACCTGCCACACCATACAGCAATCTTTTCTAAATCGCTTTGCAACTGATACTGGTCTTCGGATGACCTTACTAGACGGTAAATTACAGCATCATCTGCGAACAACCTAAGAGAACTGCTCAGATATTCACCTAGGTCATTTATATAGATCAGGAACAGCAGAGGTCCCAGGACGCTTCCCTGGGGAACACCTGATATCACTTCAGTTTTACTCTATGATTTGCCGTCTATTACTACGAACTGCGACCTTCCTGACAGGAAATCACGAGTCCAGTCGAACAACTGAGACGATACCCCGTAGGCCCGCAGCTTGATTAGAAGTTGCTTGTGAGGAACGGTGTCAAAATCTTTCCGGAAATCTAGAAATATGGAATCAACTTGAGATCCACTGTCGAGAGCGGCCATTACTTCGTGCGAATAAAGAGCTAGCTGCGTTGCACAAGAACGATGTTTTCTGAAACCATGCTGATTACGTGTCAATATATCGTTCCCTTCGAGGTGATTCATAATGTTTGAATACAGTATATTCTCCAAAACCCTGCTGCAAACCGACGTCAATGATATAGGTCTGTAGTTAGATGGATTACTCCTACTACCCTTCTTAAACACTGGTGCGACCTGCGCAATTTTCCAGTCTGTAGGTACAGATCTATCGGTGAGCGAGCGGTTTTATATGACTGCTAAGTAGGGAGCTATTGTATCAGCGTAATCTGAAAAGAACCTAATCGGTATACAATCTGGACCTGAAGACTTGCCCGTATCAAGCGATTTGAGTTGCTTCGCAACCCCTAAGGTATCTACTTCTAAGAAACACATGCTAGCAGCTGTTCGTGTTTCAAATTCTGGAATATTCCATTCATCTTCCCTGGTGAAGGAATTTCGGAAAACTGCGTTCAATAACTCCGCTTTAGCGGCACAGTCGTCGGTAACAGTACCATCGGGACTGCGCAGCGAAGGTATTGACTGCGTCTTGCCGCTTGTGTTATAGCGAGTGGTTATATATTAAGAAATTAAATAAACTAGGAAATGAGAGGTACAAGACTGAAAAGGTGAGGCAAGCCTTTAATGGAACATGCTCAACAGGATTGGACGCAGGTTAATGGGACTGCTGCTAAGAAATCCTGAACTAGTTAACGGCCAATTGAAACCAAAACTTTTGTGTAGGTGCTAACTGTACAAGATATTAAGTAGATTTTGCCATTGCAGTGTGGTAAACATACTGGTATAAAAAGGTTAGCCCATTAAGAAGAATGAAACCAGTCAAGAGACTCATGTTCCTTAAACGTAATTGATTAACCTAGGCCCAGGGTGGGTATAACTTCTACAATGATGTTTTGTTTACCAATTACAGCAGTACATGTGTATGCATGGTTTCGAACTCTAAGTACATAGTAAATTTTGCATGCAAATATAAACATGAAACTTGGAAACGAAAATATAAAGTTATGATAATAATACTACCCTAAATCATCTGCTGAATTAAATTAATTAATGTAATACCTTGTTAATATCATATAAATTAGGTGTCCTGATAAATTATTAGATGGAATAAATTTAGCCACATATAATAACTCAGATTCATCGCACGGTGTAATAGTTTCTGAAATTGTGTAGTTGCTCTAAAGTTATTATATCTTTTTTTCTTTAATGATTCACACCCATAATATCACTCCCTATGTACATCGTTATTCTTTTTAATTATTGTTTTATTATAGTACAATTGTTTCGTTTAGGTATATGCCTAAGTAAACATACTTGACCTATCGTTGCAGAATATCTTTCTAGGGCCTAAATGGTTTCCAGTTTTTTGGTAACATCTAAGTTTCATTGACAATTGTTCTTGTATGTTTATAGTTCCAGAACCTCCGCCTTGATGCAGCAAAGGCCGTATTTCTCCAATGAATAATGAAGTAGTGTTATCAAATGGAAAACCAAGCAAGCGTTCCTAAGCGCCAATGCTTTAAATTAAATTTTCCCTACTAATAAATGCAAGGAGCGATCTAATGCAAACCAGACCAACATTTAGCCATCAGATCGGACCCAGGGGCCATCATTCGGTAATACTTTCGATTTCCACAGGGTTTTCAATAATCAGTGTTCTACCAAGCACCAATGGTATTCTTTAAGGGAGCAATCTTAACTGTCACTTGTGCTACGGCTCCTTAACAGCACTTATGCTGACGCATTGACGATGATATTATGGTTATAGCACAAGACTATTTGGGGATACGTATTGACTGACAAAGTCAGTGTTCTTTTTGTGACAAAATATCATGTCTATTGCCTTTGAGTAGAGCATGACAATTCCGAAACAGTGACTCTTTTGCCCGGTTTACGCTTTTGATGTGGGAACTGGTAACTCAGAATGCTTGTCAGAGACATAGGTAAGGCTTTCATCAGGGGAATAAGCCGACAAACTTTTTATTGTACTGATTCGCTATCTTCAGACGTCGTGGGTCGAGATTTCCAACTCACTATGTGATACGTGTAGCTAGGAAAGAGCATATGGTCTAAAACATTTCCTGTCTGTCTCCGTTCTTGAATCACACTTCTATCGTTAAGCTCAGCTCAAACAGTGATAAAATAACTACTACTGCAAGCAACGCCTTCAGCAGATTTCAGGGTCGTCAATGAGGTCTGGCTGAAAGTAATTCACCCAATGTCCCATTCGTTCATTAAAGAATTCACCCTCGAAGGAGCTTACTGCTGTCGTGAGCCGAAAAACAAAATTCCACAATTCTGGTTGCAGTTTACCATCCGACACTAACGCGATCATATTATGGTGCCTTTACTTAGATTCAGTTTCTGATTACGTGTAATAGGTGTAGGATGCCGTTTGGTCCCCACAATATCTTGACAAGAAAATGTACTGTGAAACATTCGCCACCTCAGGTCCTCTCTAATGAAGCGCAGCAATTTTTTTCACGATTTTTCCTATACAGTTCGCTACGTTTTCATACAATCTGTGCAAATAAACAATCTGCTTACAGGATCACACTTGTCTCAACGGGTCACTTGGGCTATTATTATTAAGGTAATCAGAATTATCCTCCATAACGGTTTCGAGAGAAAGAATATAGGGGACTTGTAACCAAGCATATGGAATCGCAGAAGCATTCTCATTCGTTTTACGATCAACGTTCGTCTAGCTGTCACTTTCTTGGACGCATTATTCGTTGGGCGTTGTGTACTCATGAGTCTATGTCCATCTCCTCGTGCCCTTCACTCTGTCTGTCTCCTCCCACCACTCTCTCCATGTTTCTACTTCTCACTAGTCTCTCCTTCCGCCGGCCGCTGTGGCAGAGAGGTTCTAGGCGCTTCAGTCTGGAACCGCGCGACTGCTGCGGTCGCAGGGTTAGAATCGTGCCTCGGGCATGGATATGTGTGATGTCCTTAGGTTAGTTAGGTTTAAGTTGTTCTAAGTACTAGGGGACTGATGACCTCAGATGTGAAGTCCCATAGTGCTCAGAGCCATTTGAACCATTCTCTCCTTCCATCTGCTCATCCTTTCTCTGTGCTCCCCCTCTATCTATGCACTCCTTTCCCTTATGTCGCTCTCCTGCTCCCCCCTCTACTGCCACTTCCTCGTACCCCTTCCCTCTTATTACTTCATCCCATCCTTCCCTCCCCCCTTTTGTTTGACCGTCTCCTCCTCTTCCCCTGTCAATCCATTTCTGGCTCCCCCTCTCTCTGTCCATCCTCTTCTCCCCTTTCTCCGCCCTTCTCCTCTCTCCCTGTCAAAGTCATTCTCTTCCTCTTTCCTTTCACTGTCCATCTCCTCCTCTCCTCTCCTCTCTCTCTGTCCATTTCCTCCTTCACCACTTGTCTATCACCTCCTCTCACTATCTGTTTCGATCTCCTCCTTTTCCCTCACTGTATATCCACATCCTCCTGTCCCCTTGTCTGTCCGTGTTATCACTCACACAAGTATAGGAGGCTTGTGATTCTCATCTCACAATATGTTTTTCCCAGATCGTAACGAATATGTGTACCAAATATGTTAAACATATGGGATGAGATTTTTGCAGTGTCTTTGACAGTGTATGGACATGACAACTATGTTTCACATATACTTACAATACAGAGTCCGCCAGAAAAATGTATACACTCTTTGTCAGGCCCTATCGAGATATCGATAATATCGTTCGATTTGAGTTACGAGTGTGTTGTAGTAGGATCTTTGGCTCAACAGCTGTTAGTACTTTTGTCTTGGAATTGAGAAAACAAGATGGCCGGAGCACGCTTGACATTCTAGCAAAGAAAATGTATAGTGAAGTGATTTTTCAGGTTTGATGATGCCGTTGAAGTGCAACATCAGTGCAGGCGGGAGTTCGAAAAGGGAACCGCCAACCCGCCTAACAATTAAATGCATCATTGATAATTTTGAATTACATCGAACGATTTGTGATATTCATAAAGGAAGATCAGGAAGACAGCGTACAGCTACAAGTCCTGCATCGTCGACACTCGTGTTGGAAATTATTTTGTGAATTCTACTCAGAAGTCTGCTATGCAATGTGCACGTGAAGTGAGGGTTAGCAGTACAAGCGTACGAAAAATCCTGAAAGCTGCAAAGTTGAAAGTTTACGTTCCACGATTACTGAACGCGATTTACGATGACGATCCTGATCGCCGAATGCAATTTTGCGATTTGTATCAGCAAATGGTAACGGATGACGAACAATTTGTGACGAAGGTAGTGTGGAGTGAGGAGACGCAATTTAAACTTAATGGAACTGAGACTCTGCATGACAGTGTGTGCTGGACAGCGGAAAATCCGCATGTTTTATGTGGATAAAGCGCTCAATCTACCAGGGGTCCATTTGTTGTGTGGACTATCAACCAGGGGCTTAGCAGAACTCTCTTTCTTTGATGCTACTGTCACTGGAGAAATGCACCTGGAAATTTTACACGCATGAATTTTGGCAGGTATATGTGCTCTATGTGGTGCTGATGAAGAAGTCTTCTACCAACAGGACGGGGCGCCACAACACTACCACCTAGGCACACGAGCTTTCCTGGATGATAATTTCCCGGGGCATTGGATTAGACGAAGAGGGCCCATTGAGTTCCCTACACGGTCGCCAGGTCTAACACCTATGGGCTTTTACTTGTGGCAAACTGTGAAAGATAACGTCTATCGACGTAAGCCACGCTCGCTGGAGGAACTTCGCCAGGACATTACAGCGACATGTGCAGCGATGTAGTTGCGGCGACCGCTCGTCGTTCTGTTATGTGTATAGCCGCCAACGGTAACTTTTTAGACAATTAAAGTAAAAATGTGCGAAACTGTAGGTTGTAAAACATGTGTGATAACTATTAAATATAAAATAACACATAAGTAATACTTTTTGTTCCTTAAAGCGTGTATAAATTTTTCTTGCGGACTCCGTATTTAACGTGGATTTGTAGATATACTTTACCTGTATCTCTAACGAAGTTCGTCCTGCAGATTCATTTCCACACAGCTCACTATTTATGACAACAGATCTCCTGAATTATATATGACGTACAAATAAATAGTTTTCTAAGTACGCTCTACGGGATTTGTGGATATGTCTGTGACAAGTGTTGCGAATGCAGTTCATAGTAAAGAACCAATAGATTAATAAGTCATGCATGATGTGTCCGTATTTCACGCTTCTTTGTCTTTCATATCATTTCTCCTCAGTTATATGTGGTACAACGATGGTAGACTCTGTGGTATTGTGAATACAGCCTGCAAAGAGGTG
The DNA here is from genome assembly GCF_021461395.2 of Schistocerca americana. NCBI lineage: Eukaryota > Metazoa > Arthropoda > Insecta > Orthoptera > Acrididae > Schistocerca > Schistocerca americana. The sequence goes on along the minus strand of NW_025725481.1, from coordinate 3,555,975 downwards.
TCTCGTATACAGTAGTACAGAAGTAATAAATTAACACTTGATGCTGTGCGAACAGCGAAAATGTAGAAACGGCAGACTGATTTCCTTTCTTCATTTCCTGGAGTTGTCAACGAGAGAAATTTGAAAGACACTGAGTGCTCTCATTCTCAGGTCAAATACTGAAAGCATGGAGTACGGTTATTCGCGTGTTATGGGTTACACTGCTGTTTTTCTGTGTGTGCCAGAATGTGTCCCAGGCGGTATATGAGAGGGGAGTGACGAGGAGAGAGACAGTCGGAGAGGGAAAGGAAGAGGTGGACATCGAGACATGGCAGAGGAGACGGACAGAGTGAAGGGAAGAACAGATGGAAGTGAGAAAGAGAGACAGGCGCACTGGACAGGAGATATTGTGAGAAAAAGATGAAGAGAGAGAAAGGGGGAGGAGTACATGAACATAGTGTGGGAGGAGGAAGAGAACGGAGCAAGACCGGGCTAGTAGATGGCCAGGGAGAGGTGAAATAGGATATGGGCAGAGAGAAGTGGTAGACGTAGACAGACAGAGAGAAGGGGCGTTTGGGAAGTGTGCATGAGGGAGATGGTGACGCAGTGGTCAATTGGAGAGGGAGAGTGTGTGAGTTAGCAGATGGAAGACAGGAAACAGAAAACGTGTGTATTTCTTCCTTTCTAATAGTAAACTGGGAGAAATAAATACTCGGGCGCCTCCGTGTACTCAGCCAATAAATATATAAGAAACGGCAGCTGGCTCTCTAAACTAATATCGTACTAAAGTAAGCAAATAATAATTCGCACAGGTCAAATATGTTGATCTTTAAAAGTTAATTTTAAGAGATCAATGAAAGTAGATAAACGGGTGGATATAGAACGAAAAGATTATAATAAATTTACGTGGCGCAATGTGACCAGAAATTTTGATGAGTTAATATAACTCCATTCTTGCCAAAAGAAAATTGTGTACCTCAATCTTTAAAAGGCATATGAAGTGGACAAGTGTGGGTGTATATAAAGAATACAATAAAATAAGCGGACAATAACCTGTGATGGGTATAACAGGTTCACAGTCATTAGAATATTACCGAAGGAAGCAATATGAAAAAGTAGAGAGTCTGATGACCTAAAAATATCATGGAGTTATGGTATTGCGGATGTGACGGTTTTATATTTAGTTCTTACCACAGCAGAAGTCACATACACTGATCAGACAGAACATTATGACCACAACCTACTGTACATATAAACACGTCCAGTCAATAGCGACGTCACATGGCAAGAAATGACTGCTAGTCTGACACACGCTTGGGCGTGTACTACCAGTGACAAGGTTGTTCTTTTGTAGAATGGGGAAGGCGCGCGATCTATCTACATTGGGCTGAGGTCAGATTGCGATGGCCCAGAGGCTCGGCATGACCGTGCCGGGAACTGCACGACTTACCGAGTTTTCGAGAAGTCCTGTGATGAATGACTTCAAGATGCAGCGAAACCATGGTAAAACCATGTCCTCACGTCGTGAGGTTGGGCGGCAACAACTCATTACAGAAGTCAGACTGCAAAACCGGGACAGGTGGAGAACTGTGACGAAACTAAGATCAGACTTTAAGGCTGCGCACAGTACAAGTGTATTTGAGTACACAGAGCACCGAACACTCCTAACGAATGGCCTCCACAACCGTCGACGCATCCGTGTGCCAATGTTAGCACCTGACGTCGGCAACTACGACTGAAATGGGTACGTGACCATCGACACAAAAGTCGGCACAGTGGCAGAGCATTTCACGGTCTGATGAATTCTAATACCTTCTTCATAATGCCGATGGGAGGGCTCCAGTCCATTGTCTTCCAGGTTAACAGCGCCTTGACACCTGTACTGCGGGATGGAGACAAGATGGCGGCGGCTCCATTATGCTCTGGAGAACATTCACGTGAGCATCCGTGGGTCCAGTCTAGCTTGTGCAAGGCACCTTAACGGCAGGGGGTACACTGTTTGGAGACCAAGTACATCCCATTACGACGATTACGTTTCCTGACAGCTGTGGGATTTTCAGCAAGATAATGCACCATGTCACGAGACCAGGAGTGTGGTGGAGTTGTTTGACAATACCCCAACCCCGCCAGATCTGTACCCTACCGAACACACGTGAGATGTGACCGAACGTGGCTTCAGAGCTTATCGCTCCCCTTCCCGGAATTTACGGGAATTGGGTGACTCGTGTGTGCAGATGTGGTGCCAAGTTACCCCAGCGACCTATCAGGGTGTCACTGCTTCCTTGCCACGACGTGACAGCGCTGTTATCCGTGCCAAAGGTAGACATATCGGCTATTAGGTGGGTCGTCATATATTCTGTCTGATCAGTGTATGTGTAAAGCCCGTATGTAGCAAAGTTCATGGGAACTGAAGCCAAATATATTCAAAACAAAATCCTTTTAAAACATTTGTTTATGACAATACTGCTGTAGAAAACAATAATGAAAGCGAACAGACATTGTATGATTTGCAATTATAATACACCCAATATTTGATTTATACGGATTTATTTAATTGTTGGTATTTGTCCTGTTATAAGACAAATATTTCGACTATATAATACTACGCTCCTCATTTAAATATATGTTCATTAGCTTTGAAAATATAGTTGCTTCATAAAGACGTGAAATTATCTTAAGGTGAGATCTGAAACTCTTCATGGGAAGTGATCGTGGATGGATGAGGGCAATGAGATTTGTACAGTGAACCACCATCGATAAATGAGAGCGTCTCCTTGAGTGTGAAGTGCATAAAATGAAACACTGCACCTGGAAAGTCAATGTGATAATGTCAGCCTTCTCATCGATTTTATATTAACGTTGAATGCGTCAAGATATCAAATAAAGTCTAACAACAGTTCTCCAGAATTAGACGTAGACACCGAAAATGAGTGTATGTTTGTAAGGCCTAATTTAAGATTTAATATAAACCAGAAAACTAAAACAAATAGTTGGAATATTGAAAAAAAACTGGGAAGTTAAAAGAACAGAGCTTGCTACTAGGGTAAGCATTGTTACTAATTTCAGTAATGCTTTAACATCGCTGTGCCGTTTTTGATACGTCTTGGAGTTGCTCACCATGTTCAGATCCATTATTCCAGCATCAAGGTCTTTCTTCCACTCTTTTATACTTGTGTAGCGCTCCACATAAGGTGTAGCTTCCTTCGTTTTCTACGTTTTCTTCCTGCAGGGAAGACACGAACAGTACAACATGCTGCGTAGCACCTAAGAAGCCAAAACAAAATCACTATACGCGTAAACCAGTGCCTATACATTAAGACAACGATGACGCCGCCTCAAACGTGGACTACACAGCAATCAGAAAGTTGAGGTTTTTTTTTGTGCGCTAGCTCTGACAAGGATTTGATCCTTGCCTCTTGGAATAATGTCTTGAAACTGTAAAATCTGCGTTAATAGACGTATTTATTCCAAGCGTTGAGAAAAAATGAACTGCATACTTCGATCAATGCTTCACGTTCAGTGGGACTGTGGTGAAGTGCAATATCGAACAGTGCGGGTATGCATGTGTTTTCGAATTAGTTTTAAGTTACATCAAGTGAGCAGTTATGAGATACAATGGAGGCTCACTCAGTATCCTCCTGCTTCATTTATCACAGGCGAACTGGAATTCCATATTACCAAGCCGTTAACACAGTGTCAGTGTTCAGGACGTCCACGACGAATGGCAGCTGCAGTTAACTCCGAGATAATATCTGGAGTTTCATACTAACAAGTGAGGTATATTTCCTAATCCGAGCAGAGTTAGACACGGGAGACGTAAGAATTTTAACTCTAAGCATATTTTCCAACCATAATTTTCATGGTCCTTCAGTGGCATATTCGGTCAGCCGTAGACAACAGAGACTGCCTGCTACAAGACATCCATCTAAAAATGTGTGTGCTGCTTCGATTTCCGAAACGTGATCCAAACTAGATAGGCATATCACCTGTAGGAGGTACTTTGTTATTAGGTCAGGCAGACTCGACTCAGACTCGACTCTAAAGGGGGTGCCGCTCTCCTGCTGCGGCAGGATATAGTCTCTCGGATATGCACATTAGTTCCCCTACCGCAGGACTGCAGATACCGGTAGCATGAATGAAATTACGTTCTGTATTATCCAACCCGTTAGCCGGTTTTTAATACCCGAGAACTGAGATAGGTGAAGTAAGAGTGGAAAGTACTGTTACTCCAACTTGAGCAACCTCTGGTGTTCTGCGGGAATTTCAGCGCTCACACCTCTATTTAGGGAAATTTGTGTACAAGAGACCCAGGACAGAGCTCACCTAATCTAATGGAAGGCAGCCACCACATAGTCCTCAACGACGGCTCTCCTGTCCTGGACTCTCTCGCCACAATAGTGGCTCACGTATTTCTTGCCACGAAAAGTGAATATTTGATAAGGTAACTTTTCCTGTTATTTAGACGATGGAAGCGACAACAAGAGACGTGGAATTCTTTCTTAAAAGTCATTGGAGCATAAATAACAAAAACTGGTACTGTTTCAAAAAGTAATAATACAGTTGCTGAAGTAAGTTTACCAGGGACCGGCTCACTGTAAGTATCTTACTACACATTAGAGTATTAAATGCGAAAGAATTCTAGTATCAAAAGCGACATTTAACTTCATTACACATTAAGAACTCCGTGGTACGGTGGAATACGGAATACTCACCAGTGACTGCCGAACGTCGTCTAGAACATAAGAAGGTTAAAATCATCTCATCTGAGGAAGATTACCAGTGAAACTGGGATGTAAATGCTCGAACTAACATGTTTTAAAAATTGTGAAAACCTCTCAACTGGATAAATTCTCCCCAGCAGACATCGCATATGATCATTTCCTAAGACCCCCGTTTCAGATGAAAGAGATAAATTATATACGGAAGTCCTCTACGAATTCAGTCCTTGGAATGTGTTATGCTCACTGTCCTCTGCTCTCTCTCGTGACAAATCGTCCCTCCACGACTTTTCTACGAACCTTATCGACATCTGAATGAGAATCTGCTACCTCCCTGAACAGTTCAAATAATGGTTGCAGTTCCCTAATCTAAATCGGTGCCTGGAAGTCCAACTTCCTACATACCTATCCCGTTGTCGGCTTGTCGGCGTTTACTAAAAGAGCTCTTGAAACACTTATTTTGTTTTGTGTTAATATCTTTCCAAAGCGCAGTACCGTGTGTGTAAGAATAAAAAAAATTACTCATACAAACTCAAGAGGTCTCCCTAAACGCTCAGATCAGCGCGCTACTCTGTTTTTAATACACACACGAGATGTGAAGGACATCATTACACCAGATGTTAAATCTCTCAAGTATGCAAACGATTTATCGCTTTTCTTCTACACTTAAAGACCAAATCTCTATGCCTAATGTCAAGCAGAGCCATTTTCACCTTCAATGACTGTATGACTGCCAACGACCTAACAGTTTGACTAAGAAATTTTCTACAGCTGTCATCAGCGCACTATGTAACCACGAAAAGAAGCAACTTTAACGCAGTGAGACCTGCAGCTGGAACTTGACGGTCTGACCACTATAAGTCTGTCTTCGTCCGCTGCATCATCGATTAGAATGATCGTTGTACCATACCGTTGCGAAAGGTGCACTTCATCAGTTTGTTTGTAGAATTCGGGTGCAGGCTTATGGGCCTTGGAGAACTGCGATCAACTTACAATAATGTCTTACTAGGAGAAGTTGTCGAAGCCCTGCTGCATGACGACGTCAGTACTTGGAGAGGTATTTTAATAGCCAAGTAGGGCAGCAGCCCAATACAGATTAATCATGCTCCTGCGACAAATGAGGGTGTATTCCACACACAAGGTTTGCATTGGAAATGAGGAGTGTTTGCCCTCTGCTAGTGAAAGCATTAGGCTCAGTGCACAGTATCTACAGTTAGGTCCAAACAGATAAATCCATAGACCAACTTAGAAATCCATTCCGGTATCAGACGTAACATCACGGTAGTCACTATTTACAGTACGATGAAAAATTGCTTTGACACAATGAGTTCCAGTTTCACTGCCTACATTAAACTTTACTGACGTACTTTGTTCACTTTTATATTGATTGATTTTAATTTCATGAGACTTCAGCAGAAAGATGCATATTACTTCTCCCGCAGCTGAAGTATTCCTAAGAACTTCGTCTGCCGCCACCTTGTTCATATTTTACTGCAGAAGCGGCTGCGATTCGAAAGGCTCTGACATTAGGTATTTATGTGAGGCTTCAGAAACTGCTGTAGTCTAGCAATCAAAAAGCGTGTTCCATTCTATTCAGACTAGAGCGTAACAGTAAGATGAATATTTAGGTATTTGAAATTTTACTACAAGCATTGAGTAATAAACGAAAAGGCATGAGAATTTCATTCCAATGGGCCCCAGATCATGTATTACTGGCTTAGGAGACTTAGTCTCATAGCTGGCGACGAATTCCAATGATTCTGGATGTGCGATGAACGTCGTTCTACTATCCTCAGATTTCCAGCTGTGGGCGACACTGCGATCCAGCCAGTAATTAGAAGGTTCTTCTGTCTTCGAGACTTTCAGCCTAGCAGGAAGCTGAAAACTATATTGGCACTTATTCCTATGAACCATAAGTTCATCCTAACCACTTACATTTGGTAGGTGTCAGGGATATCCGTTTCTACGAGTGTCAGAACACACAAGAAAGAAGGAGACGCAAGTGACCATCTGTTTACCTACAAGTACTTGGAAATACATCAAAACTCTTTAGTGCAAAACCTTGTGAAATTGAAGATTCTCATTCCAACAAGTGCTCATGTTTTGTTATATCATAGGGATCCTCCAATATCCTCCCCACTCCTTCTGATGCCTATACGCTACATACTAATTTTATTTTCTTCTAGCTCAGAAAAGTAACTAAATTAGCTGTCCTCGATTGTGGCTTGTACTTCACACCACGTGCTTTCTGTTCATAGCGTACTTTCGTTTCTGCAAGCTCTCAGTAGGTTGACTGAAGAAACATGTTTAGCGCAGCGTTAGCATGTTTTTAATAAATAGAGGTAATTTCTGTACTTTTGGACTGCATTGACTATAGAAAATCCTTCAAAATGTTAATACACCCTGCGCTATAGAGAAAGAGATCATTTATTTCCTCAAAGCAACACAGCGATGCTGTTTATAGGTGTAGCGCTATGTTTCCATTCGGCACATTCGCAGCAGAGAATACTAGACGTAGAAGAGAGCGAAGAAGAGAAGGCGGAATATGATGACAAAGATTACGCATTTCCAGTGAGGCAACACACCAGAACACCAAAGCGTATGCCAACGGAACATTAGGGATGTTTCATATAGTACATATACCTGAGATGTCGAATAAAACTTGTAAAAGTTGATTCTGATTGCGTTGCCTGGTTTTAAGGATACATGTCTGAAGTCAGACATAGAGATTTGGCCTTTAAGTGTAGAAAAAGGCATAAATCATCTGCATACTGGAGAGTGTTAACGTGTGGTGTAATGAAGTTCTTCATATCACATTTGTGATGTGCACTAAATGTAAAATACGTTTTCGTTTCAGAGAAAGAGAAAGAAGGAACTATTTTTTCAGTTCCATAATAAATAGAGTCAACGACCTTGCTGCAGTGAAGACACCGGTTCCAGTCAGATCACCGAACTCAAGCGCTGTCTGGCTGGGCTAGCACTTTGATGGGCGACCATGCGGTCTGCCGTGCGCTGTTGGCAAGCGGGGTGCACTCAGCCCTTGTGAGGTAAACTAAAGAGCTACTTCTTTGAGAAGTAGCGGCTCCGGTCTTGTAAACTGACACACGGCCGGGAGAGCGGTGTGCTCACCCCATGCCCCTCCGTATCCGCATCCAATAACGCCTGTGGTCTTAGGATGACACGACGGTTGGTCGGTACCGTTGGGCCTTCATAACGTGTTCGGATGAAGAGAGAGAGAGAGAGAGAGATAGCAAGTAGAAGAAACAGTATAAAGGACCATATACACAGGGTCTTGCAAAAGTAAGTGACACATGTCGGCCCATGGTTGTGCAACAAGTGTGACGCATTGTCAGAAGACAGTACATGCTCTGGGTATCTTGCAGACACAGTTCTCCAGTAATACAGATAATAAGTGAGAGTGAAATCACGCGACAGCTGGACACGTACTCCAAGTTTGAATTACGCAGGACAGTACGATCATTGTGGGCATAATTTATGACACACAGGTTAGCCGTGAATTCTGACGCTGTATGGACTACATTCAATATCGCGTTCAGCAACAGTGAAATTCTGCCAATAGTTTGACCAAAGCCGGACAGATGAGGGTCATGCTGATTGCCAATGGAGGCCATCGACTTGTACGTCTACCATAGACGGCAATGTGGAGGTATCGAGGAACTGATTCACACCAGTCACAAATTTTCCGACGATGAAGACATTTACACAGCTGTTCTACAATGGGTGCGTGGACAGGAGCGGGTTTCTATAGTCGAGAAAGTGAGCGACTGTTAAAACATTTCGTGTCTTGCTTACAGAGCTTTGATGACTGTGTTGCAAAAGATTGTCATGTATCTGTGTTTGTTTGAAGTTTAATGCAGCAATCAATATAATATACTTGGCGTGCATAACAACGTGCAACGTTCTTTTTGAAGGCGCTGGAGTGAACTATTTTATGATAGTATTTTATGTCATAATAATTAACTAACATTTTGCGGTACTTACGTAAAAAGTGTTTATAAATTTCAGTTGTCAGATTACAAATAAAATATCTAAAGACCGTGAAAATATGTCGTTATTAGGATGTAAAACGAGTTTGATGAATGATTTAGCATATATGAGTCTACTTGCCCTAATACTTTAATGATTCATAAGAATTTTTGTAAAATTTGTTATTTCAGTCCTATTCGGTCCCAGCATATTTAATTGACAATCAATACAAAATTTTCGTTCGCAAAACCCAAGCTCAGAACCGAGGAGAATAAATAAAGCTCCTGTTTGAAATTTTAGGCTTTCCCGGAGTAATCAGAATCGGAAGTCTCTCAGATGCCTGTATATTACGAAGACCTGCAACCTTGGCATCAGTTTTCAACAGGACTCAGCAGCAGGGGTTCTGATAAGGATGGGGAACAACTGGATCGCCGAGATGCTGAATGAAATTGATATTATAATGCGGCAGCCAACCTTCGGTGCAATTCATGAATGCCCTTATTTGCTTTACACGAAATAATAGTGTGGTTGTATAAAATATGGTTTGTTACTTATAAGTGAATACTCTTGTTAATCTCTGTGTGTATGCATTTCATTCTCTCTTGAATACTACTTCGTGTTTTCTGACTCCGTTTGATATGTGAAGATTCCTTAGCTCTAAGTACTGAACATATGTGAAACAGCAAATTATTTTAAAACCATTGTATACATTATTTGCACTATGTTATCTCTGCATATATGAGTTGACATTTGGACCACGCTGTTTGCAGTATGGCTCAGTAAACCTAAGCGAAATAATGTAGTAATAATAAAATTAATAAAAATGCAACAAAGTAATGGCTGTGAGTGTCTTTGTGTGTGTGTGTGTGTGTGTGTGTGTGTGTGTTTTCGCTGTCCTACATAAGCCTTCTTTGTATAGCTCCATACTTTACTTCCTCTGCTCCCCAGTTGATTAAAGTCGACTTGAGAGCTAATATGAGAGGACTAACAAGAATGTCGTTAGATTAACGACCCCAAGAGGGAATGGAAACCGGTGCATCAAATGTATCTAATGCCTAGCAGCGTCTAGCAGCCCACATCTGATGTCTTAATGAGATACAAAGTATTCTTTGGGTTATGGCCGAGAAAGAAGAGAAGGCCGTGTTGGTGAAGTGGTTAACGCGCTGGAGTTTGATACATCTCGAGGTGCTGAGATCCTCATTCAACGTTTTCGCCTGAATTTTATTCATTTTCTCAGTCCACTTTGAGCAGGCGCCGGAATGGTTCACCTCAAAAGGTTATGATCCGTTTATTGGTACAACTTTGTCCGATCCGAACGTCGACGAGACGCCAAAAGCAAATTTTCGTTCCTACGTATCTAGGAAATCACAAAGTAGGATAAAATTTGAGCGCGGTTTTAGAAATTCCTTTAATCAGTTGGCAACTTTTTGGATCCTTAATCGATAGCTTGGATATAGAATCAAGTTTGCATCATCTTAATTCCTCCGTTCAGCCTACTAAAAACATTCACTGTTTTATTTAGACTTGAAAAGCAAAGAATAAAGGTAATTCCTCATAGGGGAAAACTGGTTATCATCGATATCCATCCAAATTTCTTGAGTTCATGTTGTCTCCCTGAGGTACTAGACGTACCCTAGCAGCAGTAACCCTAATCAGTTTCTTTCACTGAATAATTCAATTATGAATCCATCGTCATCAAATATTTGAGACTCAAAAAATAAGTTCTAGTTGCGTTTACTGTAGGTCCTTATCCGTGTTACACCAGTTCTCAATTTGCTCCCGTCGCAGAATGAGGAAAATCTGTGGTCTTTCAGCTCTTTTTGTGGAGGCATAGATCTTGTAATTTATATGCACATCACACTTAAGCACGTTTACATAATCATATGTCATTTACGCCTTTCTTGTTATTGATATATCACTGCATCCAAATTAGTACACTGAAGGTTGTAAACTCGGCAACACGCAAATAGAAGTTAGAAAATCTAATTTGTGTCGTTATTGCTCATACTTACTGCCAAACCTCCAGATATCAGAGACTCAGATCGGCACCAAACGTTATGTGTCAATAGAGTACCAACCAAAACACCGATTTAGTTCGTGCTGGGTGCTGTCGTCCAATATAACATTCATAAACGATAAACAAAAGGAACACCGGCACAATCGAGTATAGGAGAAGCGTATATGTGATAAAACGGTACAGAGAGCTGTGGTAGGTGAGTGGGTAAGGCGTTAGCTTCTCGTCTTAAACTTCCCGAGTACAAAGCCCACTGAGGGCGATTAAAAAAAAAAAAGAAAAAAAAAGAAAAAAAAAACAGTTTACGCGTGAAATTGTTATAAGGGATAACATATTCCTGACATGTAAAAGGACGTTTCGGTGTTTGTAGCAATGTTATTTTTGCTAGCCACCATATACCGTTATCCAGGAACAAAGGAAAGTGTAGGGGGTGCAACGAACATAGTTTATTTATTTTCCTTTTCTCTCATTAATACCACCGAGAATAGCAGGTTGATACTCTATCGACACACAACGTTTGGTATTGATCTAACTGTTTCACATCTGGAGGTTTGGGTGTTAGTGCTAAAATGATATGAAAGGGGGGAGGATCACCACATAGAGCCGACGACGATGTAGTTCGGCTACACATGTTGCAAGATCTTGACTTCCAACGCCTAAAAAAACATATGTGAAATATTTTCCTGAACCTGTAAACCACTATAACACGTTCCGAAATACTTCACGTTAATGATAATGCTAAGCCGAGAATCACAACCAGTATGAACGTTCTTACAACGGACTATTCCACTTCTATCTCCCACTACGTATGGTAGTAAGTAGTGGAAAACAAACTACTGATACTGTCAGGGAATAGTGATGATGATATAATAACTGTGTTTTTTTTTATTTACTTATTCTTAGCATTCTTCTCACATGCATCTGTCAACGTATTTGCATTCCCTTCCACCTTCTTGTGGAATGAACCCAATCACTTACGGTAATAAGGCAAGTTGGTTCGTACACTCAGAGAAAACTGTTTATTTAATTTGGATGCTCGTTTTGCTATGAGAAGCTGGGACATTCTACACAGTCACTCAAAGAAGTTGCACCCCTTCGATTACCAGTTTTTTATAGGTCGCTGGAGTAAATAGGTAGCTGGAGCAACTGACGGTACCAAGCGATGGGAAAAGAAGCGTAGGTAAATCCAGTTTTCAGAAGAAGTCGCCGGGCAGATTCACATGATAATTTGGCGCTACTGACAACGTCCGTCTGTTGTAGATCTGTGGAACAAGTTTTATGCACACTCATTTGGACGTTTCAACAGAAAGAAATTCTGTAAAAGAGTCTTCTGCAGCCAGAGATCTTGACCGACTTAACAAATACATCGGAAGCTGACTCAACCTATAATTATATACCATCGGGATTTTTCTCACTATGTAGGCGTTAACTTATGCACGCTATTTTAAAAAGTTTCAGATATTCTTGCAGGATGTAGTATTATTCAAAACTGAAAGAAGAAAATAATGACGTGTTCGGAAACAAGAACATATTTAGATATAGATCGTTAAATATCCCCAGTTCACAGTCTCCGTATATTTACAAATAAGGCGGCATTCTCACGTGATAGCACAGTAAATTACGGCGGAACGGTCGTGAGGGCTGATGCCATTCCTGCTGCAAACGTGGCTTTGTGGGGTCATGATTGCTTCAGCATCAGTTAATGCACAGCAGTTGCAGGTGACAGTCTCACTGAGCGAGACACTTATCCAAACAGGTGAACAAGTGCTTTGTATTACCGATTACCAGTCCTATTGCAGAACTGTGTACAGCGGGGCACCATACCGCACCGTTTCTTAAGCGATATTCTTGCCGAGTAGGTCCGGTATCATGTCCCCATCATTCACCGGAGACGAATGTGCCGGATTTCTGGCTGCGGAGGCATTTAAGGTCATCGGTGTATGCCCAGTCCATCAACAAAGTGCGAACGTAACAGGAGCGTGTGACCAACGCCCGTAATGCAATCCGGACAGAGGCAGGTGTATTTGAAAGAGAGTGTGCTTAACAGAGAAGGACGTCATTATCCGATAAAATCACATGCCGCCCTACTTACCCTGCTGATTTGGACAATACTGCGTCAGTTTGGAATATATGACACTTGCCTTCGAACACCTGTATTTATCCACAGGTAGTGTAGGTGATGATCGTATGTCGCAAAGACTGATCACAAAGAATAAAAATAATTGATGCCGTTAAATGGATGAAACGTTATGAGGTGCTTTGATCACGAGATTGGTTATACGTCTCTGGAATCAGTCACAATCTTCTTAAGTTCGGACCTTTTTAAAGTTTAACTATCCAACAAACCTGGCTCTTGTTATGGCACAACGGACGGAAGTAGCCAAGAGGTCCACAATGTTCCACCTATTACGCACGACTGAAGAACATACGTATATGAAACAAATGCTACTCTAGTATGTTGTAGGACTTTCGCACAATCAGCTTAACAGCTCATGCACCCACATTGGTGATAGGAATAATACACAGATGAATGAGAGAGAATGATCTGGATCTGCTTCTGGATATGACTTTGATGAATATGGACACGAGCAAGCAGTCCTGACATAGTGACTGATAATTGAAGCAAGATGTATGGAAAATTAAGACAAAAGACAACAGACTAAGCGTAAAAGGGTACCACATGTTCAAAATTCACAGGAAATGTGTAGCCTGTAGGAAAATACGGATAATATAAAATATTTACAAGAAGCAAGAGGAACGAAGAAAATGAGAACCGAGATCGGAGAGCTCTAATTAGACAGGACACTATGGTTCAACCTGTACGTCTTAGAAACAATGAGGGGTGTACAAGAGAAACTCATGAGTTGGATTTGAATTTAAAGTGGAAGATATCAATGAGAGAATTTGTTGATGACATTGCTACCCTCATTGAAAGTTAGGTAGAATTGCAAGATGTGTTGAATGGAATCAATAGTCTAAAGAGCACACACACTAGTTACGGAGTAAACCAGAGAGATTAGAAAGCAATTACCTGTAGGAGAAAGGAGAGCACCGATAAGCTCAAAATAAAAATTGGGTCATGAAGGCCTTCCTGGTCAAAAGAATCCCAGTAGTATCGCACATTGGCCTTAACAGCTAATGAAGAAATTTCTTTGAGTATGTGTCTGGCATGCAGCATTGTATGGAGGTAGTCAAGGATTGTGGGGAAACTGCATACGATGATTATCGAAACGTTTGTCATATGCTGTTACAAAATGGCGCTGAGAATTACCTGGACTGTTGAGATAAGTAATAAAGAGTTGAAACGTCCTGACGGATCATACCTGTGTGCCGGACCGAGACTCTTACTCGGGACCTTTGCATTTCGCGGGTAAGTGTTCTACCGTCTGAGCTACCCAAGTATGACCGAAGTTTGGAAGGTAGGAGACGAGATACTGGCGGAATTAAAGCTGTGAGGACGGGTCGTGTGTCTTGTTTGGGTAGCTCAGATGGGTTTACTCCCACGGCTAGCAGTCACCTCGATCGCTTTTACCTTTTCGACTCCTTGTGTGGGCAGCTTCTGGATGTTACTGTGATACCAGCCTGTTTTACTGATCACTGAGCCGTAGCCGTCACGTTTAATTACGAGCGGCAACCGGTTAAATTGTTTCGTCCTCCCTGGCTGCTCAGTGTAGCCTATTTGCAGGATACCTCCCTAGGTGTCGCGCAGGAGGACGTAGGGGTTCGCTGTTCTCGTACTATGGACCGGTACTCGTCTATTGGGGCATGGTGGAGACTGCATGTTAAACCACAAATCCGTAGGGCTCTCATGCGTTTTGTAGCTGCGAAGGTGGCAGACGATCGACGAACGCAAGAGTTTTACTACTCAGTCTTACGTCAACTGTACGATAGTGCTACGCATGCTCCCCTACGGGTTACTGATATAGAGTGCATCAAAGCCAAACTGCGTCAGCTAAAACGCATTCAAATGGAGGGACTGCGGATGAGGTGTCAACCACGTCCCCTTTTAGAAGACGAATTGACGCCACTATACCGCCTAGTGCGTTTACTGGCGCGCCGGAAACGTGTGGGCCTTGCCTCCCTCACGACCGCTGATGTCCGCATGTTCACCTCTCACCGTGACATTTCCGACTTTATTTACACCTATTTTACTGATCTGTACCAGACCCATGTCCCGGCTGAAAACTCTCTCGACCACTTTACATCCTTGCTGCATCGCGTCGTCACTCCTCAATTAAATGAAGCCTTTCTGCGTCCCTTTCACAAGGACGATATATATGATGTTGTTACAGGATCTCAGTCCCACAAGTCGCCTGGATTAGGCGGTATTCCTGAGGAGTTTTATGTTTAATTTTGGCCACTCATTGGTGACACCTTAACGTCAATGGTAAATGAAGTGATGCGGTGAGTCTCACTTCCTGCTCCTTTTCAGGAAGTTGAACTGTTCCTCCTCCGAAAACCACAGGTTTTGATTCCCTCCGTCCTATTACTCTCCTTAACTTCGATTATAAAATCGTCGCTCGGGCAATTAATATCTGCCTCTCTAAGCTGCTCGATACAATTATTGCCACCCACCAAAGCTGTGTGCCTGGACGCACGATACTGACTTCTGTTCTCGAATGTCGCGATTTAATTTCGGTGGCCGCTGCCCAGGAGCTTTACTTTTTCTTGATTTCCAAATAGCGCTTGATCGCGTCAGCCATGATTTTCTAACCAGAGCGCTCACCACTGTCGGATTTAATAATGAACCTCGACAGGTCTTAACTCGTCTTTTTACCGGTATCAGGGTCTCGGTGATTGTGAACGGTGACCCTACCTCCCCCCCCCCCCCCCCCCAGGATATCGATCAGACGGGCTTTACCCTAGGGAAGCCCTTATCCATGTCCCTTCTTGTCTTGTTCTTAGAGTCCTTACTTCGCCGCCTCACCATGCAATTACGTGGCTGGACTGTATTGTGGGAACTATTTTCGGTCCGTGCATACGCCGATGACGTCATGTATTTAGTACGACATGTCGAGGACATACCGAGGCTTAAGGATACCTTGGATTCATTTTGTCGTCTTGCTGGTGCTCGCAATAATGATCGTAAATGAACGTTCCTACTGTTGAGAGGCTTCAATAATGTCGTCATTCCTTAGGCGAAAGTCGTCAATCGCCAAGACCTTAGGGATCTTAGTGGATCGCAATCCGATCAAAATGACGACACTAAATTGGCGTGAGGTAGCAAGTCGTGTTCATGGGGCGATTCTTGAACGTGAACGCCGTTCGCTTAGCCTCCTTCACAAGGTACGGGCTTTACAAACCTACGTCTTCAGTAAAGTATATTAAGTTACGCAGGTCCTCCCGCTTCCCGCGATGATGGCCCGCAGACTGAAACAGGTGTCTGGTCGATTCCTGCGGCGCCGCCATATCTTTCCTGCCCGGTACGAAGTAGTGGCCAGGCCTCGAAAGCTTGGAGGATTCGCTCTTTCCGATATCAAAATGAAGACATCCCTCTTATTTGCCTGCCGCAATGTTTTAACCTGTACGCGGGGGGCTCTGCATTCAGTTACCTCTCGTTTACTTTCCCGCCTCCGGCCGGTCTGTCTGACCCCTCCTGTTGATGTTGGACGGATTAAATACTAAATTGCGGAACATTAGCGAATATTTTCTAATTATCGGTGCTGACATACTTTCTATGACGCATATTAATACGAGCATGCTGTCACTTTGTTGTAGTGCACCATTTTCCCTTTCTTTTGTTCTACTTGCTTCCCCACTAACGTGTCGGAAAACGGTCTGCTCCCATGTTAGTCTTCCTGTATTTCGGATGGAGATGGTTTCAACGTGATATAAGGCAATCCACAGTCTGACACCTACTGGTGATCGTCTTTTTGGTATTGGCCTTCGTCCGACTGATCAGTGCGAGGAATGTCATCAGACTGACACCTTACTTCGCAGGCTTGTTGCTTGCAGACGGGATCATTGGCTCTGTTTCCGCCGTCAATTAGCTTTCCCTTATTCGAGGGCCTGAAACTGCTTTCCCAGACGACATTCTCCTACATCCGGACATTTCCTTTTTTCCTTTCCCTCAGACGAAAACAAACACGATTGTCTGGCTCTTGGGTTACTATGTGCACTACGTCGTTGAAGGTGGGAATGAGCCAGATCCCCGCGTTTTTCACCATTATCTGAGAACAGCATTTGCCGCGATTCCGAACGCTTTTTGCGAATATGCTTTTTCTTGTGTTTAACAGTCTGGGTGTTGGTTAAGCTCCCTTGTGATCTCTGTGTCTCCCCTTAGCTTGAGTCCCCTCCCTTGTAGCTTTGTTTTGTCACTTTTTCTCTTCCACATGCATATAAAAATCTGACAAGAAGGGCGTGATAATGGGTTATTCTTCCCCTCTAGAATTTAATAATTGTTTGTGCCTGAACTAATTTGTTGATTTTCTTTCTGCAGCTGATGTTAAATCATGATTAGACTATGGTTGTCTCATTTTCATGAAAATACCAAGTCAATCTGAAATTTAAAAAAGTTCGAAAGCACTTCCCGCGAAAGGCAAAGGTCCCGAGTTCGAATCTCGGTCCGGCACACTGTTTTAATCTGCCACGAAGTTTCATATCAGCGCACACTCCGCTGAAAAGTGAAATTTTCATTCTGGGATGAAGAGTTTGTCTGCAGAAGGCGTCCGGACAGGAATATGTGGAAAACAGAGGCCATAAGAAGACACATTGATAGAACGTGTGTTGAGACACCAGGAAATAGTTTTATTGACACTAGACGGATCTATAGAGGTTCAAAACTGCAGGGGTAGACAGGGCAAGGAATATGTACGACAGATAATTGAAGACGTTTCGTGGAAGTACCCCTCTGCTATGAAGAGGTTCGCAAAGAGAGAGGTAAGTGGCGTTCTGCATAAACTCAAGCAGCAGACAAATGATATAAAGTAATAGAAACTAAAATTAATATTATGTGATTATACAACAGTTTTGAAGAATCCGTTTCAGAGTTCAACCAGCCAAAAAATACCATCCGAATCAACAATCGCCAACCAACGCTTAGTAGCAAAAGGTTATTGCTTTGGATGTATTTGGATATAACAATGAAGAGAGAGAATAATACACACACATTTGACATCTTCAGAAAGTCAACAGCCACAGACATTATTATACCTGCTTCATCCAGCAACCCGCTGAATCAAAAATTAGCTGCCCTACGACACATGTTATACAGACTAAATAACATCCCACTCAGCAAAGAGAACTATGACAAAGAATTACAAACAGTACAATTCATAGCCACAAAAAATGATTACAGCACCCATATAATACAATAACGCAATCAAAAAATTAAAACACAGCTAAAGAGAAATCAAGACATGCAGAGAGCACAGAAACCCACGTACACTACATTTCACATGGAAACACAAAACAATGACACCTATGACATTAATAACAAAAATCATGGTACACTCTTACATACAATCACAAAAGCAACACACAGGATAGCAAAAATACTACGGAAACAGGGATTGCAAAGAGCTTACAGAACAAGAAACACACTCCAGTAACATTTACAAACAAGAGACAAACCAGATAAATACCAAGGATCAGGTATATACCAGCTATAGTGCCAAGAATGTAAATCAGTACATCTTGGGATGACAAGCAGGAACTGCAAAGCTAGATATAAAGAACACATAAGAAATTTAAAACGTGAAGATAGCCATTCTACCTTCGCTAAACACCCTATAAAACATGGACAACAACCATCCAACATGGAATGTGACATAACAGTTATCAGAGTGAATAATCACAACAGAAAGCTCCTGACATTGCAAGCGAATTGTCACATACAATGAGCCATTTCAATGGAAGACAAGGTATTCAACGACCAAATCCATATAAACCATAACTCTCTGATCATGGCAGCCACCAAAACTATAACAAACCGAAATGTAATCGGGATAATTAATTAATTAATATCCCCACGCTCACCTCCCCCCCACCCCCAACCCCCCCCCCCCCCCCCCACACACACACATACAGAAACATGAAGTCATATTTATTAAAAATAATAATAATAATACGTTTACACACAGCAAACCACACACACACACACATATTTACTATAAAAAATTACAGTACGCACAGAAAAATACATACACACTCGTACCCTCATATTTATTTTAAAAAGTTACATTTACTCACAGCAGAATACACACACACACACACACACACACACACACACACACACACACACACACACACACCCATGCCCCGGGCGCACACACACACACACACACACACACACACACACACATACACAGAGAGAAAGAGAGAGAGAGAGAGAGAGAGAGAACAAATGAAAACATGAAACACAACACAAACAAAGGACAGACAAACACACAACAACAGTTGGCAACGCTACGTACCAAAAACCGCACATATGTTGATCACCAAATGCAAATTGAAAGTGAAACATGCGATGTGACAAATGTGGAACGGCAGAAATCGGCCAACTGGAGTACGAAAACCAACAAATACATCTCCAGGACCACACACATGTGTTAACACAGCTGGAAATCGTAAGTAACACCGAACGATACATTCACAATACGCAACTTGTGCTACAGAAGTTATTTCTAGCCTAAAAAGGAAGAGAAAAACACGACAAAATGTACTATAGCAGCTTATTATATCCATCATGTAATATGTTTATTGTATGTATACAAAAAATGTATTTCCGGCTACTGATGATGCTTCCCAGATAATAAGAGCGAAATGCCTATGGCAATAAACAAACTGCCTTCATTTAGTTGCATAGACCATACATACCTCCACGATCGTAGAGGTAAAATTAAAATAAGTAAGAGTAATTAATTCAGCAGCATGATTGTTACAAATGTCTTTGAGAAATACAATGATAAAATTCACCAATGCATCATCAAAATTAAGCACCTAGTATGGGTACATGAAGAACAAGCAAATTTTCATATATAGGAGAAGGTATTCGGACCAATGGAAGAGAAAGAATGCTACCAGAATACGATTAACGGAGATGGACTTAGCAATCTACTTAACAAAACTCGTACATAACAAAAAATTGTCTAGGAAGCAAATGTTCAAAAACTCCCCACTACCAAAGATTGAGTTGGCCATAATGCCGATATGCAACAGAAACACTGAGCATAAAATCAATAAAGGAAAATAAAGAAATGAGGGAAATGGAAAGAAAGTGTGATACAAAAACTAAAAACATTTAAAGTAACATGTAATACAAAAGTATACAATTATGCAGAAATAATTACGGACTAAATTAGGAAAAGAAGACTAACGTTCTGTGGGTGCGTACAGAGAGTAAGCTTATAAGAACAACTTGAGAGGCACCCACATGCCTTGCTCATACTGTGGCATCAAGCAGTCAGGCCTGCAAGATGAGTGGTCTGCCAAGCGAGTGGATTCATTCTTATTTATCAAGTAACATGAACTTTCGTACAATTAAGTTACAAATTATCCTCCTGTATGAATAATACGCAACGGAAACGCATATCTGACTATCAGTAATTTAGAGAACTCTGTTCACTACGCACTGGCAATACCACATTTTCTTTTTGTCTTTTATTTAACGGATTTTGTCAACACGTGGCCGCCGCACTGAATATGAATGGCGCACACATTATAAATTCGGGACATCATGACAACATACAACTCGAAGGAAAAGTCCACCAATCTTTTTCTTTTCACTAACTTATTTATTCCGATAAATTCTATAACCTAAACACACAGATTCTATAACCTACAACAATAACACATGAGAAATTCCGCCCAGTGGGCATGGCTTAACATTGGTGATTCTCTACCTTATGGTCTCGTAATTATTTAACGCTACAGTGCACTTTCTGGATAGGATGGTGGATCTTTTATTGTATCTCACACTTCGACTATCACAATCATCATCACGAAACTTTCCTCCAAACCGAGCAGTACAAAAGGAACACGCATAACCCACTAATCTTTTGAAGCTACCTTGCTACTCTCCCATGCAAACCACACATACCCAAATTACATGACATACATCACACTACAACATGGAATACAATACACTAAATAGTCACAACACTATCACTTTCAGCTTTCCCACTTCAATTAGTGTTTATCCCAGTTTCACACGACAGTGCCCCACTTTGTAATTCTACTTTCCTACTATGAACTCTGGAGATATATGCACGTCTTCCTACGCAATGCCAGCCAAGTGGCGTTGCTGGATAGACGGCCGACTCACCTTGCTTCTCTCTCAGAGTTTGAATCTAGCGTCACACGGAATCATATCACGCAAAGTAATATTAAGAACATATTCATCACACACGCGAGTCCTCAACTGACATCATGGACGAGTACTTCTCTTTATCCTTTGTCTCATACACAGATTGAGACTCACACAGTACTCACTACGTGGAAGTACTCGTCTCTAATTTCAAGTCCTGCACACGCCATTTCTTAAATATTTCAACTTATGGTACACACGCTGTTTCTTAAATATTTCAACTTATTGTACACACGCTAGTAATTCAACTTAACTTAAGCACACGGAAGTATTTCAACTTATTGCTACACGTGGTTTCATTGTGACCAACGTAGATTACTACAATCCCATTAATATTACCTGCCTGACATTTAATTCTCCCCACAAAAGTTCCTGAAATGGAGAAATTATTATTTCAAACTACTCTTAAATATTCCACATGCATACCATGTCTCCACTCTTTTGTCTTTTCGGAGCACAACTATAACAGGTCTTAACTGCACAAGATCCAGCGGCAGAGTGCCGAAACATGGCTGTTCTTCAGGTCCTCTCGCACCTTTGCTGAAGTGGGGGAGCACCTTGCTACCGTATTGGTCAGCCACATTTCAGGCGCTCAGAGCTCAGGTAAATTTCATCTCTTTGGTCCCACCAAAGGTGGCCAAAGGATCGTCTCAAAGATGATCGTATATTCACATTCACTATCTGCGGTTAGCAGACGACCATACATTCATTCATTTCACAGATCTCACCAAACTGGATGTAGGGATTTATTTTGTGGGAGTGCACATGTGATCAATTAAATAAATTAATTGTAATTCTTTCCCACACTGGTTCTAATGGTTCTAATGGTTCTGAGCACTATGGGACTTAACATCTGTGGTCATCAGTCCTCTAGAACTTAGAACTGCTTAAACCTAACTAACCTAAGGACATCACACATATCCATGCCCGAGGCAGGATTCGAACCTGCGACCGTAGCGGCCCGCGGTTCCAGACTGAAGCGCCTAGAACCGCACGGCCACACAGGCCGGCTCCCACACTGGTATCCAGCTTCGGTGTATTAATTGAAATTGAGTTATTTTACAAAAAAAATGTGTTGTTCTGACAAAAATAATGAACTATGTTGTACCTATTTTCAGTGTCGGGTGGTACTGTACCCTTTCAAACTGAACAGCTTCTTTCTTTCTCGTACTTCCCCAGCATTTATTGCCATCTACTACAGAGTCCCCTATTCGACGACTCAGTACTTTTTTTTAATTATTTAACTCTGTGAACGACTGCTCTTCCTGATGCTACAGTTATCACAGTAACATAAGGGAGAAAAGCAATGTGCGCCATTTGTCTGAGAATCGCGTAAACTTTGTTCTGTATGTTATCGTATTTGAACAGCTTATGTGTTACGTCATGTGATACGGAATTTGGGGACCAGCATATCATTCGCCTAAACGAGCGTGGAAACCACCTAAGACACACCGTCAGGCTGATCCGTGTACCAGCCAAAGGTCGTTACTCTGCCGCGCGAGTTCGATTAGAGTCTTGATCAGCTTCTTGTGCAGTAAGCTAGTGTGCTGCTTCTTATTCGATTTCTCTAGAGTACCTGTGATGTTTCAGATTACAAATCTGTACTGTTCTGAGCATCATCTGTTTCTACGTCCGTCATCTTCAAATGTCATCTGTCATTCCTGTTCTCTTCCTACCTCTTCCTCTAATTCCTTCCACTTTTTCCTATGTAATTCTTTGTTGCAGGCAACTGCTATGCATTCTTTTCAGATTCCTTCGAATAAATTTCCTTCATCACCTATTTTCTTCAAAACTTCCTCATTCTAAAGTCGGTTTCAGAATTCCTCTCCATAACTACATTTCGAAACTTTCAAATATTTTTTCTTTCTTTTTAACCATCCGTGATTCACTGCTGTATACACTACAATCCAGACACAAAATTGAGCAAATCCTTTCTTCATCCTTTAGATGTTACTAACTGCGTCACTTTTACAAAAGGCTCTCTTTCCTATAGATATTTTCCTCCTCATTTCGTCCATATAACTTCAGTTCTATGATAAAAAACTTTCACATGTAGAAAGACTCTTACTTGTTCTCTCTTTTTTCTCTCTGAGAATACGTTTACTGGAGCTTCCTTCATGCCTGTTCTCAGCACTTCCTCTTTCCAGTACTTATCTTCATCCTATACCCTTAGCTCTTTCCTGCAATACTCTTCAACATTTTCTGTAGCTTCTCCTTTCATTCCGCCAGTACTGCTGGTCCATCCGCTTATTTTATAGTCATTCTCCTTTCTCTTCTAATTACTATGCCTCTTGTATCCGCTATGGCCCTACCTAAAAGTTTTTCTCCACATATGTTGAATAGCTTCGGTGACAGTGAGCATCTTTGCCTTACAACTCTTTCAGTGCACATCTGTTCCGACACCAGATTGCCTACACTATCACCTTTTGCTCTGTACACGTCTCCTACATTAACCTTCCATTCTTCCACCTTCCACTTCTTTTAAAAATATCAGCCATGTCTTCTTCCAGTCGACAATGCAAATGTACATCACCTTGTTCATTTCTGTCATTCTTTATCTTATCATCCTCATACAAGCTATGGCGCCTCTTGTTCTTTTACCCTTGTTGAACCATACCTGGTTGTCCCCGTTATTTTCCCCAATTTTCCTTTCGATTCTCTGTAGGATGACTCTCGTTATAGCCTTTGTTACTGGACAGATAAAACTAATTGTCTTATATTCTTTGTATTCTTTTGTATAGTACTTTTTTGGTAAATGTAGTAGAATAGTCTTAAGTAAATCTTGATACTACATTCCGATGTCATAAATTCTGTTTACTACCACAGTCAATGTGGCTATCGAATTTACTCCTAAGATTTTCAGTGTCTCAGATGGTATTTTGCTAGAGCCCCATGGTTTCCTTACCCGGAGCTCCTGTTTCACTTTCTCCAAAACACATTTCAATATGTTAGGACTTCGTTTTTTTTTCATTTTCTTCCCCTTCATCTTCCAAATTCAATCTAATGTTATCAGCTTGTACACCATACACCTCTTCCACGTAATCTACCCAAACGTCTATACACACCATACTCACGCGAAGCTGAAAGTTGGAAAGATTTCTAAGACAAAACTGTTCGAAAAAGACATTTAAGAAAATGCAGAGCAGGAGAGAAGAAAGAAAGCGTAACGCAAATTTAATTTGCTAAACATGGTCCTCAGCTCGTCTCTAACGAAAGAAGCGTGTGAAATTTAATATGTTCGAGTGAGCTTCATGTACGACATCTGAATATGGAAGTAACTATGAGATGTGCTTCGTGTGTTTCCATTTAGACAGCCATCATATGGCGACCAGGCGGTGAAACATGTCTGCGTGGAAGTTAGCCGAAAGACGGCAGGTGGTAAGTGATGCTGTAAATGACGGAAGGAACGATGAGCTGGAAGTGTGTAGAAGCCCATCTAGCAGAAACTGAATACTGCTGAAAAGTTGCTTGTATTGGGACTCCTTTCTTACCGTGAGTTCGTATAAGCAATGAAATGACCAGAGATGTGTGCACGTGGCGATCAGTGGCAGATCTCACACAGTTCTCTCTGAGCTGACCTGTGGCTGGGCTACGTAAAACTTTTTCAGGGCTTTTGGTGTGGTGGGAAACCAGGCCTTGGCAGAAACGTGATTGAAATATGCAGTTTCTGCTTTCTAACTCTTGCGGTGAAATTTGGGAGCTGACCGGACGAACGTCTAGGCAAGTCCACATGCTGCTTTAATCGATGGGGTCGCATTGTGCCCTTGCAAGTTGGGAACACATGTCTATTAAAATTTTCAGCATAAACTTCAGTCTGCTTCCGACGTTTCTTTCACACGCGATGAATTCAGTCACTTTATTGACGACTCATATGAACGAGGATGCAGTCTACCATACAAGCTGGACTTGTTTTTAGAATTAGAATAATATAATTATCTGCACAATTACATTTATATCTAACAAAATAACCTGTTTCGGCTGATATTTGCAACGCTCAGGTCATAAAATACAGTGAGTGGTTACGTGCCACCATTGACAACATGGTTTCCGCAGTCGTGGAACGGAAGCACAGCCTATATTTTAGTATCACTGGAGGCCGATGTCGGCCGAAATCGGTTACTTCATTAGGAATAAATGCGATTGTGCCAGATAATTAAATTACTCTAAAAATAATCATTCACTGTATTCCCTTCTAAATACAAATCGCGGTCTTCCCATTGTTTGTAAACTTTTACGGTTCAAATAAAGAGAAACTAAAACTACCCTCTACCCAGTGTGAATAGCTTTCCCAGCGGTTTTAGTCCCGTTTCCTTCGCTCACCAGTTATCACTTGTTTACACAAACCTATTGCTTCCATTCCGTATTCGCTGTCCTATCTTACATTCCTCCGAAATATCTAAGGAGGAAAGCAGCTGAGGTAAACCTGCTCTCCCATGTACGAAGCGCTACAAGATCCACCAACAATCCCTGTGAAATGATCTGAACCACACTAGGCTGATTCAGAAGGTATCAGCTCCTTCGACGTGACATTCGGGTGACGCCAACGCAGGAACGAATGTACGTACACTCAACAACGCTCAGCTACCTCAAGACTAAACGAAAAAAGTTGATGATTTAAACTACCGTGCCAGATTTGATCGAAGATGAATGGCCGGGTTAATGGAGATGTGGTTACGCTTTGACGAAGTGGGGTTTCCTCTAAACCGTTGGTGACGCATGCGGAGCAAAGGAGGAAACTATGAAATCGTAGTTAATGAGTGAGCACTTGCGGTATTCCATGGCGATCTGATGACTCGGCACCAGGTGACTCCGAGTGTTCTGAGCTGGTTGTCAAGTTTAGACATTTGCATTTTAGAGTAGACACTTTTCGGTGCAAGGAAACCACCACATACACAAACACGTACACACACTTATGGGCATGCAGATATGTGTGCGTGTGTGTGTGTGTGTGCGTGTGTGTGTGCGTGTGTGTGTGTGTGTGTGTGTGTGTGTGCTATCCATATGACAGTAATTTAATGAACATTTCTGTCCGGAAGTCACTCATTAGTTGCTGTGAAGCTAAGTAAATGAATCACATTTAATTTTAAGTTCCCAGTGTAATTAGACGAGCAGCGCACCCAGTGACCACATACAGTACATTTCCTTGGTACAGAATGAAATAACCTGTCCTTGTGTGCCGAATTAATCCATATATTTTATAAAAACGGATAATTGTATCGTTGCCTATATTCCACATCCACTACTAAACCACTGGATCGATTTGATTCAAACTTCGCACTGTCTGGAAAGAAGCGCTGTGGTGTGTAAGAACCACCTACCAATCAGAGAGGTGGGGGTGCAGGTGAAAAAGTAGCGTAGCCCACGACTGACAAATATCTGGGATTTATTCATTCAACATTTAAGAGTGAGAGCACTTAAACACTTGGAACAAACTCTATACGTAATTTCAATGTTTATCCCTTACTGCATTTTCATGTAGTGCAGTAAAACAGCTGCATCAAGAATTACATTTCAATTTATGGCTTTTTTTGATAGAAACTCTATTCGTGACACATATCGCGTACAGTATTCACATACCACCGACTGCAGTTGCGAAATATACCAATGTAAGGCACATAGTCTGTAAATATGACGTCATATACACTGACGTGCGTTAAGAGCATGATGTTTTAGTTTATTGCTACTATAGAACCAACTCTACTCCCAACAGACTTTGCGGACAGTGCGCAAAATACCGTTGAATGAATCTGGAACATTATATCGTAGTACGACTCATTGTTCAGACGATAAGATGTCAAAACATTGAACTTCTTGAAAGGAAACTGCGGGGTGAAATTAACTAGGGGTACAAGTCAAATACGGGTACCAATTTGTATGAAATATGTTAAATATATTTGAAAAGTGTGTGACACAACCTGGAAGTAAAAACTGCTCCTAAATCCAATGTCAACCAAACTTGGTACACATGTTACTTATGTATTATCTCGAAAAAAATTCTGTGGGCCTATGAATCACCAACTATTCTGAGGAGTGCTCACGGAGAGAGAAGGGTGGAGGAAAAGGAGATGGAGAAACAGTGAGGGTTAAGGAGTACCACGACACAATTAGAGGACGAGAAGGGCAGACAAACGGAGAGGATGAGATTGAGGGCGTGGGAGATGGGTGAAAAGAGAAGCGGGAGGAAACGGAAAGAGTGAGGGGGTGAATAATGTGAAGAGTAGGAGGGGGAAGGAGGAGATGCGTTGAAAAAAAGGGGGGGGGGGTAGGAATCTAAGACGGACGGAGATAGGTACAGAGAAAGTGGACACAGAAGTGGAGGAGGAGTGGGCTAACACAACACTAGAATAAATACATAGCCAGGCATTTCGAGGTGTTCAGTTTGTATGATTAAAATTCGCTATCACTGGCGTATTTTGTTTTGTTTGATCTTCAGTATATTAATATTGGACTGCATGCTAAACAGACTACAGACACATATGCACTGCACATGTGATTCCTATAAGGAACAATATTCACAGATGCAACGTTGTTCTGTTCCATGTCAGTAACCTTTCAGTTGGCCTATCCTGCTAACATTAATCATATCACGTAACATAATACCTAATGCTGCCTTACAGTTGGCTGACCATGCCCGGATATTTTAACTAGCAGTTAAATACAAGTGAATAATAATCTCACTGTGTGTACTAGAAGAAAAGTGATATTTATAAATAAGTAAGCTCCATTCACTACATGTCTGCCTCATACTGCATAGGAGCGATCAAAGCTGGATGAACTGCTTGAATGAATATGGGCCGGTAGAATGTTACTTTCAGGTAGTTTACAGGTTGAGTGCGTTGTGAGATGTGGATGGCACGGTCTAAGAAGTTATAACGATATGTTTACGTAATGTGTATACATGAACATACAGTTATAAATGTCCCCGTTCGTAGTCGCTAATTATAACAATATGCTACTTTTGTGCTGTAACATATAGCTATAATCAGCGGTGGAAACATATTTGCGAACGCCGACCGTGTGCGGCTGTTTCTTGTTGGATCGTCTGATCAGTCGGAAGTCGCACTGCAGAGGAGAGTAAATGCCTATTCAAAATATAATTATTTAGGATAGCTCAACATGAATTTCCTAAGGGACCGTAGTTTATCACGCATTTACCAGTAGAATATGGCGCGGAGAAAATATTTCGCCGCATGCAACTTCCGTCCGAACTCGACGAAAGAATTCGTGACTGAACTCTCTATTTGGCAGAAACATAAAGAAAATTAAAAAATTTCATGAAGAAGTGAGACATAGATTCTATATTAAATGAATAGTCCATACACCAGTTCCATTTAACTCTGAATTTATGGCAAGTAATAGACGAACTTACACTGCAATGAAGGATTTAACATGGATGCCGTTTTGACTGGCACTTCTCGTAATAAAAACAATTCCTTTGACGTTTTCACATACACGTCACACAATAAATCTACTGCTAGGCACTTTTAGTATTACACATTTACTTTACACTGGAACAATATTATTTTTAACAATAATAATACGGCGGCAAGACATGCGCGTCCGACACAAGTTACAGGAGACAAGAGAAGAATGAGTAACTGTTCATCGAGAACATCTCGTACCTCAAAAAGAAATGTGTAAAAGTGTTCTTCTTCGGTCCGTTTTTCGCGCCGCGGTTTTCAAAGTCCATAACTCACTGCATCTCTGACGGCGCTTCGACAATAAACAAGTTACGTCACAGGTCGTTCACTTTTTACTTTCTCGCAACATTATTTGCTAACTGTGGCTGTTGCCGAGCGACTGCTCGATTAATGAATGATTTAAAATGATAAGGCAATCACATAATGTTACATTGCCTTCCATGGGAATCTTGGAAATCAAGGAGATTACCAAGATTCACACGTCGCCGTTAACATTATGGGATTGAGTACTTTACAGATTTACATTGATCAAACACAGTATTCCTGTCATTTGGTTATTAAGATTACACAAATATGGTGATCTCTCATTCATAGGTAAAGATACACAAAAAATTTAAAAACTAAGACAGTAAATCTACGAAGTTTACAATGGAGATTATACATTATACTCATTACAGTCTTTTTTTTTTTTTTTTTTTTTTTTTTTTTTTTTTTTTTTACAGAGTTCATAACGACCAGCCTTGTGGCCTCAAGTTATTGTCCAGAGCTCATACGCTCTTTGCTCCTGAAAGAAAACACATAGGATTCATCTTTTTATACACACATAATTCTCACACATGGAATATCTCACACGTGTCCATTTTTATACACATATACTTCTTACACATGGAATTTCTCACACGTGTCCATTTTTATACATATATAATTCTCATACATGGAATTTCTCACACGTGTCCATTTTCCATTGCTCACTATTGTTATGATTTTTACGCTTTCATTGTTTGTGTATTGACAGGTAAGTTAAAATTTGATTCTTCTCCAGGTGAAGCTTATGCCTTGAGAAGTTGGATCGCTACTTTGCGGTCTCCGAGTAGAAAACTTTTCATCAGCTCTGGCCGGCGAGTCTTACTCGCACGTTAGGTACACACGTTACATGTAACAAAAAATATAAATACCCATTAGTCTAAAAACTAAGCTTAAATCTATTTTAGGACTTGGGATTCATAGGAATTTGACTTTGTCACTATTCGCGTGTGGTTTGGCTGTTCACATTTAATCCACGGGATATAACATTAGCATAGTATGTGATATGTTGTGAACTCATATAAGAGTCTTTTATTTTGGGAGCGGTTTTCATGGAAAGTCCGTTTCGTCGAACTGCAGCGGGAGTGCTGTGCAAGTACATCACTTTAAATTTAACGCGTTTCTTGCGTCGATGGACGTTGACACAGACTGATTGTTAGAGCTGAATCGCAACTCGAGGCGCTCACCAGCCTCCACGCGGTACTTCGGCTTTTCCGCGCACGGTTCAGTGAACGCGTTTCGTCGATGGTGTTGTGGTTTGCTGAGCTGGTGCGGAGGGACGAGGATTACCAGGGACAGAGACTCCATTGAAACCATCCCTGTCTCCACATTTTCCAGCCGATTTCGAAGATTTTAAGGTAGGCTAGCGCTCGCACTTTGCAAAGCAGTTAACACACTTGGTTTCCGATGCACTGCACGTAATCACATCACCGCCTTCGGTTACACAACCGGACTATCATTGTCCGTCGGCCTATCTGCACGTTTAACACTTTTCATCTTCATCGTGAATGAAATTATCACTTACTTATAACAACGATGCATTGCTTCGTGTCTGTGGCAGACTTCCACAGCATTTTAAGCCTTCACGTATACACTACTATGTACACAATTTTTTTACAGTTTATAATCAAATAGTTTGTCTCACTTTGAAGCTTGCTAATTGAGAGCTTCGATTATCATGTCCATTTCAATTTCTGTTACTTTGTTGGTAACTATCTTTAACATTTCGCTTTACATTGTTCATCATCTTTCTCTAAGACTAATTATGCTTTTAGTTCACAGTCACAATACATTAGTTTCTCCGATCTGTTAGCAATTATTATTATTTTAATTCATTTCAATCGTTCTTTCTATTTGTTAGATTCATTAAAGTTATCACTGTCATTTCAAAAAAAATTTTTCTTTTTACTAGATGTGAGGATCAATCAGTCACATTTGATCGCCCTCTCACATGCGAACAGAACACCATTCAAGAAAATATTCAAATTCCTTATCGCGATCTCGGTTTTCGTCTCGGATTGACTTTAAAAGGAAAAATAAAGACATTTCAAAACTAGCTTTCCCCGATTTCGTTCACGCGTTTCCTTTTGAAAATCGTATGCCAAACCAGCCTTCCACGTCAACCGCATTTCTCAATCTGTGACGTCAAGTCTACGGGACGGGTTTAGGCGGGTTAGGGTATTTACACAAATTCAGAAGAAAGACATAGATATATTAGTACACAGAAGAAGAAACCCCCCCCCATGAACCATGGACCTTGCCGTTGGTGGGGAGGCTTGCGTGCCTCGGCGATACAGATAGCCGTACCGTAGGTGCAACCACAACGGAGGGGTATCTGTTGAGAGGCCAGACAAACGTGTGGTTCCTGAAGAGGGGCAGCAGCCTTTTCAGTAGTTGCAAGGGCTACAGTCTGGATGATTGACTGATCTGGCCTTGTAACAATAACCAAAACGGCCTTGCTGTGCTGGTACTGCGAACGGCTGAAAGCAAGGGGAAACTACAGCCGTAATTTTTCCCGAGGGCATGCAGCTTTACTGTATGATTACATGATGATGGCGTCCTCTTGGGTAAAATATTCAGGAGGTAAAATAGTCCCCCATTCGGATCTCCGGGCGGGGACTACTCAAGAGGATGTCGTTATCAGGAGAAAGAAAACTGGCGTTCTACGGATTGGAGCGTGGAATGTCAGATCCCTTAATCGGGCAGGTAGGTTAGAAAATTTAAAAAGGGAAATGGATAGGTTGAAGTTAGATATAGTGGGAATTAGTCAAGTTCGGTGGCAGTAGGAACAAGACTTCTGGTCAGGTGACTACAGGGTTATAAACACAAAATCAAATAGGGGTAATGCAGGAGTATGTTTAATAATGAATAGGAAAATAGGAATGCGGGTAAGCTACTACAAACAGCATAGTGAACGCATTATTGTGGCCAAGATAGATACGAAGCCCACACCTACTACAGTAGTACAAGTTTATATGCCAACTAGCTCTGCAGATGACGAAGAAATTGAAGAAATGTATGATGAAATAAAAGAAATTATTCAGATTGTGAAGGGAGATGAAAATTTAATAGTCATGGGTGACTGGAATTCGAGTGTAGGAAAAGGGAGAGAAGGAAACATAGTAGGTGATATGGATTGGGGGACAGAAATGAAAGAGGAAGCCGCCTGGTAGAATTTTGCACAGAGCACAACATAATCATAACTAACACTTGGTTTAAGAATCATGTAAGAAGGTTGTATACATGGGAGAACCCTGGAGATACTAAAAGGTATCAGTTAGATTATATAATGGTAAGACAGAGATTTAGGAACCAGGTTTTAAATTGTAAGACATTTCCAGGGGCAGATGTGGACTCTGACCACAATCTATTGGTTATGACCTGTAGATTAAAACTGAAGAAACTGCAAAAAGGTGGGAATTTAAGGAGATGGGACCTGGATAAACTGAAAGAACCAAAGATTGTACAGAGATTCAGGGAGAGCATAAGGGAGCAATTGACAGGAATGGGGGAAATAAATACAGTAGAAGAAGAATAGGTAGCTTTGAGGGATGAAGTAGTGAAGGCAGCAGAGGATCAAGTAGGTAAAAAGACGAGGGCTAGTAGAAATCCTTGGGTAACAGATGAAATATTGAATTTAATTGATGAAAGGAGAAAATATAAAAATGCAGTAAGTGAAACAGGCAAAAAGGAATACAAACGTCTCAAAAATGAGATTGACCGGAAGTGCAAAATGGCTAAGCAGGGATGGCTAGAGGACAAATGTAAGGATGTAGAGGCCTATCTCACTAGGGGTAAGATAGATACCGCCTACAGGAAAATTAAAGAGACCTTTGGAGATAAGAGAACGACTTGTATGAATATCAAGAGCTCAGATGGAAACCCAGTTCTAAGCAAAGAAGGGAAAGCAGAAAGGTGGAAGGAGTATATAGAGGGTCTATACAAGGGCGATGTACTTGAGGACAATATTATGGAAATGGAAGAGGATGTAGATGAAGATGAAATGGGAGATATGATACTGCGTGAAGAGTTTGACAGAGCACTGAAAGACCTGAGTCGAAACAAGGCCCCCGGAGTAGACAATATTCCATTGGAAATACTGACGGCCGTGGGAGAGCCAGTCCTGACAAAACTCTACCATCTGGTGAGCAAGATGTATGAAACAGGCGAAATACCCTCAGACTTCAAGAAGAATATAATAATTCCAATCCCAAAGAAAGCAGGTGTTGACAGATGTGAAAATTACCGAACTATCAGCTTAATAAGTCACAGCTGCAAAATACTAACACGAATTCTTTACAGACGAATGGAAAAACTAGTAGAAGTCAACCTCGGGGAAGATCAGTTTGGATTCCGTAGAAACACTGGAACACGTGAGGCAATACTGACCTTACGACTTATCTTAGAAGAAAGATTAAGGAAAGGCAAACCTACGTTTCTAGCATTTGTAGACTTAGAGAAAGCTTTTGACAATGTT
This sequence comes from Schistocerca americana, assembly GCF_021461395.2. Classification (NCBI taxonomy): domain Eukaryota; kingdom Metazoa; phylum Arthropoda; class Insecta; order Orthoptera; family Acrididae; genus Schistocerca; species Schistocerca americana. The sequence goes on along the minus strand of NW_025725481.1, from coordinate 3,522,770 downwards.
GACTGGAATACTCTCTTTCAAATTCTAAAGGTGGCAGGGGTAAAATACAGGGAGCGAAAGCTATTTACAATTTGTACAGAAACCAGATGGCAGTTATAAGAGTCGAGGGACATGAAAGGGAAGCAGTGGTTGGGAAGGGAGTAAGACAGGGTTGTAGCCTCTCCCCGATGTTGTTCAATCTGTATATTGAGCAAGCAGTAAAGAAAACAAAAGAAAAATTCGGAGTAGGTATTAAAATTCAGGGAGAAGAAATGAAAACTTTGAGGTTCGCCGATGACATTGTAATTCTGTCAGAGACAGCAAAGGACTTGGAAGAGCAGTTGAATGGAATGGACAGTGTCTTGAAAGGAGGATATAAGATGAACATCAACAAAAGCAAAACAAGGATGATGGAATGTAGTCTAATTAAGTCGGGTGATGCTGAGTGAATTAGATTAGGAAATGAGGCACTTAAAGCAGTAAAGGAGTTTTGCTATTTGGGGAGCAAAACAACTGATGATGGTCGAAGTAGAGAGGATATAAAATGTAGGCTGGCAATGGCAAGGAAAGCGTTTCTGAAGAAGAGAAATTTGTTAACATCCAGTATTGATTTAAGTGTCAGGAAGTCATTTCTGAAAGTATTCGTATGGAGTGTAGCCATGTATGGAAGTGAAACATGGACGATAAATAGTTTGGACAAGAAGAGAATAGAAGCTTTCGAAATGTGGTGCTACAGAAGAATGGTGAAGATTAGATGGGTAGATCACATAACTAATGGGGAAGTATTGAATAGGATTGGGGAGAAGAGAAGTTTGTGGCACAACTTGACCAGAAGAAGGGATCGGTTGGTAGGACATGTTCTGAGGCATCAAGGGATCACCAATTTAGTATTGGAGGGCAGCGTGGAGGGTAAAAATCGTAGAGGGAGACCAAGAGATGAATACACTAAGCAGATTCAGAAGGATGTAGGTTGCAGTAGGTACTGGGAGATGAAAAAGCTTGCACAGGATAGAGTAGCATGGAGTGCTGCATGAAACCAGTCTCAGGACTGAAGACCACAACAACAACAACAACAGAAGAAGAAATCTAGCAAACAACTCCTTGTTCCTTATGACTTAGAAATTAATTTCCCTTTGCGCCGTACGTCTGCGTACGCGCTCCAATTAAGAACTAGTTGGGTTGTTTTGCCGGCTGTTTCATTGTCATTTTAATCTCGCCTTGACGCCTGCTTGCGCTACACTGCATTGACCTCTATATATGACCTTAAGTCATCATTGCTTTGTCCTTGCCACTTACGCTCTTATACTTGGTATTTATTTCACTTATGGCTTTGAATGTATCTGTCCTGCGTGTTGCAATTACAATTAATGCTACTTTGTTTATCTAGCTGAAGGATAGCGCTTTCGTGGTCATGTTGGTACTTACAAGTAACTCACATGCTTCGTAAACATTACGTTATTTTAATGCAGAGATGAACCTGTTCCAGATTTCTATGTACATTGGAACTTAATCTAGACATAGCTGACTTATAAACTAGTTACTGGTTTTCCTTTTTAGTGGGATCAGGAACCAATAATTGTCAAGCGATCCTTGTCCTTGACGAAAATAAATTTCGTTTCTGGATCATTGCTCCTTGAACTTAAAAAAAATTCTTACATACTATGTTTTATTTTCACTTCTTTAGCATTTCATATCGCAGAAGCCGGCTTGTTAGGCACATCCTTCGCTTTATATTTCATTTTTCTCTCTTAAATATTATCTCCTTAAAACTAAATCTTAAAACTAGAGTTCTTGGAGTTGATCACTTTTTTTGTTAAACAAGAATTTTTTTTATTTATCAGCTTGTCTTTACTTAAATTATGGCTCAAGATAACATATTTTAAATTGTCTGCTGTATAGCAAGATAGGCTCACTGTCGTGTAATTTATTCTAAGCATTTTTTTTTTAACGAAGTCAGATCAGTTGTCACTTAGTCACTAGCGGATAACCTTCTCTTGCCATTATAAAGCTTTCCTTTTGACTTATTCTGTAGCATGATATTTTTTGAAGATCAGAGTGATCGTATAACCCTTTTATTTTTCCATTTGTGGGATCAGAAATCAGATAACAACCTGTATGCGGTATACGAAGGATCTAGTAATGTCCCTCAAAAAGACTTTGCCATTTTCGATTTTTGTGTAAGAGCAATGATGGCTTAAAGTGTGATTTTAGCAAGACCTTTTCGCCTACTTAATAAGTTAACACCTTATTATTATGTTTGTCATACGCCTTCTTGCGTAAATTGGCTTGGGTGGTCAACGCTGTTCGAGCTTGTCTTATTCTGGCGTCTAAACTAGCACTTGTGTTGTTACACTTAGGAATTGAATTGACCTTGAACATACTTGGACGGGTAATGTTGGAATTTTAATTAATGTACTAATTTGCTTATAGAAACATTAGGACATAGCATTAATATTTGCATCTGTATCTAGGATTACAGTCGTCAAGATTCCGGCAATAGGAAGTTTTGTCATAGCTTGCACTTGGTCATCTATCGGTTCATCACCGTCAGTCGTCTCTTTCTCTTGTAATAATTCTTGTCTCATGTCAATCCCGTCATTGTATCTCAGTACAAGTACGTCATGGTTAGTCTCTCCGTCGAAGTGGTAGCCCCCATTCAGTCTCACAGCATCACTTAGGGAGCTTTCAGATGCTGAACTTAGTTTTCCTGCTTGTGTGGTTTTGATTGGCCTTCATCATTAGAAAGTTCGACCAATCTGACATTGAGAGAACACTGAGGAACAAAATTACTGTTATGCACAAACCTCGTGTCAAAATGTTGCTGCGTTTGTTCTGGTGTCCAATACGTGTTACTGTCTTCCGCGTTTGGGAAAAATACAGGGGAATTGTAATGCCTTCGCGGGGTCTGATGATTTTTATTACTATTATGATTTCCGGAATTGTTACTGTGAAATCCACCTTCACACAGTGGTTTGCCGTTAAACTGTGTGTTTCTGTACATTCCCTGCGCTTGATTTTTACTAGGCGCGGAGTTGTATTGGTATGAGTGGGCGTTATCAGCTGTTCGTTGCTGCCCGTAATCTGAGTGTTGGCTGCGCGAGTACGGTGCATACCATTCCGATCCGCTCTGCTGTTGCCAACCTTTTTGACTGAAACCGTTTCAAAACCTCTGCTTGTACGATTGATTGCCGTCCTGGTTACCAGTCTTGTTACACACGGGATTGAATCGGTTGTGTTGATTATGTCTATTCCTTTTGTGCGGATACCCACTGCCTTTATTTCCGTTTTGCCAATCGTTACTATTTTTTGAACCGTTCCCTGGCTTTTCATAGCCGTTACTGTCGTAATGTTGTGGCCAAGAATTGTGCGGAGTATTACGCGGTTTGTTAGCTCTCATGTCCTATGTCCACATAGATCAGGTCTAGGGAATTTAATATCGACAGAAAGGTATCTGGATCATCATCTGATATGGCTATCAGCTTTTCACGAATCGAAAAGGGTAATTTAAACTTGAGAATCATAATTACATCTTTACTATTGATAGGGTTATCCCAATACCTAATTTTGCCAAGATATTTTTCGAAGTACTTTCTCAGGCTACTATTCCTGGGGTCAAATTGTTCTGCATTATAGACTTCTTTACGAAGGCGCTTCTGAACACCTTCGCTCCAAAATTTGCTGAGGAAACAGTGCTCAAACTCCTCATATATTCGACACTTATCAACAATTTCTGTTCCCCATATTGCCGATTCGCCACCTATATATCCGGTAACAAATTGGATACGCTGTCTATCAGTCCACGAATTTGGAAAAATGCCGGAGAATCCACGAAGAAAAACAATTGGGTGGATATTTCGTTTTTCCGGGTTAAAGGTTTGAAAAACTCGATGCTTTATCATGCTTTCTTCCTTCATCATTTTTACTACTGAGTCAGATTCTTGGTTTCGTTGACTAACTGGAATATGTGGTGGTGAAGTGTGTTCATTAGATACAACACGTATTCGGAATTGCCGAAATAATTCATCTTCTTCCTCTGAGGCTAAAGAGTTAGGATAATTCGGTCTCTGTATTCGGGAACTACTACTCACTTGTGCCTTCAGGTTATTTAGCTGTTCCGTTACCTCTTGCTTCCAATTTGGTAATTCTTGCTGAAGGGTACGCCTAATGCTACCGATTTCAGACATTACGATATCTCCGGAGCTTCCAGGAGCTGACAAGATACCAATAGTGGTAGCTTTCACAGTCTCTACTAGGTCTTTGTTAGTTTTATCTTCGACAAATTTGTCCTTTCCAGCAATCCAGTTCTCATACTTTTCTCTAAATTCTCTGTCATGACTATCTAGCCTCTCCTTTACTTTCGTTTCCGTTTCCAGAGTCAAGTTTGACATTCCCTCGGTTAGTTTTTCTACCTGCGTAGTTACTCTGTCTAATCTGTGATTAACCGTGGTTACGGTGGAGTCAAGATTCTTGGTTGCGTTTCGGATGTCAGCTGTCTCGCTTTGCGTGGTAGCTAAAGTGTCATTCAGTTCGAAAATTATTCCACTTCGCATTTGAGAAACAGCATCCTTAACTTGCTTTGCTACTTCTTTGGCTACGTTTTCTCTAACAGTTTTTATTTCTTGGCTTACTGTAGAAAGTTTATCTTCAATTACCGTTGAAAGTTTATGTTCAAGCGAGGCTAACATTTGTCTATTTTCCTCTTTCAAATCATTTTTAATGGAATTCACCATTTGGCGATTTTCCTCTTTCAATTGGCGATTTCCGTCCTGCATCATTTGACTTATTTGACTCAGTAGCTGTTTGAATACATCGTCTGTCACTACCCCTGAATTGGTTTCACCTGCCTCCCTTGTAACCAGTATATGGCTACGACTACAAGTGGCAGAAACTATGTTGGCATTGTCTAGTTCAGTACCGGTAACATTATGGTGTGAGGCACCAAAGTCCGTAAGATTTCCCACTTCACTTTCAACAATCGTTTCAATTGATGTCTCAGCCCTACTAATTATCGTGCAGGACCGTAAGCAACGCGACACTTCACTCGTTTCATTCTGTTCATTTGAATCTAGTGATGACATTGTATCGTCTGCCATAGCTCACTTATTTACAAACAGTAAGTCAATGAAGTTCGTTTGAGCTACGGCCGTCAGCTGTCGACAGATATGTAATTTATCGGTTGCGAGTCGGTTGTCACTGCTACGTCCAAGTTCGGAATGTCGGGAGTTGCACGTCACGAGAACAAGAGACTATTCTGGACCGTAGAGAAAGTATGGCTGCACACTGGTCAAAATAAATGAAAACTAAGGCTGGTCAGCTCCGTGAACAGGCAACGGACATTTAAAAACAAATGATATGCAACACACAACAATGTAATTTAAACATTACTTAAAGAAATTACCAGTCTACTAAATGCAATCTACTGAATTCAAAGCAAATTTTACTGCAACTACTAAAGATCGTCACAAATTGATTAGTGTCGGCTGAAATTAAGGAAGCTTGGCTACGGCTAACGAAATTTTAACTTACGTTATTGATGACTGCCTTGGGCATTGCAACTAGATTTTCGCACAAATTCTGTTCCAAAAAAAAACTCTCTCTTCCGTAATTTTCTCTGAATATCTCGTTCCTTTCGCTCAATGGAAATATTATTGGATGGCGTTTGATGTCATGTAACAAAGAAAAAGCACAAGATTAGCTACAATTCTTTATGTATATACCCACAATGCGTGTCTTATAGATATTTTTATTCCTTTCAGTTTTTTTTTTTTTAATTCGCGTCCCTGTTCTGGCGCCAATTATAACGATATGTTTACGTAATGTGGTTACATAAACATACAGTTATAAATGTCCCCGTTCGTAGTCGCTAATTATGACAATATGCTACTTTTGTGCTGTAACATATAGCTATAATCAGCGGTGGAAACATATTTGCGAACGCCGACCGTGTGCGGCTGTTTCTTGTTGGATCGTCTGATCAGTCGGAAGTCGCACTGCAGAGGAGAGTAAATGCCTATTCAAAATATAATTATTTAGGATAGCTCAACATGAATTTCCTAAGGGACCGTAGTTTATCACGCATTTACCAGTAGAATATGGCGCGGAGAAAATATTTCGCCGCATGCAACTTCCGTCCGAACTCGACGAAAGAATTCGTGACTGTGAACTCTCTATTTGGCAGAAACATAAAGAAAATTAAATAATTTCATGAAGAAGTGAGACATAGATTCTATATTAAATGAATAGTCCATACACCAGTTCCATTTAACTGAATTTATGGCAATTAATAGACGAACTTACACTGCAATGAAGGATTTAATATGGATGCCGTTTTGACTGGCACTTCTTGTAATAAAAACAATTCCTTTGACGTTTTCACATACACGTCACACAATAAATCTACTGCTAGGCACTTTTAGTATTACACATTTACTTTACACTAGAACAATATAATTTTTAACAATAATAATACGGCGGCAAGACATGCGCGTCCGACACAAGTTACAGGAGACAAGAGAAGAATGAGTAACTGTTCATCGAGAATATCTCGTACCTCAAAAAGAAATGTGTAAAAGTGTTCTTCTTCGGTCCGTTTTTCGCGCCGCGGTTTTCAAAGTCAATAACTCACTGCATCTCTGACGGCGCTTCGACAATAAACAAGTTACGTCACAGGTCGTTCACCTTTTACATTCTCGCACCAATATTTGCTAACTGTGGCTGTTGCCGAGCGACTACTCGATTAATGAATGATTTAAAATGATAAGGCAATCACATAATGTTACAAAGTCCCGCAGGCAGGGGCGATGGCAAGGGGGGGGGGGGCTAAGGGGGCTATAGCAGGCCCCCCCCCCCCCTTAATGGAGTACCATTTTATACTGGATAAAATGAGTTCAGAAATCAGCGAATATATTACTTCAACAGATTCAATCCTTTTTTTAAATAATTATGTAGCAATATGGGTTGCAATGTATTTCAAACACATTTTAACAAAAGAATAAGAGCGGCAAACAGCTTACTATCTAAACCAATAAGTATCATTTAACTTATAGTGGGCGACTTATTATTTATTAATATCCACTGGATGTATATTAATGTACCACTTACAATAATCATGAAAATTAAATATGCAAGGTACGCCTACCAACACTTAAATTACTAACCCCAGACAAAAACTTCAAAATCGCCGGACATCTGAGTCCAATCGTATTATTTTCCCGGGCACATACATTCTGTAGACGCGTTGTAGTGCTGGCAACGCCAGAGGGTGCGCGCTACCTACCGACCAATAGACATAAACTACACACGATAGTTACAGGAATGTGTGAAAGTGCATTATAGGGACGTTCATGTTGAAACATAGTACGCGTTTGTAGTAAGGAATATGAACGTAAATTAAGGCTGTTTTAATACAGCTCAATCAGTAGAAGGCAAATGATATATAATTATTCATTTGTCTGGCGAGCGGGGCAACGTCGGGGTGTATACGATCGCCGATTGTTGGCGGCTTCTCATTACCTCAATAAAGAAGTAAGGAAAATACAGGGTGTTCCAAAACAATCTTTACAACATTGATCATAGATATTTCAGAAACGTGTTAAAAGGTGATGTTTCCTTTATATATACATAAATGTAAAGGGCAGCCTCCGATACTAAATTTTAAAAACCAACCAAAAATTGATATGATAACCGTAAAGTCCGAAAGAGAAAGTAAATAAAATAACTCAAACCCGGAAACTGAGTGTAAAATTCATATAACGGCTGCAACCGAGTGAAGAAACCGACTGCACGAAAAAACAATCGACTGACCAATCGATTGTTAAAAACAGTCAATGGTCCTTCCAATGCTTCCTCGTGCTGTCAGCGAACACCTGTTTTCAGAGTACGATTATTGATATTACTGAAGTGTGTAACTGAGTAGTGTGACCGAATCATGCGTCGCGAACTGTCAACATGTTTCTGAAATAATAGTGTATTAGAGATTGGAGTGAGCGTTTAAAGACATTGCTGCAATGAATCGCAAGCTAGCTGATTATTTTGGCAAACCTGAGCATAGGGCCAAAAACTCGTAAGGAATCTGAAGCTTGCGCTATAGAACTGAAACCGTCACAGGCATGTGCATGCAGAGACTACAATTCCGACAGCACAAAACAATTGGTAAGAGTCATATCTTCTTAATTTTAAATAACACTTCCTTCATGTTACTGAAATTTTTTACTAGTAGTTATTAGTTTAATTATGTAGGATTAGCGCTATTATGTTTAATCGATAACTAATGATAAGAATACGACTGCTTGAAAACATAAAAAGTGAGGTCAATTTTTGAAGATGCCATTCGTCTATAAGGAGGTAAAATATTTTCTGCACAAACCAGCATTATTTAATTATTTTGTACTGAAAAATAACACTTTATTGTTGTATTTTTTTTTACTAAAGCTGGCCATGCGTATTTTTTGTATTAATAACATCGACAAAATTTGTAAGATGTGAGATGGTGGTTGTTTATTCTATGACTGAGGTCACAACTGTGTATGCTGTAATGACATTTGTTTAATGTTGCAAACTTTTCAGAGATACACACGCTTTTACACAGTTTACAATGTACCAATGTTAAAGACAGTTGTGAAAATGATGCATCTTGTCCTCTGAAATTTAACTAATCCTAAGCACAACAATATAAAATTTTAACTAGAACTTTCTTTACAAAATTATTCTTACAATTACGTTATGATGTTGCTTAGTACTACGATAAATCATCCGATTCCGTTTCAAAGTTCGGTTCTATTTAGGATGAAAATCAAGTCTACGGAGGATGGTTAGTTTTGTGACAAGTTGAGCAAAAGATTACCCAGGGTCGCTCGAGTTTACAGTGGACACAAGCTGGTGAACCAACAAGTTTACGCCTCTGCATGCGGTATTTACCTTTGCTGTGATGAGCTACCATATGCATTGCCGCTCTCTGCCTCTGAAATTCCTATAATAGCTTATTAAACCGTTGCTGAATTTTTCCCTATGTTTCTCGTTATGCGAGAAATTAAATACTCATCCCTAGCCTTGGAATATGGCAATATACACGCGCATGGCTGGAGCAGCGTGCATATTATAATGCCCTCTGAGTTCTCTCAAGAACAATTAACTGTCTGGTTCGTTTCTCCGCTGTTGGAGCTAATTCCTAGCTGGACGTCAGCCGCTGTGAACGCAGTGTTCACACAAATTTGTCCTCTGCGTCGTACAGAGCGCTATGCTCCCCATTCTGCACTTGACGCCCGGTCAGAGAAGAGTCCTCGAAAATTTCCGCCTTGTCTTTCTCGTAGCCGAACTGTCTCCCCACCTGGGTTCTTTCATTCTCCGTGTAACGGCTTTTTTCGACCAATAGGGTCTGCGTCACCTGGTCGGTCGGTCGTTGTCGCGCCTTGGGACGCGCCCTAAGTGCTTTCCGTGGTACCCCTGTGGTGTGGCCTTCTCCTCTCCTCACAGTTGCTTCCAAATCAAAACGTTATTCCTCGCTCCTTGTCTCATCTTCTGCTCATAGACATGCATCACATGATCGGTGTGTTAATACCGTCGATTGAGTGTCATCCCTTTTGCATTACATACTTACAGGCAAATTTGCTCATTACCACCAAATTAAGTTAGGTGTCGTATTCACCTTCCCGTTACGATATATAAAGCTCTTATGTAAGGTCTAAATTGACCTTCATTTATTCTGTCACCGTACAAATTATTTAAGTCTTTCTTTCTCAACAAGATCTACCAACTTTCAGTAATAGTCTATAAACATGTGAGAGCATTTCTGAAGTTTCTAAAAGCTTTTCAGACTACTAGCAGAAAGCTTATAGGCCTTCAGTAAATAATGTGATGCGGAATCTTTCCTGGTTTTGCTGTTATTAATCTGACTGCGACCGACTGATGGCACAGGGCGGAACCAACCAACGACCTTCACTGACATAGATCGCTAATCTCGTGCTAAATTTTGAACCCTTTCTGTAGGAACATTTCAAACAAAACTTCCAGGCGAAGGCCACTAAATTAAGAGAAACATAGTTTTTAATGTATCTTTGGACTCATAAATACCGTTCGCAGACCAGTTTCACAAACAAATAAGAGTTACAGTGTGTAAACTGTATCTTGACAGTCCTGAATTGGTAAAAGTCAGGTGATGGCAGTCACTTGTTCTGGGCTGCTGGTAACATTAGGTAGCTGAAACACTGTCTGAAGAAGCCTTTGTTGTCTGCTTTCTTACTCTTTACTGCTTCACTGTTCTGTGTCTTTTTTCCTTGTCATTACTGTACGGAATTGCTGGAGTTAGTACCTTCATTAAGCGTGTCAATACACAAGACCATTTCAATACTGTTTATCGAGGGAGTACATACGACTGTTTGTAGGGGGAAGGAGCAAGACCGAGAGATATGATGTTAATGTTTTGGAAGACTAATGGTGACTTTTTGGTGGTCATAATAAATTTAAGTTTTTATATATGTAAATAACGCTGTATAGCTTTGTGTTGAGCCACTTTTACGTAATGTTGACATTTAATGCATATTTAATTCACAGGAAGAAAGATGAGAAAGGACTGAAACATATTATGACCCATATGACAGGAAGAGCTGTTAAAGGCGCCTTACGTGATGATGAGAAGCTTAAGTTTTTAAAGAATACTTGGAAGCCTCCTGCTAACTTTCCTTATCCTACTCAATTAGAAGGGAAGCAAAATCGAAGATTTAAGCATAAATGGATGAGCCAATACAACTGGCTTTCATACAGTAAAATGTTACGTGATGGATTTTGTACTGCATGTGTTCTGTTTTCTCCTTCAGGCGCCGGAATCGGCTCCCAGGTACTTATTACAGCTTTCGATTATTCTAAATAACTGAAACCTTTAACTGGCTTGGTAAAAGACGTAACTAACTTGGAGGTGTAGTTTTTAAATGGAAACACTTCAGATACAAAAACAGAATTATTCAAATAGTTATCAGGCTTGCTTTCTCAGCAAAAATTTCTATGTTGCTAACATTTAGAGTACTTGCAAGGTTTGGTGTTTGCGCTATTTTTTCTTTACTTAATTCTTTACCTAAGACAATTTTAATTTATTTTTATAGACGTTGAAAACACTGGTAAAAGAACCATTGGTCAAATACAAGAAGGCTACGGAAGATCTTCTTCATCATGAAAACACAAAATATCACAAATTTTCCACGGAGAAGGCTATAGAGTTCACCAAGTGTATGGAATCAAGTAAAAAGAGTATTGCCGTTGTCCTCAATACCAATATATCTTCAGTTATTGAAGAAAACCGGAAACGCTTGAGGCCTATTATAAAGACTATAGTCCTGTGTGCTAGACATAACCTACCTTTACGAGGACATCGTGATCATGGTTTAATTCCTCAGCTAAAAGAAGAAAAAACTGATGATCTTCTACAGGGAAAACATGGAGTGTTTCAGAGTCTTTTGGCTTTTCGTATGGACCTGTGGCCGAAACAGTTCTATGATAAGTAACACAGTCCAAAACGAAGTCATAAATTGCATTGGTGACGCCATTCGCTCCTCAATATCGAGGGATGTGAAAAAGGCTAAATTTTTTAGCATTATATGTGATGAAACAACTGCTGTCAACACTAAGGAACAGATGACATTTTGTGTTATGTACATTGACATAGAGACCTTTGTTACCAAAGAAGCCTTTCTGGGTTTTACTGAGCTTAAATCAGCTACTGGCATTTCGATTGCAGAAGCCATCGATGAAGAACTCAAGACACTGGGGCTGAGCTATCAATATCTTTGTGGACAGGGCTATGATGGCGGCTCAAACATGGCTAGGAGATTTAAAGGAGTTCAAGCTCTTATTTTAAGTAAACAACCGTTGGCTATTTATACCCACTGTTTTAGCCACTCTTTGAACTCGTGCGTTTCTAAGTCTTGTGATACTCCAATAGTTAGAAATATGATGGGAATTGTAGGATCAGTTTCAGCATTCTTGTCGGCCCCTGCAAACAGAAAAAGTACCCTGGAGGAGGTTATATCACGACTACCGTTCACAGAGTCAAAGAAAACCAAGGTGAAGGCAATGTGTTCAACAAGATGGGTGGAAAGACACGATACCCTTATTACTTTCAAGGAGCTGTTTGTCCCGGTCGTGACCTTGCTTGAAGAACTTTCAAGTAGTCGTGAAACCAACGCAGAAGCGGCTAGTAAAGCTTGTATGTTTAGTTCTGCTCTCCGAAGAGGAGACTTCGTAGTAGCGTTAGCAACTGCAGCATATTGTTTCTCTTTAACTCTAAGACTAAGCGAACAGCTCAAAAGTTCTAAAATGAATTTAACAACTGCCTTAAATCATGTCAATGCTGTGCTTGAGGTGTTCAACAATATAAGGACGGATTCGGAAATAGAATTCGGAAGTATTTTTGAAGACGCTGTTAAACTGGCAGAAGATATTGGAAGTGTAATAGCAATGCCAAGAACTATTTCAACACAAACCAAAAGAGACAACGTTCCTGCTTCAAACGCCGAGGAATACTTCAGGCGAACAGTATTTTTACCTGTTGTGGATAGTTTTATTGCCGAGCTAGAAACAAGATTTCCCCAAGATTTTCGCACCATATTACCACTTGAAGGACTTATTCCTGCATACTGTTTAAAATACAGTGAGGATGAAGTGATCCAGGCATCCGAGAAATATTAACGGTTTTTGGATAGTTCTTCGCTTTTAATGAAAGGAGAACTGAAACTATGGAAGAAAAAGTGGGTTGATGAAAGTAAAAGACCTGAAACAGTAACTGAAGCATTAAAGAACAGTAACAAGCAGTTTTTCCCAAATGTATATGTTTCACTCCAAATATTTGGGACTATTCCTGTCACCACAAGCACTCCTGAACGAAGTTTCTCTACTTTGAGACGAATAAAGACTTATTTGCGTAACACAATGGGACAGGTGAGACTAAATGGATTGGCTCTTGCAAATATCCATAAAGAAAGAGGTAGGGACATCGAAAATCTCATTGATATGTTCAGTAAAAAGAAACAGAGGCGAATGAGCATGAAAAATTGGGCAGAAGACGGAAATATACAGTGAATTTTGTTACAGATTTTTTTTATATTCATGTCTAGTTCGTTTCTACATTCATGTCACCTTCTGTATCCAGAAAATTAATGAAAATTTATTTGTTGTAAGTCGACCTTTCTCATGGTTTATGTAATTTATAAAATCTCCCATGTGAAAATAAGTTTCTTTTACGTTGAACTCCAAAACAGTTACCAAAAGCTACTTTAAGCAACACCAAATGTTACCAATTTGTCGGCGGACCCCAACTCTCCTTTTGTTAGGTGATATTCCACTCCCCCAATACCCCCCCTCCCCCAATTCGCCTCCCCGCCTCGACCAACTTCTAGAACCGCCCCTGCCTGCAGAGGAAATCGCCACTGCGGACCCTTGAAACAGCACAGTGGCTCCTGGCAGCCACCTGTTGCTAGCTAATGCCACACGCCAGGAATACATCGCTTCTGCAGATCGTTTGACTCACCCCACAGCTCACTAATTTACAAAACTCGTGCGCCTTTTGTGTAGACAGCTAGAAAAATGAGTCGACACGTGTAATGTCCCAATGTCGTACTCTCACAGGCATTCTTTGAAACAGGGAATTAAATGCTTTACTCCGTGCGATCCATTAATGGTTTCTAAACTGAAGAAAAATCGGCAGTAACGCATTGTACGTAAGCTGAGACACGGACTCATTGTACCTAGCTCATCTGACGCAATCGCGACTACTAACTCAACCTCGCTGGCCATTAGAATTGCAACAGCAAGATGATTAGCAATTAGCGAGACCTAACTACTTGTGCGGAATGATAAATTAATTAATTGGAGTGTTTCTGTTGATCTTGTAAGTCAGCATTATTCAAGAAAAGGAACGAAGAGAACAGTTTTGTCACATTCGGGATAACAAGGGTTCACACAGTCGTCCGACCACCCTCATTATGCCCTTCTGTTTGGTACCTTACAACGACTGAGGTCAATGCCTGGCGGGGCCCACTGAAGAGGTTCACAGTTCACTCCTTTAACCAACATTGTTCAATTCGTGGTTGTGATATTTCTCCGAAGATATGGTCATCTACTCGTCGTTTTAACCAGGTCTTTAATTTTTCTATGAGGAAATGTTGCAGAAATACTGATACATGTATACGTATATTACGAGACAAGTGTATTACGAGAAAAGGGAAATTAAATGCCCATTGGTAAGCGTTCCTCTGACATAAGAAGATACAGTCTTAAGAACACATAACACGAATGATAAAACCAACACTTTTCATCTAGAGGTTACAGAGTTTAGAGCCACCTTCATAATTCCTGCTTTAGTGTATCCTTTTAATGGTAAATCAACCACCCAGAAAAGGTGTCCTTGTGGCCATTAAAATCGTAACACTAGGAAGATTAACCAATAACGAATCTGTACTCATTGCGTGTATATGCAAGAGCAGCATGAATACACGTTTAAATTTGCATGTGATCTGGGTGTGTACAGAGTGTGACATTCACACAACTGCCTCCTCACTCAGGGATATTGATTTTAATTCGGTCGTCCATCGTGCTGAACTGAGCCTAGAGGGGAGATACGGACACATCATCTAGAGCTGCTTCAACTCACTGCCACAGTTCAACCACTGTAGTGACTGGCAAGTGCTAGCGTGCTAGTCGTTCGACAACACACTACCAGACGTTTTCAATCTAGAGAACGCGTTGGCGAAGGCAACAAACCAACACCCTCAATCACATGTCGTATCTACTGCTTTATTTTCGTCTCCTCTCAAACATATAAGTATTACAGAGATGAATCGCAAATACAGAATTTATTTAATCCTCAACAGCCTCACCACCTGGTCAGTATCAAGTGGGATGACCCGTTGCACCAGCCGACTAATATTTCTTCCTTCTGGGGTATGAGGCTTTAAGGTCCTGCGCGTCAAATACATAACACACGGATACGACACAAACAAAGCAACTGGGGCAGTGTTCCTGGACATCGAAAAGGCCTTTGACCGTCTGTGGCACAACGGCCTCACACGCAGACTCAGCGACGGAGGGTTCCCGACGGGCTCTTACTTCTCATACGCTCATATCTCGCGGACAGGAATTTCAACACCGACGTGCAGGGCCAACAATAAACATGACATGGTATCCAGGCTGGAGCACCCCAAGGAAGCATCCTAAGGCCCATACTGTCTAACCTCTACATTAATGACCTTCCAGCTACACGCAACTCGATGGTGGCAATCTACGCAGATGAAACTGCCATCCTCGAGCAAGACTGGAAACCGTCCAACATTAACTCACGACTACAAACTGCTCTCAGAGAGGCAGAGCCTTGGTTGGTAAAATGGGGTGTTAGAATAAACGTCGAGAAGTGCGAAGCCGTTCTGTTCAGTAGAAGATCGAAACTACTGCGAAAACATCAACGCTGCAACCCAATAACACTACATGCAATCCCAAAACGTTTCCGTGAGAAGGTCAAATACCTTGGTGGCTAGCTGGACCGGAAACTACTCTGGGGGGGGGGGGGGGGGGGAGCGACCAATAAAGCAAACGCGAGGACCAAACTATCCTATGCTTAACAGGCGTAGCACTCTGAATAGGAGGGTGTCCAGGTCCATGTACATCACACTTATTAGACCTCTGATGACGTATGCTGCTCCCATATGGGGATACGCTCCGCCCACACGCCTGCGCCGTCTGCAGCTCATACAAAACAAAGTACTCAGAATCATAAGCAATGCACGGCGTTACACACGAGCCGCGGATCTTCACCGGGAATATCGGCTAGATACCGTCTTGCAGGTATTCCAAAAACTCTCCATACGACTTTACAGAAACACGAGACACTCGCGTAACCCGTTTATTCTTTATCTGGGGAACCAAGACCACAACCATAGATGGAAACATAATAGACCAAAGACACTATTAGAAGGGAACTAAACATCTATGGTCCGTAGCACGCTAACACAACAGTACTGGCGAGCCCCTGCAACATAGCTACTACTGGCAACCCGCCGAAAAACAGGCAATCGCAGGCAAGCCGTACAGTACACAACACGCAAACCAGCCATACACACCCACCCTACACTGTGATCTGATCTATGGCCGATCGCCAACTAATGTGTGACGACCTCGAACTATTACAGGGACGCAGCGGCTGCAGCGCGCCCTGCAACGAGCACCCGCAACGACGAGGGTAACAATGCACGATACCTCGCACTAACATAACCTCACCTTGCATGCACTGTCGCAGCTATCAAGCCGCTACTACCCTTACTACCAGTCCTACTGTGGCAGGGGATTTTCTTCTCTTGGTGCTTGCCTTGGCACTTTCTTCCCCTCTGCCCTTACAAACCGTTACCCTTCGATCGCTTTCGTTCACTTTCTGTCTCCTGATGGACCATGTCAGTGAGTAAGTAATCCTACCCAGAAGCACGGACAACATCAGAGCCCGCATCCTGTGACTCCTGATTCTAAAACTAACATGTTATGTGGTGGTGGCAGTAGAACTTTTTGGTTGGTCATCACGTCGGTGTGGGCGTGGAGGGGCACCATTCTGTAGGAAAAAAAGGCGGAGAAACTGACTGGAAGGGAAGGAAATATTGATGTCAGCTGCATCCGGGAATTTATACAGAGACAGCGATGACGAGTGAAGATGTGTGCCGGACAGGTATTCGAGACCGGGATCTCCTGCTTGCTAGGCAGTTACGTTAACAACTGTGTTACCCCAACCCGCGCTGACAATCTTGGCGCTCCTCCCAGCAGGGTGTCGTGCGGTTTCCTACCGTGAGATTTCCTACCATGGGGTTTCCTACCGTGGGGTTTCCTACCAGGTGGTTTCCTACGAGCAGTGGCACACTAAACCTGTCAGAGACCCGGGCCGGCTAAACAAATCGAGGCTCCCCTTGCTGCCCTCTCCCACCCCCCTCACAGGATCTCTCCGAGAGTTTCAAACGCAAACGGAAGGAAGTCCCACATTGCTTATCGTCTTCATTTTGTGTCGTGATAATTTACAAGGTATAACGTTATTTTACGTAACACTAAAAGCATTGAGCGAGCGGGGTGTATAAAAATAAATTCCTATTTCCCAAACCAAGAGGAATGTTACTGTCTACACAAAACTTCGTTCAGTGCGTGGTGGAGGGTACTTTGCTTACAGATTTCAACAAAAGCCACAGTGTCGCTCCGATCTTGATGAAATTTTGTACATTTGATCTTCAAAACAAGAGCAACCTCACTGTCTACGTGAAATTTCATACGGTGTATGGCGGACGGTGCCTTACAACAGAATTACACACCATTTGACTGAACAGCTTTGGAATTGGCTCATGTATGTATGTTTTCGTGGTGAAGGCATTTACACAAACCAACGTATGGCGGATGGTTGGTCTACCTTTAAATAAATTCAACATCGTATCGTCAGTCAGCATGAAAGTTGGCAAATACACGTATTTTTTCATAGACGGGGAAAGAGGAGATGGTATGACGGAGGCGGAGGACGAGATATACGGAGAGAGGAGAAAGTGATGGTGGCGTGGAGGGGGGAGGAGGTGCATCCAGAGAAGTGAGAGAAACAGATTAAAAGAGAGAGTAAGCAGCAGGTAAACAGAGAAAGGGGGAAGGTGATGAATGACTAATGGAACACAGTAATAAACACATAAATTAGGGGTGTTATTGTGAATTTGATGTACTATTAGAAAAAGCGGAGGAGGAGGTGGACAGAGACGGGAAGATGGATGGAGGATGAAGTGTTGTGAGAGAGGGGGGCAGATGGAGGAGATGGAAAGAGAGACGGTTGGGCGGAAGGAGGAGGTGGATAGAGAGACGAGATTGGACTAAATGGACAAGAGAGATGAGGGAAGAGTGGATAAACTGACATAAAACTGGGATGAATAAATATCCGGGCAACGCCCGGTTTACAGTTAACAATTAGATAAAGATTTACGCGACAATGGGCGTGTTCGTCTGAAAGAAATTAGATAATATTTCCCTATGGTTAGATGAGGCGCATAAAGTCTCGATAACTAGAGTGTTGTTCTTGATGTCTACGGATGATAAACTTTAGTTGCTTAATACAGATGACTCCACTAATGTTACTCTAGTTGAAATTTCATCTTTCTAAAATGAACTGCGTAATAATCAGCTGAAAAATGCTCCTGTTGGAGCACAATAAAGGCAAATATGATCGTGTTTAAAAGTCTCTGGCAAAAAAGTGGGCAACCAGCTGTCTGAGTCCTCATTCTGCCTTCCACACCAAAAATTCTGGAAGCTTCACAGTACGAGTGACCATTTTATGTGAGAAATTTACCAAGTAAAATTTCAGATATGTTGAGATAAAAATTCAATATATAGCAGATTGTGTATTAGAACTTTAAAAATACCGTTAAAAGCGCACTTTTGTGAATGAGATCCGCCAAATACAAATAATTAGTTTCGTATGGCATATATGACGAAACTCCAGAATCAGCAAGTTCGAAATTATTGATGCTGATCGACGACGACACAGTCTGGGAAACGGCGACAACGCCTCGACTGAGGGTGAGGGACTGGGGTAGACAACCAGTGGGGGAGGCTCAAATCCCAAACACCTCGTCAGGGAACCGGTTGCTCTGGGCAGCTTCGCTACCTGCTGCACCCTTGTAGGAAACCCCACGATAGGAAACCCCACGTAGTCCCCAGCAGTACCACATTCCTGTCTGGCGCCACCTAACTGCAGTCCCCTCCCATGTCCTTCACGCTGGCGACTTCGAGATTCCAGCAGGAAGTCGAACGTGTTTGTGCATCCGCGCTGAAGCAAGTGCTGACGGATGCGAACAATACCGAACTATCAGTTTAATTACACATGGTTGCAAAATACTAACGCGAATTCTCTACAGAAGAATGGAAATGCTTGAATATGTCATCCTCTGGGAAGATTAGTTAGGATTCCTTAGAAAGGTATAACAGGCAACCCAATACTGACCCCACGACCACTCTTAGAAGATAGTTTAAGGAAAGACAAACCTATGTCTATAATATTTGTAGAGGTATGAAAAACTTACAGGAAAGCTGACTGGATCACTCTCTCGGAAAATTTCAATGTAACAGGAGTAAAATAAAGGGAGTGGAAGGCTATTGACAACTTGTACAGAAGCCAAGACGGCGGTTATAAGAGTCGAGGGGCGGGAATGGGAAGCAGTGGCTGATAAGGCGGTGAGACAGAGTTGTAGCTTATCCCCGATGTTATTCAGTCTGTACACTGAGCAGGCAGTACTGAAAACTAAAGAAAATTTTGGAGTAGGAAATAATGTGCAGAGAAAAGAAATCAAGACTATCGGGTTTCCGCCGGTTGTTCGCCGCTTTCTTGCACCGATATTTCAACTGCGTAACCCGCAGACTTCTTCCGTTGCTGCCTGATACTGATTCCAGTGTGGAACGAGTCCGGTATTTATGACTACGTCGTGCCAGGCCCGCCCCGCATCATGCACCGACCAATAGCAGCGACTGTAGTGCTCTCCTCTGGCTGCGGCACTTCCGAACGCTGTGGTCAATACCCGTTGTCAATCTCGCTGTTGCAGTTCTGAACGACGTCCAAGTCGTGCTAGACATTTTATCTTCCGGTTGTCGTCACCTGTGATCTTGGTAGGACGCTCTGTAACCGTTGCGTGCCGTGTCAGGCGTTCCATGCGAGGTCCGTGCCCACCAGGGGCGGCTGCAGTGTTGTTTTCAGGCCGTTGTTGATCAAACTGTCGCTCGAGACCCGGTAGAGCGTCCTCAGGTATTGATCTGTTGTCTGAGGTACCATTCCGTGTGCGTCCTATGCTACATGCACCGAACAGTTTTCTCTAATTCCGTCTTCATATTTGTGTCCCATGGGGTATTCATGTTGTTCCCTTTGAGACTTCAGGAGAACGAGTCCCGAATTCGAGGCAGAACTCAACTGGAAACTGGTGTCGCGGTTAATAATACTCTCCGTGACCTTAATCTCAATAGATTAATCCTGCCCCAATATCTCGATGTATGTGTTACAATCTTGGCATCGTTATAGTTCACAGAATGAGTGAATTTTAAACAATGCACGACAATCTCTGACTTGGTTTCCTGTGTCAGTATAGTGTGCCTATGATGTTCTTTGCACCAATGGCAACGGTACTAGTCGTCTGGCCGATATATTCCATCCCACATGAAAAATGTATGTGGTAAAAGCCTGGTTTCCGCAGACCCAGGTAAACCTTCACACTCCCTGGAACAGCCTTAAGCTTGGTGGGTGGATGGAACACGCTCTTGATGTTATGTTCGAGGAGAATTCTACTGATTTTTGCAGATATCGGCCCGACATATGGCAAATATCCAACTTTCTCATATCATCTTTAACCTCTTAACGAACCACTGATGGGTAAACAGACCGCGGTGCCTGTTGAACATATCTAGAAGAGTATCGGTTTTTGTAGAACACAGATTACAAGTGTTCTATCAGCGTCGCCAAATTATTCGTGTCTGTTCAACCAGTTCTGAGTAAACTATTTTTCTACGTCGGATAGTGGTAACTGCTGGCGTGCAGTTACAAGTCGGAGTGTGTTTCGGGTAGGCCTACGCACTGTGACTGAAGATACCACCTGCCTTCCTCTTGACAAGTACACCTAGGAATGGGATAGCCCATCCATCTCCGGTTCCATGATAAATTTAATGTTAGGATGGCGTGAGTTTAGGAGGTCCAAGAAAACGTGGAGATTTTCCCTCCCGTGATGCCATGTAAGAAAGGCGTCTTCCAAGTACCTAAAAAAGCATTGCAGTTGATCTGGGGCCGATGTAAGTGCCTCATCTTCAAATCTCCCCATAAGGAGATTGGCCATCATCGGTGAGAGAAGGCTACCCATTACCACCCCTTTCATTTGCACGTACAATTGAGCCCCTTGTAGGAGATACGTCGAGGTAAATATGTGTCTCAATAAGTCAAGTAGAGAACCGTTGAACTTTTCCCTATCAGATTAAGTGGATCATTCAGTGCTACGCGGGTAAACAGGGGCACCGTGTCGACACTGACCGTGATGTCAGATACCTTCACCTGTAACTGCCTCAGGCGTTATAGGAAATCCTCTGAGTTACGAATGTGACGGGCACACTTTCCCACTTATGGGGAGTGAATCTTCTGTAGGTGTTGAGCAGTGAGGTAGGTGGCTGCGTCCGTATTGCTGACTACTGGACGTGGAGGAACGCCTGCTTTTTGCACCTTAGGCAGACCGTAAGGTGTTGACGTCACTGGTGCTTTTGCTCTTAGCTGCTTAACGATCTTTTCTGGAAGGCCGATTTCCTTTAGAAGAGCCCAGATCTTCTTATCCACATTGTCTTGTGAAGTCGCTGTCCACTGGTATTTATACTGGGTCGTCCAGAAGTTGTCCCACCTCACTGTCATAATCTGCCTTCTGTAGGACGAGGGTAGCATTTCCCTTCATCTGCTTGTAACACCACAACGCTATCATCTTCCCTGAGTTGTTTAAGGGAAAACATCCCATCTCCAGAGAGGTTTCGTGAGCGCTCTGCGAATCTCCCCTCGCACTTCTTCAGCATCATTGCCAGTAAATTTCAGGGCCACCTGCTCCATTGCACTAACGAAGGCCGCCGCAGGAACATTTATGGGGGTACTCAGAAATTAAGACCCTTGTCGAGCACACTCAATGTGGTTGCGTAGAATCCCTTCTCACTCAGGCTGACTACCGTGCGAGCGTCCTCGTTCGGCTGCGCCTTGTTATTAAGACGTTCAAACTTGGCTAGTTGGCAGGACGCGATTTCTTCCTTGTGTACTCCGCTATTGACCAAAAGATGCCATCAACTCGATCCAAGACTTGTCTGGTTAGAAGGTTTTGTATAAAATAGTGTAGAGACAGCAAAACTCTTGATGTCACATCACGTCGGTCACCTATGTCACGTACTCTCTCCCTCACCAAAGCTAAGCTCGCTCGATGGTTAATTCTCTTGATCAGTCTCGAACTGACGTCATGTTTAATTTTAGCAAGCACTGGAACCACGTGCTCTTCTCGGTGTCTAGGCCGGAAACAGAGAGAACAGAGCTTTTCCACATTTCCTTGTCAAAACTTATCCATCGTTCTAATTATGACATAGAGGGAGAAGTACCCACATCCTAAAGGCCTGGTACTGTCGAGCAAGAAGAGATATTCAGAATGCAAGCACTCATTCAGTATGCTCATACTGAAGGATGTGCCACTCACAGTCTCTGAAAGCCGAGGCTGGAACTCCTTAGAACAGTGTTCGAGCATCTGAAAGCGCTTACCAGGTAAGAAAACCAGGACCAATGAAGTCGCTAAAGATAGGTGCTCCAGCGTCTTATGATTTCCGAGCTGACCTGCTGCTGTAGGGATAACGTCGTGGACCGTTAGAGGGTGAGGGTCTAAATTAGGACCCTCACTTTCAAATTTTGTTGTATACATCTACATCTACATCTTCATCGATACTCTGCAAATCACACTTAAATCCCTTGAAGAGGGTTCATCGAACCACCTTTACAATAATCCTCTGTTATTCCACTCTGGAGCAATGCGCAGGAAAAACAAACAAATATACCTTTCCGTGCGAACTCTAATTTTCCTTATTTTATAAACATGATATTTTCTCCCGATGTATGTTAGCGTCAACAAAATATTTTTGCACTCGGAGGAGCAAACTGGTGACTGAAATGTCGCGATAAGGTCCCGCCGCAACGACAAACGCTTGTGATTTAATCATGCCCATCCCAAATCCCTCATCATATCCGTGAAACGCTGCCCCCTATATAGGGAAGGATGGGGAAGGAAATCATCCGTGCCATTTCAAAGGAATCATCCCGGCATTTGCCTCAAACGATTGAGGGAAATTACAGGAAATCTAAATATGGATGGCCGAATGCGAGTTTGAACTGTTGTCCTCCCGAATGTGAGTCCAGTGTGCTAACCACTGCACAGTCTCGCTCGGTCTACTACGAACTGTGGCTTCTCTGACAGTAAATCACGTATCCACTTGCATAAGTGAGGCCATATCAAGTTCAAATGGCTCTGAGCACTATGGGACTCAACTGCTGAGGTCATTAGTCCCCTAGAACTTAGAACTAGTTAAACCTAACTAACCTAAGGACATCACAAACATCCATGCCCGAGGCAGGATTCGAACCTGCGACCGTAGCGGTCTTGCGGTTCCAGACTGCAGCGTCTTTAACCGCACGGCCACTTCGGCCGGCACCATATCAAGTAAGCACGCTATTTGACTACAAGCCACTTGTGAAGTACGGTGTCAAAAGCCTTCTTGTTTAGTGGTACTTAAGATAGGTAAATAAATTAGTGAAATCAATGTGAAGTGAAGTATAAATTAGATAATAAATGAAAAACTTAGTTTAGTTTAGAAGAGTTACACACTGGCAAATAGCGGACAGTGCAGCAGAGGCAATGACCGTGAAGTCGGCACGTTCAGGAGAAGCCATCGCCGTCCCCATATAAGCGGAAGCTGTAGATTCAGCCGTCAGGGCATCGCCCGACCGGCTCACGTGTTTCTCAGTTGTCACATGTGATCAAAGGCCCTCGCCTACATTCCCAGAGCCAATGACCGACGTTAAGAAGATTCTTCGAGAAGCTGTTCAAGAAGAGGCAATGACCGTGAAGTCGTTCACCTCCAGTGAATAAATACGCAAGACGCAGTGGGCCCGACAGTAGTAGTTTGCTGTTCAGTTTTGGTTCGAGTGCAGTTACAGTACAGTTCAGTCGGTGCTGAAGACCATCATGCAGGAAGAGACTACATCGTACACAGAAGCACCAAATCCGCCGCTGTAATGGGATAGCAAGCAGCAGCCTCGCCGCCTGAAGACAGAAGTCAGAAGGTATTTGAAGACTGATTTTTACGTACCCGGGTGACTCGTGAGGATGGGAAGGAGACGGCCTCACATCAGCAGTCACCTGTGAGCTGGTGATGAAGATCTGACAGCCGAGGACTGGCACGCTGGAGTCTGTTCTTCGAGTCCGGGACGCTGGCCGACGCACAACACTGACACACGCGGCCGCATAGAGAAGAGTAACACAGGGACGCCACATCCGAGGTATCACCATCCAATTCACGACTTCGTTCTCAATAATTAAAGGGGCCTCCTCACGATGCGTGTCTCCAGTCAACTGGGCGAAACAGTGACACGAGATACACACCGCCAGGTATAATCAGACGCCGTCGCTCACGCAGCAGAGGCTTCGCAAACGACACAGCTGCCACTCTCCCAACCAGAACAATCCAGTAAGGAAACCATTGTACAAATCTTCAATAAAAGTTATGTTATGTAAAATGCTGTTTCATTCTACCTCATACCCGAGCCAAGGAAGAATTCACCCTGCCCACGTGTTGTTAAGAGAGGAAAAGTAATTTATTTAGTGTTTTTCACCCTGACATAATGCTTTAGAATTAAATGCCCTTTGCAGTAATGCTCATCCTGACAATTGACTAGCATCAAAAGAGGTCACCCAGTTACATTCTGGAAATCTAGAAAAACGGAATCAATATTAAATCCTCTGCAGATTCCACTCAACACATCTTTGAGTATGCAGCTACTTCTGTTTCATAAGAACGATGGTTTTTAAATCTTCGAGGTAAAAGTTTGATCACAATATATGTTCCAAAATCCGACTGCATATCGACGTTGATGCTATGGTTCTGTAATTTTGTGGATTACTCCTATTGTCTTTCTTGAGTATTAGTGCGACCTGTGAAATTTTCCTGTCCTTGTGTACGGATCTTTCGACGAGCGAGCTGTTGTTTATATTGTTAATTGTGAAGCTATTGTATCAGCGTACTCTCATAGGAACTCAATTCACATACATTCCGGACCGTAAAAATTGTTTTTTTTTAAATGATTTGAGTTGCTTCACTACTCCGAGGGCATTTAATGCAAAATTATTCTTGTTGGCAGCTGTTCTTGATTCAAATTATGAAATATTTAATCCGTCTTCTTTGTTGAAGGAATTTGGGAGGGCTTTGTTTAGCAAATCTGCATTGGTAGTACTGTCATCGATATTATTTCCTTTGTTATCGCGCAAGAAAGCGCTGATTGTGCCTTCTCGCTAGATATATAACATACGAGCAAAATCTCTTTGGATTTACTACCAGGTTTCCAGACAAAAGTCCTTTATGGTAACTAATAAAAGCATTTCATGTTGATATCCGCACTACATTTCGAGCTTTTGTAAAAGATCGGCAATTCTCCAGCGGTGTTATGATACGGTTTGTGTAGTCGTTTTTTAATTTGTTTGGTATAAATCTTTCAGTTGCTTTCGATACTATCTGTTTGAGTTCCAGCTATATCAGGGTACATTGTTAATGAAGGAGGAATGGAAATTGTCTCTCAGTAAACAGTGAAGCGAATTTTTATCTGGTTTTTTGAATAGAAGTATTTTTAGTGGATTTAGGAGTTACGGTACTTACTCTCGCTACAACAACCCTGTGTTCACTAATTGCTGTATCCGTTTTGATGCTCGTTACTCGCTCAGGATAATTTGCTCCTAAGAGATCAACAGTGTTTTTACAATCATTTAGGATTCTAATAGGTTCGTGAACTAATTACTTGAAATAATTTTCACAGAATGTGTTTAGCACAATTTCGCATGATGTTTCATGGGTACCTTCGGATTTAAACACGTATTTTCACCAACATATCGAGGGCAAGTTAAAGTCACCACCAACTATAACTGTTTGAGTCGGGTGCGTGTTTGAAATTAGACTGAAGTTTTGTTTCAACCTTTCAGCAAGTGTATTATTTCAGCTGGGAGGTCAGTAAAACGATCAAGTTATTATTTTATCCGGTTGTCAAGAATGACATGTATCCATACTAACTCACAGGAACTATCTACTTCCATTTCGGTACAAGATAAACTGCTTCTAACAGCAACAAACACGCGACTGCCAGCTGTATTTAGCCTATCCTTTCTGAACACCGTTAGGTTCTTCGCAAAAAATGTCACCCAAGCATAACTTTAAGTATCTATAACGATTAGAATATCAGTACTTTGTAATAGCCACCTTCAGTTGGCTCCACCCTGTGCTCTTCATGGCATCTGGAAGGACCCGTTCCACATCTGGATTGGGCCCACCGGGTATGAACATGGGCTTTCTTCCCTTCCTTGGCAGCCATATCCCTAAGGGTCTCCATAACGCGCCTGACATTGGACCTCCCAGCTACCAATGATCCAACCCTTTGTGAGTGCCCGGATCTTGCAGGCCGAGAGGTTTCCTTTGAAATAGGGCAAGCGACTGCATCTGACTGAGGGACATCGTCAGCCGCAGATAGCACCTGGAATCTGTTTTTCAGCCTAACCGGAGTGGCCTCCCCGGGAAGTCTTCTGTAGCCTGCCCCCTCCCCCTTCACATTCAGACGTCGTTTCAGAACACCCACACCGTTGTTTGAGGAACTGTACATTCCTGTCCTTGCCTTCTTGTGGACTTGAGAGAGCTCTGTGTGAACGCGTCTCGGATATGCTCTACGTTAGCATCGCACGTGCGTTGCTGACCAATGCCCTTCCCTGTGGGTATACAACCCACATTCAAGTATTTTGTATACCACTAATAAATCTACAGGTGCAGAGGCGGCTTCTTGCTGTATCGCCGGCGAAATGACGTTGGACGTGAACAATGGACTGAACTCACGCAAATTCCAACACACACAACGATTTCTCTTGTAAAGTTGTAGCCATGCTGTAGTGTTGGCGGAGTGGTTAACTCTCTGGAGTTTCATACGTCTAAAATTTCTCACACCGTCATTCAGCGACCTCACGTGGAATTTAATTCATTTTCTCTAGCCACTTAAGAAACGGGATTGGTTCACCAGAAAAGTTTATGATCTATTTAATAGTACACCTTTGCCCAATCCTAAAGTCGACGAGACGTCAAAACCAACTTTCCACGTCTTCACAGCATAGGCCGAAGGTCCAACGCAGTTCTAGAAATCAGGTGGTAATGGGATCCTAGTAATCAACTTTTCATTATCTTCCTTCCTTCCTGGAGATTACTAAAATCTTTCGTTATTTTGTTTAGAGATGAAGGGTAAAGAGTGAAGCAGAGCGTCATGGAGTAAATCGGCCATTGTTAGCATCCACATCCATCCCTCTTTCTGAGTTGTCTTTTAAGTAGGGAACTATTCCTACGACCAACAAAGCTAAACAGTTTCTTTCATTGCATTAGTCATAAATTTCAGTAAATAGTCCGATAGTAAATATATCATGATCAGACACCTGAGATTCTCAGATTAACTGCTAGTTGCGTTTACTGTAAACAGTTACCAGTGTTACAACACAGCCCAATGTGCAGCCGCAGCAGAATCAGAAAATTCGGTGACTTTGTAGAATACATCTTGTGAGGAACATCCTCATCAGACTTGAGAACATTTAACTAATTATATTCACGTTACACCGTTCTTGTGATTGATATATCGCTGTATCCGAATAAGAATACTGAAGATCGTAGTTTCAGGAACATGCAAACAAGTTGTTAAAATCTAAATTGTCATCTTATATCTCGTACTTAGATGCATAATCCTGCGGAATGGAGGAAGATTAATACGTACAACCCACGGCGACATGCACGGTGCAGTGTCTTTACCTTCTAATGCCTAAGAAAACTTATGTAATACATACTTTACTGAACATGTAAACTTCTATAGAATGTTTCGAGAAACTTCAATGGTAATGTTAATGCTAAGATGATAATGACATTCAGTATGAACGCTGTCCTACGAAACACTTCAACTCTGTACCACATAATGAATGGTTCTAAGTAGTGGAACAGTAAATTGCGATAATGAGAGGCAATAGTGAAAATGATTCCGCATCTGGGATTATTTTTTAATTCTTTATTCCTAAAATTCTTTTCAGATGTATCTAACCACATATTTTAATTCACTTCCACCTTCATGTGTACTGAGCATAAAGGACTTAATGGTAATCAGACAAATAGGTTCGTACGTAGTGACAAAACACGTTATTTAATTGGCATGCTTGTTTTACTATTGCATTTTTGCATAGCATATATCCCGAAGATTTAATCTAAGATGGCGAAGGGTCGGAGGGTTGCAGATGAACCGTTCAACAGACCTGTTTCCTTCGAACGTATATTTACTGCTTGTAGGAACATGCACACACCTGAGCTGGAGTTAAAATTTAGCAGCGTGCACTCTCGATTACTGCACTGCATCTACGCTAGTTTCACGTGGTTTAGCGGAGACGTATCCGCTGCTCGTTTTGTCAGTCTCATGAGGCTCAAGCTGAGAGCATCGTAAGTGTAGATCCACTGAATATGTGTGAGTTCATCTCAAGTCCCCTTAAACGATCAAAGTTTTCTGATTAGTTGCTGCGTTAGCCCTACTGGCCCAGAAACAGAAGACAATAAAGAGAAGGTCGAATTGCTGTATTTGACTGTCCGAAAATATTACGCCACGAAGCGTTACAATTATTGCTCCTTTGAATCATAGCACAAATGCCGAAGAGCTAGTTTTGAAACAAGCGGACACGAAACAGGAAATCAACAGAAATCGTTCATCAGAGGAAACACATTGTTGATGCGTGAGACAGTGCGACATTCAACACCGATTACTCGCATCAAGCGATTGGAAAAGAAGTGCAAGGCATACCCGTATTCAAGAGGGGTCGTCGGGCACATGCACATAATTGCAGTCCAGGATTACTGTAATTCACTCACGAGAGAAGTGGCTTACAAAAATTTTGTTAGACCGATTTTTAAGAATTGCTGATCACTCTTGAGCTTTTGTCTGGCTTGACTAATATGAGTGAGAAGATTCAACTAAGGTCGGTACGTTTCGTCGAAGGATTCTTGAGTAGGCGCGAGAACGTTAGGGTGTGCTCAAAATACATACTCTAGTCACAGACACCGCAAGATGTACATCACGAAGATGGTACTGCAGAAATTCCACGAGCGTACATGTCGTAGAACGACGGGCAACATATTCTCACGAAATGCTAAATACTGGGAAATCAGAACAATTGGAGTCGTTACGATGGTTTGTTTACAGGAGGCCTTCCCTGTTCCACGTGCGAATACAAAAGGGAAGGCAGAAGTGCTGAAACACTCTGTGCCACACACCGTAAAGCGGTTTGCGGAGCATATCTGTCGAAGCAGAGCGAAGCATGATTCACAGGAGACTCCCAAGCTAAAATACTAAGGAAATACGCATATAAACTTTGAAAGTGGTTTTGGCGATGCTCGGATTCACGCTGTATCTTACTTTCATTAGGACACGCAGCATTCAGCAGTAGCAGCTTTTGAAATTGTTGCCTACAGTGTCAGACCTCAGCGTGGACTTGTTACGATGGCTGCATATGGATTGGTCACTTACGTCCATTGTTTTTCGTCACAAGTCTGCTTCTCTTCAACAGTTAACCTTCTTTCAAAACCTTATTTAACTTCTAAGTGCTAAGAACGGCAGCAAACTCTTTAATCACTGTATTCCTCTCGAAGAACTGCGACACACGCCCGGATGACTTGAGCTCTCAAAGCAGACAGTTGCTAAGCAACGGCAGAGTCACGTCGCGCGATTTTCTCATTGTTGTGAGCCTGCCCTGGGACCGATGCTAAGCAGCGAATATTGGTGATGACAAGCGCCCGCATTATTTGGTTTTGTATGACTTGTTTTGGCGCTTTTGGACACCTTCAATTAAAAGTGTAATGGACTCCAATATTAAAATGGAAACGGTCATTATATTTTTGACACAGCCGTTCTAGTTCTTTGTGGCAAATGAGCTACTAATTATTCCCTATGTCGAAACTCGGAAAAATTCACAAGCAGTTGAGATATTTACCGGTGCTACAACTATCTTCTCTTTTGGTAATATAGTAATGGGACGCCTTTTACGGGAAAAAATCCTATGATATGTCAGTCACACAAAACACAGACTTGCTATGCGTACCTGATTATGACCACAGTTCGTGGCCTAACGCTACAATCATACAACATTTTGGAATTGCAGTACACAATGAACCACACTTCTAAGCTGTGTAGTATGAAACTTTACAGCTGTCTCTCAGTACATTTTCGGAGGCTGAGATAGGTCTGCCATAGACGTCTGTAGTCCCGTCGACTGAATGCCAATTGCAGTGGTCATAACTGTCTGTTTTAATACCTGCAATAGCCTTTTCATACATCTGTTACAAATAATTTTTGCAGTGTCGACTTTCCTTGTATATTGCAGGAAGGTCGTAAAATGTTGTGTTCCTTAGAACGACCCATGGCAGATTAGATGACAATAAATCCTCACAAAAGTCTAGACGAAAGCTGTCCGCTTTAAGATTTGCCATAGGAGAATTTAATGGTTCAGTCTGTTTTTGCTCTACTTACTAGTGGAGCGCGTAATCTGAGCTGTGGAGCTTGGTACTGAAGAAAATGTCTTTTTAGAACGGATTACCTAAACAAACAATTACTAAGAAGATGACAGTAACTCAAAAAACAAGATCGTAATCATATAAAATGTCAACTTAAGCTTAATCACATATGCCTGTCAGTAATCTAATTTTATAAAGAACGATTAGAAAGTTTCTGCTTAAAAGCCGTAGAGTCCAGAATCGGTATGCCGATCAGGAAAAATCGCCGTGGGCATTCAGGAAATCATTCCACCGAAGCCTCAGGTTGGAGATAACTGTTAGCTAAAACAACAAGTCTGCTGGTTGACGAAGTCCGTAACTACCTGATACACATCCTCCGACAGGTACAGCTGGTTTGCCAAGGTCTTATTTTAAGAGAGCGCTGGCGTGATAATCCATCGGGATGAGATCAGTACTACAGGCCGGGTGTTCAAGTGGCACCCACTTACATTGGCGTGACTTGTACATTACGACATTTACGATGTGGGGACGTGCGTTATCATGAATCAGCAGCTCCGTATGAAACTTCCTGGCAGATTAAAACTGTGTGCTGGACCGAGACTCGAACTCGGGACCTTTGCCTTTCGCGGGCAAGTGCTCTACCAACTGAGCTACCCAACACGACTCTCGCCCCGTCCTCACAGCTTTACTTCTGCCAGTACCTCGTATCCTACCTCCCAAACTTTACAGAAGCTCTTTTGCGAATTTTTTCCATAGTATTGTATCAGAAATTCTATTTAAAAATCATGTTTTGTAGCAACAAGTCCTTTTAGTCCCCACTTTTTCTGTGTAAGTCCAATTTAGCTCCCTTTGAGACCTTTAAGAAAGATTTAAGCGTTTTTAGGTATGTTGCACAGTGGAACAGTAAGTAGTGCACGGATAATATTTTGTTAAGAACCGACAGAGACGGCTAACTGGGCCGCAACTGCTACCGGCTTCGTAACGGTGTTGTAACTGAATGTCAACGTTGGAGGCCAAAAGTACAAACAATCTACGAGCGCATTTCATCAGACTGTCATAAGAATACCTTTAGGGATGCAAAGTTCACATAAAGGAACTCTCTGAAACCCTGAAGTTAAACACTAGAGCAGACGAGAGCGCTTACAGGCTTGGAAAGAGAGGATATTCAGTCATCTCAGTCGCCAGTATGCGCGAGGGGGAGGGGGAGGGTGATAGTTCCACTTCATCCCCAATTTACAGGATGCTATGGTGAATTCAACTACCATCTACAAGCTTCCGGCAACTTGGAGTCCACTGCTGCAAATCTACAGCCGTCCTGCCTCACAGGGGACTTCTGATACACGATCCGCTTTCCTGCCGACCACAACAGTAGCTGACTGGGAATGGTGGGGGGGAGCCTGTCTTTCGTCGATGAGGAGCCGATCTACCTCTCTCCGAGCTGTTCAGCTTAGGCTGGGCGCCCGTGTCACCGCTACTGGGGCAGTACAAGTACAGCCTTACCGGCTGTGTGTTGCTGCTGAGTCTCCTGCCTAAACACCACCTCGACAACCGACAACAGGCACACGAGCAGATTCCTGGGACCGAGCCTCGGTGCGGATCCACTCGTCCAGAACGCTGAGGCTCTGAAGGACGTCCACGGCCACGCCGGGCTGCGGGGGCGCAGTCTCCTGTGACGTAGCCGCAGCGCTAACAACGGGGAACACGGCACCTGTGTTCCGCAAGTTCCTCCTTGCCTGGCACTGACGCGCTACCTCTCGCGCTTTCAAGCAGCGCGAACTCGGCGCGTTCGCTGATAGACAGCACAGGGAAGAAGACTGAGTGACTGCAAAATTCCCGCCGATAAATAATTTTAATTTAATGACGTTTCGTTAGCGCCTTGGCGGTCTGCAGGATCACTCAATCTCGCTCTCCGCTCGACCTCCTGGTAGCAACACGACAATTGCTCAGATCATAATGGGGTGTATAAGGATAAGACCTTTAAATCAGGACCCTACTAATGATAACTCAAAATTGATTTTCGTAATCTGTTTAACTCGATTGCGGGTGTTCATTACAATTATGGTGTTAGAAAGGAAAATAACGTTATCGAGTCATAGGGTTATAAAAATTTTAGTTCCAGTTTCAAAACAGCTAACCACTTCTCAGAACTGTTTATAACTTGAACGGATTTTTATCGAAAAAGGCGGAAACGCTACAGGAAAAGAAATACGACAGGTTTGCCATCAGATGTCGCAGTAAGGAGGAAAATATGCAAAATACAAGACACATGGTAAACGACTGTTTTTCAGTTTGCGTCTGAGATACTCAGAGTAACTATCTCAATACAGGATCACAAGCTGATTGTAAAGGTCTTTTACAAGAACGGTGACTGTGCGCTAGCAGCTCTGCAGAAGTTCTGGACGCTCAGGGGTATGGAAAAGATTGTTGGTCCGATGTCTGCCAAGGGTCTGGAGTAAATGATAACGATATTCCTGATGAAATATTCTGCATTGCCAGGGGGCTCGAGCAGAGGTGTGTAAACATGGAGTGCACGGGGAATTACCCGAACTTTGGACATGCCTGTGAGACCAGTGCATAAAATTCTGCGAAACATCATGTATCCATATCCGTGCAAAATTACTCATTTTCAGGACTTGCTTCATGCTCGCGTGGAGTTAGATAAACGCTTGCTCTAGGATTCCTCACTCGCATGACACTGTACAATGAGTGACCATGGAACGTTCTGTAGATTAACCCCGTTTCTACGAGTATTCCAAGGATCTGTCAACCGGTGGAACAATGCTCCTATGGGAGTACAAAAAATTCGAATAAGTTCCTGTTTATTTAAAGGACTCTGACTGAAAAGCACGTTATCAGCTCCCTCAATTTACCTTTTTCAGTGCCTTTAAAAAACTTTCCCAAAAATTGTGTCATGCGAACGTACTCGGGCTTTTGTTAACATGCAACTCACCTCAGAGTCCCACCAGCTCCCCTAAACAAACCCACTAGTCCATCACTGTAAGTCACTCAAACCCATCCATTTCTGCCGACTGATATTTTTCCGGAAGTCACACTGCAAGTCACTAGTCTCATTTATTCTACACACCAACGTGACTAGTCGTTTTGTTGCCACACCCCCGAATAATTTTAGAAATTCTAACTGAATGTTATCCATCCCCTCTCCATTATGTGACCGCAACTCATCAAAAACTCTCTTAAATTCTTACTCTAATGCTGCTTCTCCATGCTCTTCCCTGTCGACTTTCGTTACTTACTTTTTCCATGATGTCATCAGGCAAGTCCTCCCCCTCACAGAGGACTTCAATGTACTCTTTCCACGCATCCTTTCTCCCGTATTCATTTAGTAGAGGAATTTCCATTGCACTCTTAATGTTAACGCCTTCGTTTTACTTTTCTACATGCTGAGTCAGTCCTTTCGACAGTAATTTATTGTCCGATTGCTTCACATTTTTCATGTAGTCATTTCGCCTTTGCTTCCCTGGATATCCCATTTAGTTCCTAAGTGTTTTGCCCTTCTATATTCCTGAACATGCCTAAACATTTTTGTAGTTCCTTCTTTCGTCGGCCAGCTGAAGTATTTCCTGTTAGACATGGTTTTTTCGCAGTTACCTTTCGTGTATTTACGTTTTTCTTTCGAACTGCCATTTCTCTTCATCTGAACTGCCTACTGACTAATATATTTTTCGCAGTATCTATAGCTTCAGAGAACTCAAAGCCTATCTTGTCATTCCTTAGTACTTCCGTAACCCACTATCTTGCGCACTGAATCTTTCTAAATGGTTTCTTGATCTTCAGCCAACTCTCCATGAATACCAAATTGCGGTTTGAATCTATATCTGCTCCTGGGTAAGCCCTACAATTCAGTATCTGATTTCGGAACTTATGCCATACAAAAATGTAATTCAGCTGGATTCGCCGTCTATTTCTGGCCTATTACACGTATGCCTCCTCCTCTTGTGAGTTTTGAAGACAGTATTCGCTATTAGCACCTAAAAATTTATTGCAAAACTCCGTTAGTCTTTCTCCTCTGTTATTCCTAGTACCTAGCTCGTATTCTCCTTTCCGACGCACAATACCTTCTTAACTGCTTCCCTCGCTCCTTCTCACTCACGAATAATCACAGAAATTGCGTCGCTATGAAATACTATGGGTTCTATGACATCTCCTTCTAAAACGAGTAACGTTTCTATGGAAACGACAGGATTTCCTTTTGGGATTCGACTATCTCCTTTCCGATGCACTATTCCTATTTTTACAGCATCCCTCGCTCCCTCAAATTGACCAGTTAACACAGAAATTGCGTCGCTATGATTTACTATGAGCTCTATGACATCCCCTTCTAAATCGAGTTACGTTTCCATGGAAACGACAAGATTTTCTTTTGGGATACGAGTATCTCCTTTCCTATGCACTATTCCTACTTTACTGCATCCGTCGCTCCATCACATTGACGAATTAACACAGAAATTGCGTCGCTCTTATATTCTGTTAGTTCTATGACATTTCCATCTAAATCGAGTAACGTTTCTATGGAAACGACAGGACATCCTTTTGGGATACGAGTATCTCCATTCCGATGCACTATTCCTTCTTTACTGCATCCCTCGCTCCATCACATTGACGAATTAAAACAGAAATGGCGTCGCTATGAAATACTATGGGTTCTATGAACTCTTCTTCTAAATCGAGTAACGTTTCTATGGATACGACAGGATTTTCCTTTAGGATACGACTATCTTCTTTCCGATGCACTATTCCTTCTTTATTGCATCCCTCGCTCCCTCACAATGACGAATTAACACAGAAATTTCGTCGCTATGAAATACTATGGGTTATATGACTTCTCCTTCTAAATCGAGTAACGTTTCTATAGAAACGACAGGATTCTCTTTTGGGATACGACTATCCCCTTCCCGATGCACTATTCCTACTTTACAGCATGCCTCGCTCCCTCACATTGGCGAAGTAACACAGAAATTGTGTCGCTATGAAATACTATGGGTTCTATGAGATCTCTTCTAAACCGAGTAACGTTTCAATGGAAACGACAGGATTTTCTTTTGGGATAGGAGTATCTCCTTTCCGATGCACTATTCCTTCTTTACTGCATCCCTCGCTCCATCACACTGACGAATTAACACAGAAATTTCGTCGCTATGAAATGATTTGGGTTATATCACTTCCCCTTCTAAATCGAGTAACGTTTCTATAGAAACGACAGGATTCTCTTTTGGGATACGACTATCTCCTTCCCGATGCACTATTCCTTCTTTACTGCATCCTTCGCTCCATCACATTGACGAAGTAACACAGAAATTGCGTCGCTCTGAAATACTATGGGTTCTATGGCTTCTCATTCTTAATCGAGTAACGTTTCTATGGAAACGATAGGAATAACTTTTGAGATACGAGTAACTCCTTTCCGATTCACAATTCCTTCTTCACTGCATCCCTCACTCCCTCACATTGTCGAATTAACACAGATATTGGGTCGCTATGAATACTATGGGTTCAATGACATCTCCATCTAAATCGAGTAACGTTTCTATGGAAACAACATGATTTTCTTTTGGGATACGAGTATCTCCTTTCCGATGCACTATTCCTTCTTTACTGCATCTCTCGCTCCCTCACATTGGCGAATTAACACAGAAATTGCGTCGCTATGAAATACTACGGGTTCTATGAGATCACTTCTAAAGCGAGTAACGTTTCGATGGAAACGACAGGATTTTCTTTTGGGATACGAGTATCCCCATTCCGAAGCACTATTCCTTCTTTACTGCATCCATCGCTCCCTCACATTGACAAATTAACACAGAAATTGCGTCGCTATGAAATACTATGGGTTCTATGACATCTTCTTCAAAATCGGGAAACGTTTCTATGGAAACGAAAGGATTTTCTTTTGGGATTCGAGCATCACCTTCCCGATGCACTATTCCTCCTTTACTGCATCCCGCGCTCCCTAACATTGGCGAATTAACACAGAAATTGCGTCCTATGCAATACTATGGGTTCTATAGCTTCTCCTTCTAAATCGAGTAACTTTTCTATGGAAACGAAAGGATTTCCTTTCGGAATACTAGTATCACCTTTCCGATGCCGTACTCTCTCTTTACTGCATCCCTGGCTCCATCACATTGACGAATTAACACAGAAATTGCGTCGCTAAAAAATACTATGGGTTCTGTGACATCTCTTTCTAATGCGAGTAACGTTTCAATGGAAACGAGTCGATTTTCTTTTGGGATACGATTATCTCCTTTCAAATGCACTATTCCTTCTTTATTGCATCCCTCGCTCCCTCACATAGACGAATTAACACAGAAATTGCGTCGCTATGAAATACTATGGGTTCCATGACATCTCCTTCAAAATCCAGAAACGTTTCCATCGAGACGACAGGATTTTCTTTTGGGATTCGAGCATCTCCTTCCCGATGCACTATTCCTTCTTTACTGCATCCCGCGCTCCCTCACATTGGCGAATTAACACAGTAATTGCGTCGCTATGCAATACTATGGGTTCTATGGCTTCTCCTTCTAAATCGAGTAACTTTTCTATGGAAACGAAAGGATTTCCTTTTGGAATACCAGTATCTCCTTTCCGATGCACTATTCTATCTTCACTGCATCCCTGGCTCCATCGCATTAATGAATTAACACAGAAATTGCGTCGCTATGAAAGACTATGGGTTCTCTGACAACTCCTTTTAATTCGAGTAACGTTTCAATGGAAACGAGACGATTTTCTTTTGGGATACGATTATCTCCTTTCAAATGCACTATTCCTTCTTTATTGCATCCCTCGCTCCTTCACATAGACGAATTAACACAGAAATTGCGTCGCTATGAAATACTATGGATTCTATGACATCTCCTTCAAAATCGGGAAACGTTTCTATGGAAACGACAGGATTTTCTTTTGGGATACGAGCATCTCGTTTCCGTGCACTATTCCTTCTTTACTGCATCCCTCGCTCCCTAACATTGACAAATGAACACAGAAATTGCGTCGCTGTGAAATACAATGGGTTCTATTACATCTCCTTCTAAATCTAGTAACGTCTCTATGCAAACGACAGGATATCCTTTTGGGATAGGAGTATTTCCATTCCGTTGCACTATTCTTTCTTTACTGCATCCCTCGCTCCCTCACATTGACGTATTAACACAGAAATTGCGTCGCTATGAAATACTATGGGATCTATGACATCCCCTTCTAAATCGTGCAACGTTTCTAAGAAAACGACAGGATTTTCTTTTGGGATACGAGTATCCCCTTTCCGATGCACTATTCCTTCTTTACTGCATCCCTCGGCCCCTCACATTGACGAATTAATTCAGAAATATCGACGCCATGAAATACTATTGGTTTTATGACATCCCCTTCGAAGTGGAGTAACGTTTCAATGGAGAATGACGGAATTTCTTTTGGGATACGAGTATTTCCTTTCAGATGCACTATTCCATCTTTACTGGATCCCTCGGCCCCTCACATTGACGTTTTAACATAGAAATTAAGTCGCTATGAAATACTATGGGTTCTATGACATCTCCTTCGAAAACGAGTGACGTTTCTATGGAAACGACAGGTTTTCTTTTTGGGATTCGAATATCTCCTTTCCGATGGACTATTCCTATTTTTACAGCATCCCTCGCTCCCTTAAATTGACCAGTTAACACAGAAATTGCGTCGCTATGATTTACTATGAGCTCTATGACATCTCCTTCCAAATACAGTTACGTTTCTATGGAAACGACAGGATTTTCTTTTGGGATACGAGTATCTTCTTTCCGTTGCACTATTCCTACTTTACTGCATCCCTCGCTCCATCACATTGACGAATTAACACAGAAATTGCGTCGCTCTGAAATACTATTAGTTCTATGACATCTCCATCTAAATCGAGTAACGTTTCTATGGAAACGACAGGACTTCCTTTTGGGATCCGAGTATCTCCTTTCCGATGCACTATTCCCTCTTTACTGCATACCTCGCTCCATCACATTGACGAATTAACACAGATATTGCGTCGCTGTAAAATACTATGGGATCTATGACATCTCCTTCTAATTCGAGTAACGTTTCTATGGAAACGATTGGATTTTCTTTTGGGATAAGAGTATCCCCTTCCGATGCACTATTCCTTCTTAATTGCAGCCCTCGCTCCATCACATTGACAAATTAACACATAAATTGCGTCACTATGAAATACTATTGGTTCTATGACTTCTTCAAAATCGAGTAACGTTTGTATAGAACGACATGATTTTCTTTTCGGATGTGACTATCTCCTTTCCGACGCACAATACCTTCTTAACTGCATCCCTCGCTCCTTCACACTCACGACATCCCTTTCTAATTCGAGTAACGTTTCAATGGAAACGAGTCGATTTTCTTTTTGGATACGATTATCTCCTTTCAAATGCACTATTCCTTCTTTATTGCATCCCTCGCTCCCTCACGTAGACGAATTAACACAGAAATTGCTTCGCTATGAAATACTACGGGTTCTAAGAGATCACTTCTAAAGCGAGTAACGTTTCGATGGAATCGACAGGATTTTCTTTTGGGATAGGAGTATCCCCATTCCGAAGCACTATTCCTTCTTTACTGCATCCATCGCTCCCTCAAATTGACAAATTAACACAGAAATTGCGTAGCTATGAAATACTATGGGTTCTATGACATCTTCTTCAATATCGTTAAACGTTTCTATGGAAACGAAAGGATTTTCTTTTGGGATTCGAGCATCACCTTCCCGATGCACTATTCCTTCTTTACTGCATCCCGCGCTCCCTAACATTGGCGAATTAACACAGAAATGGCGTCGCTGTGCAATACTATGGGTTCTATGGCTTCTCCTTATAAATCGAGTAACTTTTCTATGGAAACGAAAGGATTTATTTTCGGAATACTAGTATCACCTTTCCGATGCCGTATTCTCTCTTTACTGCATCCCTGGCTCCATCACATTGACGAATTAACACAGAAATTGCGTCGCTAAAAAATACTATGGGTTCTGTGACATCTCTTTCTAATTCGAGTAACGTTTCAATGGAAACGAGACGATTTTCTTTTGGGATACGATTATCTCCTTTCAAATGCACTATTCCTTCTTTATTGCATCCCTCGCTCCCTCACATAGACAAATTAACACAGAAATTGCGTCGCTATGAAAAACTATTGGTTCTATGACATCTCCTTCAAAATCCAGAAACGTTTCCATCGAAACGACAGGATTTTCTTTTGGGATTCGAGCATCTCCTTCCCGATGCACTATTCCTTCTTTACTGCATCCCGCGCTCCCTCACATTGGCGAATTAACACACTAATTGCGTCGCTACGCAATACTGTGGGTTCTATGGCTTCTCCTTCTAAATCGAGTAACGTTTCTATGGAAACGAAAGGATTTCTTTTTGGAATACTAGTATCTCCTTTCCGGTGCCCTATTCTCTCTTTACTGCATCCCTGGGTCCATCACATTGACGAATTAACAC
Source organism: Schistocerca americana (assembly GCF_021461395.2). Taxonomy (NCBI): domain Eukaryota; kingdom Metazoa; phylum Arthropoda; class Insecta; order Orthoptera; family Acrididae; genus Schistocerca; species Schistocerca americana. The sequence goes on along the minus strand of NW_025725481.1, from coordinate 3,482,937 downwards.
AGAAATTGCGTCGCTAAAAAGTACTATGAGTTCTGTGACATATCTTTCTAATTCGAGTAACGTTTCAATGGAAACGAGTCGATTTTCTTTTGGGATACGATTATCTCCTTTCAAATGCACTATTCCTCCTTTACTGCATCCCGCGCTCCCTCACATTGGCGAATTAATTCTGAAATATCGACGCCATGAAATACTATGGGTTTTATGACATCTCCTTCGAAGTGGAGTAACGTTTCAATGGAGAATGAAGGATTTTCTTTTGTGATACGAGTATTTCCTTTCAGATGCACTATTCCATCTTTACTGGATCCCTCGGCCCCTCACATTGACGTTTTAACATAGAAATTAAGTCGCTATGAAATACTATGTGTTCTATGACATCTCCTTCCAAAACGAGTGACGTTTCTATGGAAACGACAGGTTTTCTTTTTGGGATTCGACTATCTCCTTTCCGATGGACTATTCCTATTTTTACAGCATCCCTCGCTCCCTTAAATTGACCAGTTAACACAGAAATTGCGTCGCTATGATTTACTATGAGCTCTATGACATCCCCTTCCAAATCGAGTTACGTTTCTATGGAAACGACAGGATTTTCTTTTGGGATACGAGTATCTTCTTTCCGATGCACTATTTCTATTTTACTGCATTTCTCGCCCCATCACATTGCCGAATTAACACAGAAATTGCGTCGCTCTGAAATACTATTAGTTCTATGACATCTCCTTCTAATTCGAGTAACGTTTCTATGGAAACGACTGGATTTTCTTTTGGGTTACGGCTATCTCTTTTCCGATGCACTATTCCTTCTTAATTGCATCCCTCGCTCCCTCACATCGCCGAATTAACACCGAAATTGCGTCGCTATGAAATACTATGTGTTCTATGACATCTCGTTCTGAATCGAGTAACGTTTCTATGGAAACGATTGGATTTTCTTTTGGGATAAGAGTATCCAATTTCCGATGCACTATTCCTTCTTTGCTGCAGCCCTCGCTCCATCACATTGACAAATTGACACATAAATTGCGTCGCTATGAAATACTATTGGTTCTATGACTTATTCAAAATCGAGTAACGTTTCTATAGAACGACATGATTTTCTTTTCGGATGTGACTATCTCCTTTCCGACGCACAATTCCTTCTTAACTGCATCCCTCGCTCCTTCACACTCACGAATAATCACAGAAATTGCGTCGCTATGAGATATTATGGGTTCTAAGACATCTCCTTCAAAATCGGGTAACGTTTCTATGGAAACGACCGGATTTTCATTTGGGATACGACTATCTCCATCCCGATGCCCAACTCCTTCTTTACTGCATCGCTCGCTCCTTCACATTGACGAATTAACACAGAAATTGCGTCGCTATGAAATACTATGGGTTCTATGACATCTCTTCTAAATCGAGTAACGTTTCAATGGGAACGACAGGATTTTCTTTTGGGATAGGAGTATCTCCTACGCGATGCACTATTCATTCTTTACTGCATCCCTCGCTCCATCACATTGACGAAGTAACACAGAAATTGCGTCGCTATGAAATACTATGGGTTCCATGGCTTCTCCTTCTAAATCGAGTAACGTTTCTATGTAAACGATAGGAATAACTTTTGAGATACGAGTAACCCTTTTCCGATGCACAATTCCTTCCTCACTGCATCCCTCGCTCCCTCACATTGACGAATTAACACAGAAATTGCGTCGCTATGAAATACTATGTGTTCTATGACATCTCGTTCTAAATCGAGTAACGTTTCTATGGAAACGATTGGAATTTCTTTTGGGAGACGAGTATCCCCTTTCCGATGCACTATTCCTTCTTTACTGCATCCCTCGCTCCCTCACATTGACGAATTAACACAGATCTTGGGTCGCTATGAAATACTATGGGTTCAATGACATCTCCATCTAAATCGAGTAACGTTTCTATGGAAACAACATGATTTTCTTTTGGGATACGAGTATCTCCTTTCCGATGCACTATTCCTTCTTTACTGCATCCCTCGCTTCCTCACATTGGCGAATTAACACAGAAATTGCGTCGCTATGAAATACTACGGGTTCTATGAGATCTCTTCTAAAGCGAGTATCGTTTCGATTGAAACGACAGGATTTTCTTTTGGGATACGAGTATCCCCATTCCGAAGCACTATTCCTCCTTTACTGCATCCATCGCTCCCTCACATTGACAAATTAACACAGAAATTGCGTCACATTGAAATACTACGGGTTCTATGAGATCTCTTCTAAAGCGAGTAACATTTCGATGGAAACGAAAGGATTTTCTTTTGGGATACGAGTATCTCCTTTCCGTGCACTACTCCTTCTTTACATTGGGTTCTATTACATCTCCTTCTAAATCTAGTAACGTTTCTATGCAAACGACAGGATATCCATTTGGGATAGGAGTATCTCCTTTCCGTTGTACTATTCCTCCTTTACTGCATCCCTCGCTCCCTAACATTGACGTATTGACACAGAAATTGCGTCGCTATGAGATACTATGTGATCTATGAAACCCCCTTCTAAATCGAGCAACGTCTCAAAGGAATCGACAGGATTTTCTTTTGGTATACGAGTATCTCCTTCCCGATGCACTATTCCTTCTTTACTGCATCCCTCGCTTCCTCACATTGACGTTTTAACACAGAAATTGTGTCGCTAAGAAATACTGAGGGTTCTATGACATCACCTTCTAATTCGAGTAACGTCTCTATGGAAACGACAGGATTTTCTTTTGTTATACGAGTATCTCCTTTCCGATGCACAATCCCTTCTTTACTGCATCCATCGCTCCCTTACGTTGACGAATTAACACAGAAATTGCGTTACTATGAAATACTATGTGTTTATGACATCTCCTTCTAAACCGAGTATCGTTTCTACGGAAACGACAGGATTTTCTATTTTCCGATGCACTATTCCTTCTTTACTGCATCCCGCGCTCCCTCACATTGGCGAATTATCACAGAAATTGCGTCGCTATGCAATACTATGGGTTCTATGACATCTCCTTCGAAGTCGGGTAACATTTCTGTGGAAACGACAGGATTTTCTTTCGGGATTTGACTATCCCCTTTCCGACGCACTATTCCTTCTTAACTGCATCCCTCAATCCCTCACATTGACGAATTAACACAGAAATTGCGTCGCTATGGTACAGTATGTGTTCTACTACATCTCCTTCTAAATCTAGTAACGTTTCTATGCAAACGACACAAATTTCTTTTGGGATAGGAGTATCTCCTTTCCGTGGCACTCTTCCATCTTTACTCCATCCCTCGCTCCCTCACATTGACGTATTAACACAGAAATTGCGTCGGTATGAAATGCTATGGGTTCTATGACATCCCCTTCTAAATCGAGCAACGTTTCTATGGAAACGACAGGATTTTCTTTTGGCATACGAGTATCTCCCTTCCGAAGCACTGTTCCTTCTTTACTGCATCCATGGCCCCCTCACATTGACGAATTAACACAGAAATAGCGTCGCTATGAAATACTATGGGTTCTGTGACATTTCTTTCGGAGTCGGGTAACGTCTCTATGGAAGCGACAGGATTTTCTTTTGGGATACGAGTATCTCCTTTCCGATGCACTATTCCTTCTTTACTGCATCCATCGATCCCTCACTTTGACGAATTAACATAGAAATTCGGTCGCTATGAAATACTATGGGTTCTATGACATCTCCTTCGAAATCGGGTAACGTTTCTATGGAAACGAAAGGATTTTCTTTTGGGATACGAGTAACTCCTTCCGATAAACAATTCCTTCTTTACTGCATCACTCGCTCCCTCACATTGACGTTTTAACACACAAATTGCGCCGCGATGCAGTATTATGGTTTCAATGAGATCCCCTTCTAAATCGAGCATCGTTTCTTTGGAAACGACAGGATTTTCTTTTGGGATACAAGTATCTACTTTCCGTGCCCTATTCGTTCTTTACAGCAGCCTTCGCTCCCCCACATTGACGAATTAAAACAGAAACTGCGTAGCTATGAAATACTATGGTTTCTATGATATCTCCATCTAAATCGAGTAACGTTTCTATGGAAACGATAGGATTTTCTTTTGTGATACGAGTATATTCTTTTCGATGCCCAATTACTTCTTTACTGGAAACCGCGCTCCCTCACAGTGACGAATTAACACAGAAATTGCGTCGTTATGAAATACTATGGGTTCTATGACTTCTCATTCAAAATCGAGTAACGTTTCTATTAAAAAGACAGGATTTTCTTTTGGGATACGAGTATCTCTTTTCCGATGCACTATTCCTTCTTTACTGCATCCCTCGCTCCCTCACATTGACGAATTAACACAGAAATTGCGTCGCTATGAAATACTATGGGTTCTATGACATCCCCTTCTAATTCGAGTAACATTTCTATGGAAACGACAGGTTTTCTTTCTGGATACGACTAACTCCTTTCCGATGCACTATCGCTTGTTTACTGCAACCCTCGCTCCCTCACATTGACAAATTAACACAGATATTGCTTCACTATGAAATACTAAGGGTTCTTTGATATCTCCATCTTTATCGAGTAACGTTTCTGAGGAAACGACGTAATTTTCTTTTGGGATACGAGTATCTCCTTTCCGATGCACTATTCCTTCTTTACTGTATCCGTCGCTCCATCACATAGACGAATTAACACAGAAATTGCGTCGCTATAAAATACTATGCGTTCTATGACTTCTCCTTCTGAATCAAGTAACGATTCTATGGAAACGACAGGATTTTCTTTTGAGATACGTGTATCTCCTTTGCGATGCACTATTCCTTCTTTACTGTGTCCCTCGCTCCCTCACATTGATGAGTTAATTAAGAAATATCGTCGCCATGAAATACTATGGGTTCTATGACATCTCCTTCCAAATCGAGTAACGTTTCTATGGAAACATCAGGAATTACTTTAATGAAACGAGTAACTCCTTTCCGATGCACTATTCCTTCTTTACTGCATCCCTCGCTCCCTCACATTGGCGAATTAACACAGAAATTGCGTCGCTATGAGATACTATGTGCTCAATGAATTCTCCTTCTAAATTGAGTTACGTTTGTATATAAAAGACAGGATTTTCTTTTGGGATACGAGTATCTCTTTTCCGATTCACTATTACTTCTTAACTGCATCCCTCGCTCCCTCACATTGACGAATTAACACAGAAATTGCGTCGCTATGCAATACTATGGGTTCTATGACATCTCTTTCGAAGTCGGGTAACATTTCTATGGAAACGACAGAATTTTCTTTTGGGATTTCACTATCCCCTTTCCGACGTACTATTCCTTCACTACTGCATCCCTCGATCTCTCACATTGACGAATTAAAACAGAAATTGCGTCGCTATGAAATACTATGGGTTCAATGACATCTCCTTCTAAATCGAGTAACGTTTCTACGGCAACGACAGGATTTTCCTTTGGGAAACGAGTATCTCCTATCCGATGCACTATTCCTTCTTTACTGCATCCCTCGCTCCCTCACATTGGCGAATTAACACAGAAATTGCGTCTCTATGAAATACTATGGGCTCAATGATTTCTCCTTCTAAATTGAGTAACGTTTCTATGTAAAAGACAGGATTTTCTTTTGGGATACGAGTAATTCATTTCCGATGCACTATTCCTTCTTTACTGCATCCCTCGCTCCCTCACATTGACGAATTAACACAGAAATTGCGCCGCTATGCAATACTATGGTTTCTATGACATCCACTACTAAATCGAGCAACGTTTCTATGGAAACGACAGGATTTTCTTTTGGTATACGAGTATATACTTTTCGATGCACTATTCCATTTTCACTGCATCCCTCGCTTCCTCACATTGAAGTTTTATCACAGAAATTGCGTCGCTATGAAATACTATGTGTTCTACGACATCTCCTTCTAATTCGAGTAACGATTCTGTGGAAACGAGAGCATTTTGTTTTGCGATATCACTATCTCCTTTCCGATGCACTATTCCTTCTTTACTGAATCCCTCGCTCCCTCACATTGACGAATTGACACAGAGATCGCGTCGCCATGAAATACTACGGGTTCCATGACATCCCCTTCTAAATCGAGCAACGTTTCTATAGAAATGACGGGATTTTCTTTTGGTATACGAGTATCTCCTTTCCGATGCACTATTCCTTCTTCACTGCATCCCTCGCTTCCTAACATTGACGTTTTAACACAGAAATAGCGTCGCTATGAAATAGTATGTGTTATTTGACATCTCCTTCTAAATCGAGTAACGTTTCTATGGAAACGACAGGCATTTCTTTTGGGATTCGAGTTTCTCCTTTCCAATGCACTATTCCCTCTTTACTGCATCCCTCGCCCCATCACATAGACGAATTAACACAGAAATTCCGTCGTCATGAAATACTATGCATTCTATGACTTCTCCGTCTAAATCGTGTAACGTTTCAATGGAAACGACAGGATTTTCCTTTGTAATACGAGTATCTCCTATCCGATGCTCTATTCCTTCTATACTGCATCCCACGCTCCCTCACATTGACGAATTAACACAGAAATTGCGTCGCTATGAAATTCTATGGCTTCTATGACATCCCCTGCAAAATCGAGCAACTTTTCTATGGAAACGACAGGATTTTCTTTTGGGACACGACTATCTCCTTTCCGATGCACTATTCCGTCTTTACTGCATTCCTCGCTGCCTCACATTGACGAATTAATACAGAAATTGCGTCACTGGGAAAATCTATGGGTTCTATGACATATCCTTCTAAGTCGAGTAAGGTTTCAGTGGAAACGACAGGATATTCTTTTGGGATGCGAGTATCTCCTTACCGAAGCACTATTCCTTCTTTACTGCATCCATGGCTCCCTCACATTGACGAATTAACACAGAAATAGCGTCGCTATGAAATACTATGGGCTCTCTTACATTTCCGTCGTAGTCGGGTAACGTTTCTATGGAAACGAAAGGATTTTCTTTTGGGATACGAGTATCTTCTTCCGATGCACTATTCCCTGTTTATGCGTCCCTCGCTCCCTGACATTGACGTACTAACACAGAATTTGCGTTGCTATGAAATTCTATGGGTTCTATGACATCCCCTTCTAAATCGGGCAACTTTTCTATGGAAGCGACAGGATTTTCTTTTGGGATACGAGTATCTCCTTTCCGATGCACTATTCCTTCGTTACTGCATCTATCGCTCAATCACATTGACGAGTTAACATAGAAATTGCGTCGCTATGATATACTATGGGTTCTATGACATCTCCTTCGATATCGGGTAACGTCTCTATGGAAACGAAAGGATTTTCTTTTGGGATACGAGTATCTCCTTTCCGATGCACTATTCATTCTTTACTACATCCCTCGCTCCCTCACATTGACGAATTAACACAGAAATTGCGTCGCTATGAACTACTATGGGTTCTGTGACATCCCCTTCTACATCGAGCAACTTTTCTGTGGAAACGACAGGGTTTTCTTTTGGTGTACGAGTACCAACTTTTCGATAAACTATTCCTTCTTTATTGCATCAATCTCACCCTTACATTGACGTTTTAACACATAAATTGCGCCGCTATGAAATACTATGGGTTCAATGAGATGCCCATCTAAATCGAGCAACGTGTCTATGGAAACGAGAGGAATTTGTTTTGGGATACGAGATTCTCCTTTCCGATGCACTATTCCTTCTTTACTGCATTACTCACTCCCTCACATTGACGAAATAACACAGAAATCATGTCGATATGCAATACTATGGGTTGTATGACCACTCCTTCTAAACCGAGTAAAGTTCCTATGGAAAATGCAGGATATTCTGTTGGGATGCGAGTATCTCCTTTCCGATGCACTATTACTTCTTTACTGCATGCCTCGCTCCCTTACATTGACGAATTAACACAGAAAATGCGTCGCTATGAAATACTATGGGTTTAATGACTGCTCCTTCTAAATCGAGGAACGTTTCAATGGAAACGAAAGGATTTTCTTTTGGGATACGCGTATCTCCTTTCCGATGCACTATTCCTTCTTTACTGCATCCCTCGCTCCATCACATGGACGTATTAACACAGAAATTGCGTCGCTATGAAATACTATGCGTTCTATTTCTTCTCCCTCTAAATCGAGTTACGTTTCTATGGAAACGACAGGATTCTTTTTTGGGATACGAGTATCTCCTTTCCGATGCACTATTCCTTCTTTACTGCATCCCTCGCTCCCTCCCATTGACGAAATAACACAGAAATTGCGTCGCTAAGCAATACTATGGGTCGTATGACCTCTCCTTCTAAACCGAGTAACATTTCTTTGGAAAATGCAGGATTTTCTGTTGGGATGCGAGTATCTCCTTCCAGATGCACTATTCCTTCTTTACTGCATCCCTCGCTCTCTCACATTGACGTTTTAACACAGAAATTGAGTAGCTATGAAATACTGTGGGTTCTATGATATAACCTTCTAATTCGAGTAACGTTTCTATGGAAAAGAGAGGATTTTCTTTTGGGATATGAGTTACTCCTTTCCGATGCACTATTCCTTCTTTACTACATCCCTCTTGCCCTGACATTGACGAGTTAACACAGAAATTACATCGCTATGAAGTACTATGGGTTCAATGACTTCTCCTTCTAAATCGAGTAACGTTTCTATAAAAAACACTGGATTTTCGGTTGGCATACGAGTGTCTCCTTTCCGATGCACTATTCCTTCTATACTGCATCCCCCGCACCCTCTCATTGGCGAATTAACACAGATATTGCGACGCTATGAAATACTATGTGTTCTATGACTTGTCCTTCTAAATCAGGTAACGTTTCTATGGAAAGACAGGATTATCTTTTGGGATACGAATATCTCCTTTCCGATGCACTATTCCTTCTCTACTGCATCCGTCGCATTCTTATATAGACGGATTAACTCAGAAATTGCGTCGCTGTGAAATACTATGTGTTCTATGACTTCTCCTTCTATATGGAGTAACGTTTCAATTCTAACGACAGGATTTTCTTTTGGGATACGAGTATCTCCTTTCCGATGCACTATTCCTTCTTTACTACATCCCTCGCTCCCTCACATTGACGAATTAACACAGAAATTGCGTCGCAATGAAATACTATGGGCTCTATGACATCTCCTTCTAAATCGAGTAACGTTACAATGGAAACGACAGGATTTACTTTTGGGATACGTGTATCTCCTTTCCGTGCACTATTCCTTCTTTACTGCAGCCGTCGCTCCCTCACATTGACGAATTATCACAGAAATAGCGTCGCTATGAAATACTGCGTGTTCTATGACATCTCAATCTAAATCGAGTAACGTTTCTATGGAAACGACAGGTTTTCTTTTGGGATACGAGTATCTCCTTTCCGATGCAATTTTCCTTCTGTACAGCATCCATCGCTCCCTCACATTGACGAATTAACACAGAAATTGCATCGCTATGAAATGCTATGCGTTGTATGTCATATCCTTCTAGATCATGTAACATTTCTATGAAAACGACAGGATTTTCTTGTGGGATACGATTATCTCCTTTCCGATGCACTATTCCTTCCTTACCGCATCCCTCTCTCCCTCACATAGACGAATTAACACAGAAATTGCCTTGCAATGAAATACGTTGCGTTCTATGCATCTCCTTCTAAATCGCGTAACGTTTCTTTGGAAATGACAGGATTTTCTTTTGGGATACCAGTATCACCTTTCCGATGCACTATTCCTTGTTTACTGCATCCCTCGCTCCCTCACATTGACGAATTAACACAGAAATTGCGGTGCTGTGAAATACTATGCGTTCTGTGACATTTCCTTCTAAATCGAGTAGCGTTTCATTGGAAACGACAGGATTTTCTTTTGGGATACAAGTATCTCCTTTCCGATGTACTATTAATTCTTTACTGGATTCCTCTCTCCCCCACACTGACGACTTAACACAGAAATTGCGGCGTTATGAAAAACTATGTGTTCCATGACATCTCATTCTAAATCGAGTAACGTTTCAATGGAAACGACAGGATTTTCTTTTGGGATACGACTATCTCCGTTCCGATGCTCTTTTCCTCCTTTTCTGTATCCCTCGTTTGATCATATTGACGAATTAACACAAAAATTATGTCGCTATGATGTACTATGTGTTCGATGGCATCTCCTTCTACATGGAGTAAAATATCTATGCAAACGACAGGATTTTCTTTTGGGATACAAGTATCTCCTTTCCGATGTACTATTAATTCTTTACTGGATTCCTCTCTTCCCCACACTGACGACTTAACACAGAAATTGCGTCGCTATGAAATACTATGTGTTTTATGACTTCTCCTTGTAAATCGAGGAACATTACTATGGGAACGACAGGATTCTCTTTTGGGATACGAGTATCTCCTTTCCGACGCACTATTCCTTCTTTACTGCATCCCTCGCACCCCCACATTGACGAATTGACAAAGGAATTGCGTCGCTATCAAATTCGATGGGTTCTATGACATCTCCTTGTAAATCGAATAACGTTGCTATGGAAACAACAGGATTTTCTTTTGGGATACGACTATCTCCTTTTCCGATGCACTATTCCTTCTTTACTGCATCCCTCGCACCCCCACATTGACGAATTGACAAAGGAATTGCGTCGCTATCAAATTCTATGGGTTCTATGACATCTCCTTGTAAATCGAATAACGTAGCTATGGAAACAACAGGATTTTCTTTTGGGATACGACTATTTCCTTTCCGATGCACTATTCCTTCTTTACTGCATCCCTCGCTCCCTCATAGACGAATCAACACAGAATTTGCGTCGCTATGAGATACTATGGGTAGTATGTCATCTCCTTGTAAAACGAGTAACGTTACTATGGAAACGACAGGAGTTTCTTTTGGGATACGACTATCTCCTTTCTGATGCACTATACCTTCTTTACTGCATCCCTCGCTCCCACACATTGACGAATTAACACAGAAATTGCGTCGCTATGAAATACTATATGTTGTACGACGTCTCCACCTAATTCGAGTTACGTTTCTATGGAAACGACAGGATTTTCTTTTGGGATACGAGTATCTACTTTCCGATGCACTATTCCTTCTCTCCTGCATCTCTCGCTCTCTCACATTGACGAATCAACACAGAAATTGCGTCGCTATGAGATACTATGGGTTGTATGACATCTTCTAAATTGAGTAACGTTTCTATGGAAACACAGGATTTTATTTTGGGATACGAGTATCTCCTTTCCTATGCACTAGTAATACATTGTTGCATTCCTCACTCCCTCACATTAACGCATTAACGCAGAAATTGCGTCGCTATGAAATACTATGTGTTCCATGACTTCTGCTTCTAAATCGAGTAATGTTTCTATGGAAACGACAGGATATCCGTTTGAGATAAGACTATCTCCTTTCCGATGCACTATTCCTTGTTTACTGCATCCCTCGCTCCCTCACATTGACGAATTACCACAGAAATTACGTCGCAATTAAATACTATGGGTACTATGACATCTCCTTCTAAATCGAGTAATGTTTCTATGGAAACGAAAGGATTATCTTTTGGGATACGAGTATGTCCTTTCCGCTGCACCATTCCTTCTTTACTGCACTTCTCACACACTCACATTGACGAATTAACACAGATATTGCGTTGCTATGAAATACTATGTGTTCTACGACATCTCCTTCTAATTCGAGTTACGTTTCTATGGAAACGACAGGATTTTCTTTTGGGATACAAGTATCTCCTTTCCGATGCACTAATCCTTCATTACTGCACTCCTGGCGCCCTCACATTGACCAATTGTCACAGAAATTGTGTCGCTATGAAATACAATGTGTTCTATGACATCTCCTTGTATTTCGAGTAACGTTTCTATGGAAACGACAGGATATTCTTTTTCATACAAGTATATACTTTCCGTTGCACTATTCCTGCTTTACTGCATCGCTCACTCCCTCTCATTGAGGCATTGCCACAGAAATTGCGTCGCTATGAAATTCTATGGGTTCCGTGACTTTTGCTTCTAAATCGAGTAACGTTCCCTTGAAATCGAAAGGATTTCCTTTTGGGGTAAGACTACCTCCTTTCCGATTCAGTATTGCTTCTTTACTGCATACCTCAACACCACACAATGACGAATTAACACAGAAATTGCGTCGCTATGAAATACTATGGGTTCTATGACTTCTCCTTCTAATTCGAGTAACGTATCTTTAGAAACGACAAGATTTTCTTTTTGGATACGACTGTCTCATTTCCGATGCACTATTCCTTCTTTGCTGCATTTGTCGCTCCTTCAGACTGACAAATTAACACAGAAATTGCGTCGTTATGAAATACAACGGGTTCTATGACATCTCCTCCTAAATTGAGTAACTTTTCTATGGAAACGACAGGATTTTCTCTCGGGATACGACTATCTCCTTTCCGATTCACTGTTCCTTCTTTACTGCATCCCTCGCTCCCTGACAAAAACGAATTAACACAGAAATTGCGTCGCTATGAAATGCTACGGGTTCTATGACATCTCCTTCTAAATCGAAGAACGTCTCAATGGAAACGACAGGATTTCCTTTTGGGAAGCCACTATTTCCTTTCCGATGCACTATTCCTTTTTTACTGCATCCCTCGCTCCCTCACATTGACGGATTAACAGAGAAATCGCGGCGCTATGAAATACTATGAGTTGTACGACATCTCCTTCTAATTCGAGTTACGTTTCTATGGAAACGACTGGATTTTCTTTTGGGATACGAGTATCTCCTTTCCGATGCACTATTCCTTCTCTCCTGCATCTCTCGCTCCCTCAGATGGACGAATCAACACAGAATTTGCGTCGCTATGAGATACTATGGGTAGTATGTCATCTCCTTGTAAAAACGAGTAACGTTACTATGGAAACGACAGGATTTTCTTTTGGGATACGACTATCTCCTTACCGATGCACTGTACCTTCTTTACTGCATCCCTCGCTCCGACACATTGTCGAATTAACACAGAAATTGCGTCGCTATGAAATACTATATGTTGTACACCATCTTTACCTAATTCGAGTTACGTTTCTATGGAAACGACAGGATTTTCTTTTGGGATACGAGTATCTCCTTTCCGATGCACTATTCCTTCTCTCCTGCATCTCTCGCTCTCTCACATTGACGAATCAACACAGAAATTGCGTCGCTATGTGATACTATGGGTAGTATGTCATCTCCTTCTAATTCGAGTTACGTATCTATGGAAACGACAGGATTTTCTTTTGGGATACGAGTATCTCCTTTCCGATGCACTATTCCTTCTCTCCTGCATCTCTCGCTCCCTCACATTGACGAATTAACACAGAAATTGCGTCGCTATGAGATACTATGGGTTCTATGACTTCTCCTTCTAATTCGAGTAACGTTTCTTTAGAAATGGCAGGATTTTCTTTTGGGTTACGACTGTCTCCTTTCCGATGCACTATTCCTTCTTTACTGCATTCGTCGCTCTTTCACATTGACGAATTAACACAGAAATTGCGTCGCTATGAATTACAACGTGTTCTATGACATCTCCTTCTAAATCGAGTTATGATTCTATGGAAACGAAAGGATTTTCTTTTGGGATACGACTATCTCCTTTCCGATGCACTATTCCTTCTCTACTGCATCCCTCGCTCCCTCACATTGACGAATCAACACAGAAATAGCGTCGCTTTGAGATACTAAGGGTTCTATGACATCTCCTTGTAATTCGAGTAACGTTTCTATGGAAACGACAGGATATTCCTTTGGGATACGAGTATATCCTTTCCGATGCACTATTCCTTCTTTACTGCATCCCTCACTCCCTCACATTGACGCATTAACACAGAAATTGCGTCGCTATGAAATACTATGGGCTCCGTGACTCTTGCTTGTAAATCGAGTAACGTTTCCATGGAAACGACAGGATATTCTTTTCGGGTAAGACTACCTCCTTTCCGACGCGCAATTCCTTCTTTACTGCATCCCTCGCCCCTCACATTGACGAATTAACACAGAAATTGCTTCGCTTTGAAATACTATGGTTTCTATGACTTCTCCATCTAAATCGAATAACGTTTCCATAGACACGAAAAGATTTTCTTTTGGGATACGACTGTCGCTTTTCCGATGCACTATATCATCGTAACTGCATTCCTCGCTCCTTCACGTTGACGAATTAACACAGAAATTGCGTCGTTATGATATACACCGGGTTCTATGACATCTCCTTCCAATTCGAGTAACGTATCTACGTTAACGACAGGATTTTCTTTTGGGATACGACTATCTCCTTTCCGAGGCACTATTCCTTCCTTACTGCATACCTCGCTACCTCACAATGATGAATTAACACAGAAATTACGTCGGTATGAAATACTATGGGTTCTATGACTTGTCATTCTAAATCGAGTAACGTTATTATGGAAACGACAGGAATTTCATTTGGGATACGACTATCTGCTTTCCGATGCACTATTCCTTCTTTACTGCATCTCTCGCTCCCTCACATTGACGATTTAACACTGACATTGCGTCGCTATGAAATACTATGGATTCTATGACCTCTCCTTCTAAACCGAGTAACGTTCCTATAAAAAGGTCATGATTTTCTTTTGGAATGAGAATATCTCCTTTCCGATGCACTATTCCCTCTTTACTGCATTCGTCGCTCTTTCACATTGACGAATTAACACAGATATTGCGTCGCTATGAAATACAATGGGTTCTACGGCATCTCCTTCTAAATCGAGTAACGTTTCTATGGAAACTACAGAATTTTCTCTATGGATACGATTATCTCCTTTCCGAAGCACTGTTCCTTCTTTACTGCATCCCTCGCTCCCTCACATTGACGCATTACCACAGAAATTGCGTCGCTATAATATACTATGGGTTCTATGACATCTCCTTCTAAATCGAGTAATGTTTCTATGGAAACGATAGGATTTTCTTTCGGGATACGAGTATCTCCATTCCGATGCACCATTCATTCTTTACTGCATGCCTCACTCCCTCACATTGACGAATTAACACAGAAACTGCTTAACTTTTAAATACTATGTGTTCTATGACTTCTCCATCTAAATCGAATTACGTTTCTATAGACACGACAATATTTTCTTTTGGGATACGACTGTCGCTTTTCCGATAGACTATATCATCGTAACTGGATTCCTCGCTCCCTCACATTGACGAATTAACACAGAAATTGCGGCGCTATGAAATACTACGGGTTCTATGACATGTCCTTCTATATCGCGTAACTTTTCTATGGAAAGGGCACGACTATCTTTTGGGAAACGAGTATCTCCTTTCCGATGCACTGTTCCTTCTTTACAGCATCCCTCGCTCCCTCACATTGACGAATTATGACCGAAATTAGCTCGCTGTGAAATACTATGGGTTATATGACATCTCCTTCTAATTCGAGTAACGTTTCAATGGAAACGAAAGGATTTTCTTTTGGGATACGAGTATCTCCTTTCCGATGCACTAATCCTTCATTACTGCACACCTGGCGCCCTCACATTGACGAATCATCGCAGAAATTGCTTCGCTATGAAATACAATTTGTTCTATGACATCACCTTCTAAATCGAGTAACGTATCAATGGAAACGACAGGATTTTCTTTTGGGATACGAAAATCTCCTTTCCGATGCAGCATCCCTCGCTCCCTCACATTGACGAATTAACACTGAAATTGAGCCCGCTATGAAATACTATGGGTTCTATGACAACTCCTTCTAAATCGGGTAACGTTTCTATGGAAACGACTGGATATTCGTTTGGGATACGAGTATCTCCTCTCCGATGCACTATTCCTTCTTTACTGCATCCCTCAATCCCTCACATTGACGCATCAACAAAGAAATTGCGTCGCTATTAAATACTATGGGTTCCATGACTTCTGCGTCTAAATCGATTAACGTTTCCACGGAAACAACAGGATTTCCTTTTGGGATAGGACTACCTCCTTTACGATGCACTATTCCTTCTTTTCTGCATCCCTCGCTCCCTCACATTGACGAATTAACACAGAAATTGAGTCGCTATGAAATACTAAGAGTTCTATGACATCTCCTTCTAGATCGGGTATTGTTTCTATGGAAACGATAAGATTTTCTTTCGGGATACGAGTATTTCCTTTCCGAAGCACTATTCCTTCTTTACTGCATCCCTAGCTCCCTTACATTGACGAATTAACACAGAAATTGCGTCGCTATGAAATACTAAGTGTTCTGTGACTTCTCCTTCTAAATCGAGCAACGTTTCTATAGACACGACAAGATTTTCTCTTGGGACAGGACTATCTGCTTTCCGATGCACTGTTCCTTCTTTACTGCATCCCTCGCTCCCTCACATTGACGAATAAACACAGAAATTGCGTCGCTATGAAATACTACGGGTTCCGTGACTTCTGCTTCTAAATCGAGTAACGTTACCATGGAAACGAGAGGATTTCCTTTTGGGGTAAGACTACCTCCTTTCCGATGCACTACTCATGCTTTACTGCGTCCCTCGCTCCCTCACATTGGCGAATTAACACAGAAATTGCTTCGCTTTGAGATACTGTGGGTTCTATGGTTTCTCCATCTAAATCGAGTAACGTTTCAATAGACACGACAAGATTTTCTTTTGGGATACGACTGGCTCTTTTCCGATGCACTATTTCATCTTAACTGCATCCTTCGCTCCCTCACATTGACGAATTAACACACAAAAATTGTATCGCTATGAAATACAACGGGTTCTATGATATCTCCTTCTAAATCGAGTAACGTACCTATGGTAACGACAGGATTTTCTTTTGGGATATGACCATCTCCTTTCCGTTGCACTATTCCTTCTTTACTGCATCCCTCGCTCCCTCACATTGATGAATAGACACAGAAATTGCGTCGCTATGAAAGACTATGGGTTCTATGACTTCTCCTTCTAATTCGAGTAACGTTTCTATGAAACGACAGGATATTCTTTTGGGATACGACTAACTTCTTTCCGATGGACAATTCCTTCTTTACTGCATCCATCGCTCCCTCACATAGACGAATTAACAAATAAATTGCGTCGCTATGAAATACTATGGGTTCTCTGACATCTCCTTCTAAACCGAGTAACGTTCCTATGGAAGCGACATGATTTTCTTTTGTAATGATAGTATTTTCTTTCCGATGCACTATTACTTATTTACTGCAACCCTCGGTCCCTCTCATTGAAGAATTAACACAGAAATTGTGTCGCTATGAAATACTATGGGTTCTATGACTTCTCCTTCTAATTCGAGTAACGTTTCTTTAGAAACGACAGGATATCCTTTTGAAATACGACTATCTCCTTTCCGATGCACCATTCCTTCTTTACTGCATCCCTCGCTCCCTCATATTGACGAATTAACACAGAAATTGCGTCGCTATGAAATACTATGGGTTCTATGACATCTCCTATTAAATCGAAAAACGTTTCTATTGAAACGACAGGATTTTCTTTTGGGATGCGACTATTTCCTTTCCGATGCACTATTCCTTGTTTACTGCATCCCTCGCTCCCTCACATTGGCGGATTAACACAGAAATTGCGGCGCTATGAAAATCAATGGGTTCTATATTATCTCCTTCTAAATCGAGTAACGTTTCTATGGAAACGACAGGATGTTCTTTTGGGATACGACTATCTGCATTTTGATGCACTATTCCTTCTTTACTGCATCTCTCGCTCCCTCACATTGACGAATTAACACAGAAATTGCGGGGCTATGATATGCTATGGGTTCTATGCCATCTCCTCCTATTTCGTGCAACGTTTCTATGGTAAAGGGCACGATGTTCTTTTGGGATACGAGTATATCCTTTCCGATGTACTGTTCCTTCTTTACAGAATCCCTCGCTCCCTCACGTTGACGAATTAACACAGTAATTGCGTCGCTGTGAAATACTATGGTTTATATGACATCTCCTTCTAATTCGAGTAACGTTTCTATGGAAACGAAAGGATTTTCCTTTGGGATACAAGTATCTCCTTTCCGATGCACTATTCCTTCTTTACTGCATCCCTCGCTCCATGACATTGACGAATCAACACAGAAATTGCGTCGCTAAGAAACACTACGCGTCGTATGACAACTCCTTCCAAATCATGTAACTTTTCTATGGAAACGACAGGATTTTCCATTGGGATACGACTATCTCGTTTGCGATGCACTAATCATTCTTTACTGCACTCCTGGAGCCCTCACATTTCGGAATTAACACAGATATTGCGTCGCTATGAAATACTAAGTGTTCTATGACATCTCCTACGAAATCGAGTAACGATTCTATGGAAACGGCAGGATTTTCTTTTGCGATACGAGTATCTCCATTCCGATGTACTATTCCTTCGATACTGCGTCCCTCGCTCCCTCACATTGACGAATTAACTGAGAAATAGCGTCGCTATGAAATACAACGGGATTTATGACATCTCCTTCTAAATCGAGCAACGTTTCTATGGAAACGACAGGATATCCTTTGGGATACAAGTATCTCCTTTCCGATGCACTTCTTTACTATGGAAACGATAAGATTTTCTTTCGGGATACGAGTATTTCCTTTCCGAAGCACTATTCCTTCTTTACTGCATCCCTAGCTCCCTTACATTGACGAATTAACACAGAAATTGCGTCGCTATGAAATACTATGTGTTCTGTAACTTCTCCTTCTAAATCGAGTAACGTTTCTATAGACACAAGAAGATTTTCTTTTGGGATAGGACTATCTGCTTTCCGATGCACTATTCCTTCATTACTGCATCCCTCGCTCCCTCACATTGACGGATAAACACAGAAATTGCGTCGCTATGAAAAACTACGGGTTCCGTGACTTCTGCTTCTAAATCGAGTAACGTTACCATGGAAACGACAGGATTTCCTTTTGGGATACGACTATCTCCTTTCCGATGCACTATTCCATCTTAACTGCAACCCTCGCTCCCTCACATTGACGAATTAACACAGAAATTGCGTCGCTATGAAATACTATGGGTTCCGTGACTTCTGCTTCTAAATCGAGTAACGTTACCATGGAAACGACAGGATTTCCTTTTGGGGTAAGACTACCTCCTTTCCGATGCACTACTCATACTTTACTGCGTCCCTCGCTCCCTCACATTGGCGAATTGACACAGAAATTGCTTCGCTTTGAAATACTATGGGTTCTATGGTTTCTCCATCTAAATCGCGTAACGTTTCTATAGATACGACAAGATTTTCTTTTGGGATACGACTGTCACTTTTCCGTTGCACTATTTCATCTTAACTGCATCCATCGCTCCCTCACATTGACGAATTAACACAGAAATTGCATCGCTATGAAATACAACGGGTTCTATGATATCTCCTTCTAAATCGAGTAACGTATTTATGGTAACGACAGGATATTCCTTTGGGATATGACCATCTCCTTTCCGATGTACCATTCCTTCTTTACTGCATCCCTCGCTCCCTCACATTGATGAATAAATACAGAAATTGCGTCGCTATGAAATACTATGTGTTCTATGACTTCTCCTTCTAATTCGAGTAACGTCTCTATGAAACGACAGGATTTTCTTTTGGGATACGACTATCTTCTTTCCGATGCACAATTCTTTCTTTACTGCATCCGTCGCTCCCTCACATTGACGAATTAAAAAATAAATTGCGTCGCTATGAAATACTATGGGTTCTCCGACATCTCCTTCTAAACCGAGTAACGTTCCTATGGAAACGACATGATTTTCTTTTGGAATGATAGTATCTTCTTTCCGATGCACTATTCCTTATTTACTACATCCCTCGGTCCCTCTCATTGAAGAATTAACACAGACATGGTGTCGCTATGAAATACTATGGGTTCTAAGACATCTCCATCGAAATCGAGTAACGTTTCTAAGGAAACGAGAGGATGCTCTTTTGGGATACGACTATCTCCATTTTGATGCACTATTCCTTCTTCACTGCATCCCTCGCTCCATCACATTGACGAATAGACACAGAAATTGCGGGGCTATCAAAAACTATGGGTCCTATGACATCTCCTTCTATATCGTGTAAAGTTTCTATGGAAAGGAAACGATTTTCTTTTGGGATACGAGTATCTCCTTTGCGATGCCCTGTTCCTTCTTTACTGCATCCCTCAATCCCTCACATTGACGCATTAACACAGAAATTGCGTCGCAATGAAATACTATGCGTTCTATGACATCTGCTTCTAAATCGAGTAACGACTCCATGGAAACGACAGGATTTCCTTTTCAAATAAGACTACCTCCTTTACGATGCACTATTCCTTCTTTACTGCAAGCCTCGCTCCCTCACATTGACGAATTAACACAGAAATTGCGTCGCTATGAAATAGTATGAGTTCTATGACATCTCCTTCTAGATCGGGTATTGTTTCTATAGAAACGAAAAGATTTTCTTTCGGGATATGAGTATTTCCTTTCCGAAGCACTATTCCTTCTTTACTGCATCCCTAGCTCCCTCACATTGACGAATTAACACAGAAATTGCGTCGCTATGAAATACTATGTGTTCTGTGACTTCTCCTTCTAAATCGAGTAACGTTTCCATAGACTCGACAAGTTTTTTTTTTTGGGATAAGACTATCTGCTTTCCGATGCACTATTCCTTCTTTACTGCATCCATCGCCTCCTCACATTGACGAATCAATACAGAAATTGTGTCGCTATGAAATACAATGTGTTCTATGACATCTCCTTGTAATTCGAGTAATGTTTCTATGGAAACGACAGGATATTCTTTTGGGATACGAGTATCTCCTTTCCGATGCACTATTCCTTCTTTACTGCATCCCTCACTCCCTCACATTGACGCATAAACACAGAAATTGCGTCCTTATGAAATTCTATGGGTTCCGTGACTTCTGCTTCTAAATCGAGTAACGTTTCCATGGAAACGACAGGACATCCTCTTGGGGTAAAACTACCTCATTTCGGATGCACTATTCCTACTTTACAGCATCCCTCACTACCTCACATTGACGAATGTGCACAGAAATTGCGTCGCTATGATATACTATGTGTTCTATGACATCTCCTTGTAAATCGAGTAATGTTTCTGTGGAAACGATAGGATTTTTTTCCGGATACGAGTATCTCTTTTCCGATGCACTATTCTTACTTTACTGCGTCTCTCGCTCCCTCACATTGACGAATTAACACAGAAATTGCTTCGTTTTTAATTACTATGGGTTCTATGACTTCTCCATCTGCCGCCCTAAGTGGCCGTGCGGTTAACGGCGCTGCAGTCTGGAACCGCATTACCGCTACGGTCGCAGGTTCGAATCCTGCCTCGGGCATGGATGTTTGTGATGTCCTTAGGTTAGTTAGGTTTAACTAGTTCTAAGTTCTAGGGGACTAATGACCTCAGCGGTTGAGTCCCATAGTGCTCAGAGCCATTTTGAACTTCTCCATCTAAATCGAGTAACGTTTCTATAGACACGACAAGATTTTCTTTTGGGATTCGACAGTCTCTTTTCAGATGCACTATTTCATCTTAACTGCATCCTTCGCTCCCTCACATTGACGAATTAACACAGACATTGCGTCGCTATGAAATACAACGGGTTCTATGACATCTCCTTCTAAATCGAGTAACGTATCTATGGTAACGACAGGATTTTCTTTTGGGATACGACCATCTCCTTGCCGATGCACCATTCCAACTTTACTGCATACCTCGCCCCTCACATTGATGAATAAACACAGAAATTGCGTCGCTATGAAATACTATGGGTTCTAAGGCATCTCCTTCGAAATCGAGTAACGTTTCTATGGAAACGACAGGATGTTCTTATGGGATTCGGCTATCTCCATTTTGATGCACTATTCCTTCTTTACTGCATCCCTCGCTCCCTCACATTGTCGAATTGACACAGAAATTGCGGGGCTATGAAATACTATGGGTTCTATGATATCTCCTTCTATATCTGTAACGTTTCTATGGAAAGGACAGGATTTTCTATTGGGATACGACTATCGCGTTTCCGATGCACTAATCCTTCTTAACTGAACTCCTGGAGCCCTCACATTTACGAATAAACACTGAAATTGCGTCGCTATGAAATACTATGGGTTCTATGACATCTCCTACGAAATCGAAAAACGATTCTACGGGAACGGCAGGATTTTCTTTTGGGATACGAGTATCTCCTTTCCGATGCACTATTCCTTCTTTACTGCATCCCTCAATCCCTCACATTGACGCATTAACACAGAAATTGCGTCGCTGTGAAATATCATGGGTTCCATGACATCTGCTTCTAAATCGAGTAATGTTTCCATGGAAACTACAGGATATCCTTTTCAAATAAGACTACCTCCTTTACGATGCACTATTCCTTCTTTACTGCAAGCCTCGCTCCCTCACATTGACGAATTAACACAGAAATTGCGTCGCTATGAAATAGTATGAGTTCTATGACATCTCCTTCTAGATCGGGTATTGTTTCTATGGAAACAAAAAGATTTTCTTTCGGGATATGAGTATTTCCTTTCCGAAGCACTATTCCTTCTTTACTGCATCCCTAGCTCACTCACATTGACGAATTAACACAGATATTGCGTCCTTATGAAATACTATGAGTTCTATGACATCTCCTTCTAAATCGAGTAACGTTTCACTGGAAACGAAAGGATTTTCTTTTGGGATACGACTATCTCGTTTCCGATGCACTAATCCTTCTTTACTGCACTCCTGGAGTCCTCACAATTACGAATTAACACAGAAATTGCGTCGCTATGAAATACTATGGGTTCTAAGACATCTCCATCGAAATCGAGTAACGTTTCTATGGAAACGAGAGGATGTTCTTTTGGGATACGACTATCTCCATTTTGATGCACTATTCCTTCTTCACTGCATCCCTCGCTCCCTCACATTGACGAATTGACACAGAAATTGCGGGGCTATCAAAAACTATGGGTCCTATGACATCTCGTTCTATATCGTGTAACGTTTCTATGGAATGGAAACGATTTTCTTTTGGGATACGAGTATCTCCTTTGCGATGCCCTGTTCCTTCTTTACTGCATCCCTCTATCCCTCACATTGACGCATTAACACAGAAATTGCGTCGCAATGAAATACTATGCGTTCCATGACATCTGCTTGTAAGTCGAGTAACGATTCCATGGAAACTACAGGATATCCTTTTCAAATAAGACTACCTCCTTTACGATGCACTATTCCTTCTTTACTGCAAGCCTCGCTCCCTCACATTGACGAATTAACACAGAAATTGCGTCGCTATGAAATAGTATGAGTTCTATGACATCTCCTTCTAGATCGGGTATTGTTTCTATGGAAACAAAAAGATTTTCTTTCGGGATATGAGTATTACCTTTCCGAAGCACTATTCCTTCTTTACTGCATCCCTAGCTCACTCACATTGACGAATTAACACAGAAATTGCGTCGCTATGAAATACTATGTGTTCTGTGACTTCTCCTTCTGAATCGAGTAACGTTTCTATAGACTCGACAAGTTTTTTTTTTGGGATACGACTATCTGCTTTCCGATGCACTATTCCTTCTTTACTGCATCCTTCGCCCTCTCACATTGACGAATCAACACAGAAATTGTGTCGCTATGAAATACAATGTGTTCTATGACATCTCCTTCCAATTCGAGTAATGTTTCTATGGAAAAAGACAGGATATTCTTTTGGGATACGAGTATCTCCTTTCCGATGCACTATTCCTTCTTTACTGCATCCCTCTCTCCCTCACATTGACGCATAAACACAGAAATTGCGTCCTTATGAAATTCTATGGGTTCCGTGACTTCTGCTTCTAAATCGAGTAACGTTTCCATGGAAACGACAGGACATCCTTTTGGGGTAAAACTACCTCCTTTCCGATGCACTATTCCTACTTTACAGCATCCTCGCTACCTCACATTGACGAATGTACACAGAAATTGCGTCGCTATGATATACTATGTGTTCTATGACATCTCCTTCCAATTCGAGTAATGTTTCTATGGAAAAAGACAGGATATTCTTTTGGGATAGGACTATCTGCTTTCCGATGCACTATTCCTTCTTTACTGCATCCCTCGCTCCCCCACATTGACGGATAAACACAGAAATTGCGTCGCTATGAAATACTACGTGTTCCGTGACTTCTGCTTCTAAATCGAGTAACGTTACCATGGAAACGACAGAATTTCCTTTTGGGATACGACTATCTCCTTTCCGATGCACTATTCCATCTTAACTGCAACCCTCGCTCCCTCACATTGACGAATCAACACAGAAATTGCGTCGCTATGAAATACTATGTGTTCTATGACTTCTCCTTCTAATTCGAGTAACGTTTCTATGAAACGACAGGATTTTCTCTTGGGATACGACTATCTTCTTTCCGATGCACAATTCCTTCTTTACTGCATCCGTCGCCCCCTCACATTGACGAATTAAAAAATAAATTGCGTCGCTATGAAATACTATGGGTTCTCTGACATCTCCTTCTAAACCGAGTAACGTTCCTACGGAAAAGACATGATTTTTTTTTTGGAATGATAGTATCTTCTTTCCTATGCACTATTCCTTATTTACTGCATCCCTCGGTCCCTCTCATTGAAGAATTAACACAGACATGGTGTCGCTATGAAATACTATGGGTTCTAAGACATCTCCATCGAAATCGAGTAACGTTTCTATGGAAACGAGAGGATGTTCTTTTGGGATACGACTATCTCCATTTTGATGCACTATTCCTTCTTCACTGCATCCCTCGCTCCCTCACATTGACGAATAGACACAGAAATTGCGGGGCTATCAAAAACTATGGGTCCTATGACATCTCCTTCTATATCGTGTAACGTTTCTATGGAAAGGAAACGATTTTCTTTTGGGATACGAGTATCTCCTTTGCGATGCCCTGTTCCTTCTTTACTGCATCCCTCAATCCCTCACATTGACGCATTAACACAGAAATTGCGTCGCAATGAAATACTATGCGTTCCATGACATCTGCTTCTAAATCGAGTAACGACTCCATGGAAACGACAGGATTTCCTTTTCAAATAAGACTACCTCCTTTACGATGCACTATTCCTTCTTTACTGCAAGCCTCGCTCCCTCACATTGACGAATTAACACAGAAATTGCGTCGCTATGAAATAGTATGAGTTCTATGACATCTCCTTCTAGATCGGGTATTGTTTCTATAGAAACGAAAAGATTTTCTTTCGGGATATGAGTATTTCCTTTCCGAAGCACTATTCCTTCTTTACTGCATCCCTAGCTCCCTCACATTGACGAATTAACACAGAAATTGCGTCGCTATGAAATACTATGTGTTCTGTGACTTCTCCTTCTAAATCGAGTAACGTTTCCATAGACTCGACAAGTTTTTTTTTTGGGATAAGACTATCTGCTTTCCGATGCACTATTCCTTCTTTACTGCATCCATCGCCTCCTCACATTGACGAATCAATACAGAAATTGTGTCGCTATGAAATACAATGTGTTCTATGACATCTCCTTGTAATTCGAGTAATGTTTCTATGGAAACGACAGGATATTCTTTTGGGATACGAGTATCTCCTTTACGATGCACTATTCCTTCTTTACTGCATCCCTCACTCCCTCACATTGACGCATAAACACAGAAATTGCGTCCTTATGAAATTCTATGGGTTCCGTGACTTCTGCTTCTAAATCGAGTAACGTTTCCATGGAAACGACAGGACATCCTTTTGGGGTAAAACTACCTCATTTCGGATGCACTATTCCTACTTTACAGCATCCCTCACTACCTCACATTGACGAATGTGCACAGAAATTGCGTCGCTATGATATACTATGTGTTCTATGACATCTCCTTGTAAATCGAGTAATGTTGCTGTGGAAACGATAGGATTTTTTTCCGGATACGAGTATCTCTTTTCCGATGCACTATTCTTACTTTACTGCGTCTCTCGCTCCCTCACATTGACGAATTAACACAGAAATTGCTTCGTTTTTAATTACTATGGGTTCTATGACTTCTCCATCTGCCGCCCTAAGTGGCCGTGCGGTTAACGGCGCTGCAGTCTGGAACCGCATGACCGCTACGGTCGCAGGTTCGAATCCTGCCTCGGGCATGGATGTTTGTGATGTCCTTAGGTTAGTTAGGTTTAACTAGTTCTAAGTTCTAGGGGACTAATGACCTCAGCAGTTGAGTCCCATAGTGCTCAGAGCCATTTTGAACTTCTCCATCTAAATCGAGTAACGTTTCTATAGACACGACAAGATTTTCTTTTGGGATTCGACAGTCTCTTTTCAGATGCACTATTTCATCTTAACTGCATCCTTCGCTCTCTCACATTGACGAATTAACACAGACATTGCGTCGCTATGAAATACAACGGGTTCTATGACATCTCCTTCTAAATCGAGTAACGTATCTATGGTAACGACAGGATTTTCTTTTGGGATACGACCATCTCCTTGCCGATGCACCATTCCAACTTTACTGCATACCTCGCCCCTCACATTGATGAATGAACACAGAAATTGCGTCGCTATGAAATACTATGGGTTCTAAGGCATCTCCTTCGAAATCGAGTAACGTTTCTATGGAAACGACAGGATGTTCTTATGGGATTCGGCTATCTCCATTTTGATGCACTATTCCTTCTTTACTGCATCCCTCGCTCCCTCACATTGTCGAATTGACACAGAAATTGCGGGGCTATGAAATACTATGGGTTCTATGATATCTCCTTCTATATCTGTAACGTTTCTATGGAAAGGACAGGATTTTCTATTGGGATACGACTATCGCGTTTCCGATGCACTAATCCTTCTTAACTGAACTCCTGGAGCCGTCACATTTACGAATAAACACTGAAATTGCGTCGCTATGAAATACTATGGGTTCTGTGACATCTCCTACGAAATCGAAAAACGATTCTACGGGAACGGCAGGATTTTCTTTTGGGATAAGACTACCTCCTTTACGATGCACTGTTCCTTCTTTACTGCATCCCTCGCTCCCTCACATTGACGAATTAACACAGATATTGGGTCGCTATGATATACTATTAGTTCTATGACATCTCCTTCTAGATCGGGTATTGTTTCTATGGAAACGATAAGATTTTCTTTCGGGATACGAGTATTTCCTTTCCAATGCACTATTCCTTCTTTACTGCATCCCTAGCTCCCTCACATTGACGAATTAACACTGAATTTGCGTCGCTGTGAAATACTATGGGTTCTGTGACTACTCCTTCTAAATCGAATAACGTTACTATAGACACGACAAGATTTTCGTTTGGGATACGACTATCTGCTTTCCGATGCACTATTCCTTCTTTACTGCATCCCTCGCTCCCTCATATTGACGAATTAACACTGAAATTGCGTCGCGATGAAATACTATGAGTTCTATGACCTCTCCATCTAAATCGAGTAACGTTCCAATAGAAACGACAGGATTTTTTTTGGAATACGAGTATCTCCTTTCCGAGGCACTATTCCTCATCCAAAGCATTCCTCGGTCCCACACATTGACGAATTAAACTGAAATTGCGTCGCCATGAAATACAATGGGCTCTATGACTTCTCCTTCTAAATCGAGTACCGTTTCTATGGAAGCGACAGGTTTCTCCATTGGGATACGACTATCTCCTTTCCGATGCACTAATCCTTCTTTATCTGCACTCGTGGCGTCCTCACATTGACGAATTATCTCAGAAATTGCGTCGCTATTAAATACTACGGGCTGTATGACCAATCCATCTAAATCATGTAACGTTTCTATGGAAACGACAGGATTTTCTATTGGGATACGACTATCTCGTTTGCGATGCACTAATCCATCTTTACTGCATTCCTAGAGCCCTCACATTTACGAATTAACACAGAACTTGCGTCGCTATGAAATACTATGGGTTCTATGACTTCTCCT